>NW_027513681.1:1297510-1608138 GCF_048772815.1 Callospermophilus lateralis
CAGAAGATTTAGCTTCTTTTGTAGTGACACCATCAAATCTGGATCTACATCTATGTGACCTGGAGAAAATGGTTCCTTATTTTCTAATGAACATGAGGAAGGAGTTCTGAATTCTCCCTTTGTAGGTAAACTGTGGTCACTGGTAGTTAAGTGTCTCCCCTTGTGGTCTGTGAAACCATTTGGTCATCATCCTTCATTTTCGTGGTGTTTCTTACTGTGGCACTGGGAGTTTGGTATTGGCTTAATGAAATACAAGTAGTTCAACAAGGACACAGTGCTGGAGGGAGTTCTGTCACGTGTGGTTGGTCAGGGTCTCCAGGAGAATGTTCAAAACAGGGGTCTATCCTACATAGCTTTCCCCCTTGACTATAGCAACCGGATTCTGAACATTGCCCTCAAACCTCTCAATATAACAAGATGCCTATACATATAAGGATCTGTGGCCTGCACCATGTCAGTCACAAGTCTTTTGAAGCCAATGGCAGATCCACGTGGTAAAACCACAGGTATTTATTCACAAACCTATAGTCCACTGCTCTACACCCACTACTCAGGAGGCTCCAACTCACTAGCATCTCTGTTCTACAACATTTTCATGAAACCCAGTCAATCAAGGCACTGTCTGGTACACTCATGATCAGCAATAGAACATCCAAAGGTTCTCCAGGGCCACCTGGTCATGAAAATTTCAAAAAAATTCATGGTATTTATCTAGCCATTTTTCAAGGATGAAGTTGGAGGCACTGTGGGTATTAATTCATTCAGGAACCATTACATGGTGAGGAAGCTGATTTCAATGAAAGCTCTGCAGAACTCTTTAAGGCAAGGCTTCCCAAAGAGTGGCCAAAAGGTCACATGAAGCCAGGCCCATTGAGGTCTTGAATGTGAGGTTCATGTGTGTTTTGACTCTCAACTATGGCTGCCAAGTCTTTCACAAAAAAATAATGTGATATCCTGGCTGAGATTCTCAGTGCTCTGTGGAAAGCCATCTTGGGCCTATATCTCAGTTTCCAAGGGCGATGCTCATGCGTGGCCTCCTGTTATCCCAACACAATTCATGGCAATACTTTTCTGAGGTCAGTTCCAGAACTCAGTCTCTAAGAGGAATCACAGCAGAGTTCAATCCCATGTGGACCCAGTAATCTCTTTCAACCGCCACACAAATGACCACAATTAAAACCACAAGACTCCTACATGGCACTCATCTTCTTCCATAAAGACACTCATCATAACATCTGGCTGGAGGTTGCCATGAGGGGCACAGCCAAAAACAGTGTCCAAAATAAGCTCCCTTGCCCCTCATTTGCCTAAAGTCAGGGTGGCTTTGACACCCTTGTTGTGAACCAGAAGTAATCTGTAAGTGTAAAAGAAATTGAAATTAATGTGTAAAATTTAAAGTTTAAAAGACTGGGTGTTGCAAAGTTTCTAAGCTGCAAGGTCTGAGTTAAAATGTAAAGGACCAGGTATTGTTACGTTCCTATGCTATACACAAAACCTGAAATTCCTGTAGCTTGTAGGACAATTCCCGGACTGCCCAGTAAATTTTCCCCTGACTGCCTGATTGTTTAATAACCTAGTACCCTTTGTGGCCTGGCACATAGGCATCACAGGGCCCAACCCAATCAGTTTCAATGTGTACCCCACTTTAGAACTGACCTATCACTCCTGCCAGACCTGTTCCCACCAAAGAATGAGCTAATCATCTTTGGAATTGTTGTTTGATTTTCCCGTGGTGTATGATGATTTTTTAAAAGAGACTGTGATGTATGTAAAGTCCCGCCCTCCCCAAAAAGTGTACTTAAGCACTGCTCAACTCCTGCTTGTGGCTCTGGGCTGCTCTCCCTTCTTGAGTGAGCACGGAGCCCCAGCATGATGGATTGGAACTCAATAAATGCTTTTTGCTGTTGCATGATCTGCGGTCTCTTCGTGGTCTCTTCCTCCGACATTCGCTGAACCTTTAATTTTGGTGAGTTGGCCGGGAATCGTGCAGCACTGAACAAGGAGATCCCAACGGACCCCTCTGAGGGTAAAAAAGGCTCCTCTTTCCATTTTTCCTTGTGATCGCTCAGAGCTTTTTGTTCAGGTTTGGTTTTTCGGTTTTCGGTTTTGGTTGGCAGAGTGGCTGCCAGCAGAGCACGTAAGTTCCCCCTGGCAGTGGTGGACAAACGTGTCCTAAAGCCACCGGCCACGTTCTTGCAAGGGACACCTTGAAGGACTCGGGGAGGGACAGATGTGATCTCATTAGGTGAGGAGATACGGAAGTGCCCTCATTAGGTGAGGAGGGACAGATGAGCCCTCATTAAGTGACTCTGTTGCAAACCCATTAGGTCTTGCTGGCTACTTTTTTCTCTCAGGTTGAATTCACTGTCTGTCTTTGTGGTGTAACTCATCAGGTTATGCCAGTTACTGGGTTCTAATCTTTACTTCTGAACTCGTGTTAAACGTTAACTGTGTGCCCGTGTTTGTGTTACGTTTGTTTTGTCCTTGTCTCTGTTTGAGTAACTCTCATTATGGGACAAAGCCATTCCATGCCTCTGTCCCTGAAGCCTTTCCTGGTCGCTGCCTCCAATCTGACCCCTTTGCCCACAATCCTATAACTCAAACCTTCTGCTCCTCCCCCTCTTCCCTCCATTCTCCCTGAGTCACAAGATTGTTGATCTTGGGGTTGTGAACAAACGGGAGCTGCATGATGGTCTTTGTGTGTCTTTTTGTCTGTGTTTCTGTTAAATGTGATGGCATTGTTTGGACCGATGCAGAGTCCCGAGTTCCAACCTGCCTTAGATGTGTGGAAATAACTTTAGCTAAAATTTAACCTAAAGCTTCTTCTGTGAGGGACCAAAAGTCAATAGAACCACCAGCTTTTCTGTTCTCACCTTTTACACCTCTCTTAGCTGTGTTTTAAAGAACTTTGATAAACTTTTCTTCTCTTTGTTAAGCGAGATTAGGGAAGCAGTGATTTCTTTTCTTCCCATAGTTGGCTTGAGCACGCCCACTGCAGAAGGAAATGCCTGGGGTCTAAGAACATTGATATCTCGCTTAAACTTTTCTCAAAACCCTATCCTCATTATTAAATTGTTATTAATTGGCTTTGGGGATGGGAACCAAACCTTCAGTCATAAATTTTGACACACCAGTGGGGACTTTCAATGAACCACACTCTGCCCTCTTGGGGAAGCCTAGCACTCAAAACAATTGCAAGCAGAGGATGAATTTTTTGGAAGCTGACTACTGAAAAGGTGGGAGATATAGAATATGCCTGGTGCCTGGGGTCAAACCACCAGAAGGACTAATCCTGTAAGTAAATGGTGAGGCTAAGGGACTCCCAGCAGGTGCCAGAGCCATTTTGCTGTGGGGAACTCCCTTATTCCTTACCTGCACTTTAAGGATTGCTCCACCTCTGTTTACTTAACAAAAGGGACCATGAATGCAGTAATATGTTGATATTTTAGATTGTTTCTTGGGGATGATCTTGGCTGAAATTGTATTTAAAAGATGATATTTTTAATTGTAACAATCTGGTATCTGAATGGGTTTCTAAAGCATTGCACTATCTTACAGATAAAAGTTGGGTTTAAACAAGAGTTTAGTTTGATTTAAGATAGCTGATGCTAGAAAACTTAAGTACTTCGGATTAAAAAATAATTAAAGAGTTTTAATTTTGAACTAGGTAGCCTGAGAAAATTTCACTAGATATACCAGTGCATTAACTTGGGCAAAGATAATAAATTATGATATGATATCTGTTCCCTTCAATGTGTAAGATTTTTTTAAAAACGTGCTAAATTAAAACGTTGGTCTGGCTTAGTGAAAAGACATTAATTAGCAACAGTCTTGGAAATTTTTAAAGCTTAATTTGGGATACAAATGGTAGTCTGTGGTTGTTTTTAAAATTTTTTTCAAGAAATTTAATGTAGCTTACTACTACTTTAGAAACTTCAGAACAAAGAAAGTGGCTTAATGATCCTAGAGAAACTTCTTATGATGGTGGCTTTAATATTATCAAAAAATGATCATATTTTCAGTTTTTTGTGGTGAGGCTAAGGGACTCAAGATTTTCTAGTGTAGAAAAACATAAAGATATAAAATTTTGAGAATTACATCTTAAACTTGCATCATAATTTTCAACATTCAAACCTGGAAATTATGACTTATAGCTAAAATGCCTTAGGCATGAGGTTTCTGCTCAGAACTCCAGCCTTTACAGTTTTCAAGTCCTCAGCCAGGACTTAAGTTGATATGCAAATAAAAGAAGCCTGCAGCACTCAGCAGGAGACAGATAAAAAGGAGTAAAAGTGTCTTTTTACCTGAACTCAAACTAGATCCAAACAAAAAGTACATTATATGGTATTTACTAATTACTGGCCAGTCATCTTTTTTGGCACTCTTGCTTTTTCTTAGATTCTGTATTTTTTATTTTTTGAGCTCATGATCTTGATCCTGCAGATGGGTTAATGTTTTCTGATCAGTTCTATTTTTGATCAACTGTGGAGTTTTTAAACATTGCAATGGATATTTCACCTGAAAAAGCTACAAGGCCTTCACTATTGTGTTATGTGTTACACTTGTGTTACGTGTTGTATGTTGGTATGTCTGTATGTGTGTATGTCCATATATCATGCAGTGATATGACAATTGACAGATGAGGAGCGCTCATAAAATATTTAAAAATTGATATAAATATCTTGGATTCACGTGATTCAAATGGTTCAATTCAAATTGGGTAAACAGATAAAAATAAAGATGTCTTTAGAATTAGGCCTATAAGTTTTCTAGGTGTACAAACAGGCCCTAATAAAATGTTGATGTCTACAAAATAATCTGCTTAAATTCAGAAATTTATAAGTATTGTTTCAAAATGTGAACAGAAAGAGGTTCACAGATGGAAAAGAGAAACTAAATGTTTCTAGGTATAGATTTAATAGAGGGAAAATGTGTTTCTCGATAAGAGAGTCTATATGATTAAGTAATTAAAATGGTTTAAGTAAATAATAAAAAGGTTTGTGTAAGTTGGTTATATGTGTAAGTTTTGAGCAAGTAATCTTAAAAAATTAAACAGCTGGTTAAACAATACTGTTTTTATAAAATTATGCCAGGTTATTTCTTTAAAAAGCTAAACTTGGTTAATACAAAAACATCAATGTAATTGTGGTTTTAATGTGTTCATATCTTCCAGGTATACAAGTGTGTAAGGTACAAGCTTCAAACGAGCATTGTATCATGCTGGTGTTCTAAGGTTGTATGGTAATTCTAGGCTTAAAATAAAAACATGTTGGAGATTTATGTGTATCATTTGTGTTGTATAATTGGACTTGTTATCAAAAAGATATGTACAGTTACATGTTACTTTTTACACTTAGATACAATTTAAAAGTATTTTTAAGTTAAGTAGAGCCTAATCTCTGTGAAGGTTTTATTGTAAAACACAAAGGCAATGCCCATTTATTTCCATGTGAAAACTGTTTTCTTCAGGCTTCAGGAAGGAGTAGCCTGAGGAAAAGACATTCCTGATATTCAGGGCAACATAACAATAGGTAATCAAAAGGCCCAAAGCAGGGTTTCTCCACTGAGACTTTACTGGTCACACTGATATCAGAGTTTTCTGAGATGCTTGCCATTCCCTTCAGCTATCCAGTACATGGCCATGTCACAGAGCTTGGAAGTGGTACATATCTTGTACACAAAACCATGAGCCTATTTTGGAGAGTGGCCAGAATTCAGGAAGGATACAGGAACGTAAGAAAATAGTAGGTGTTGCCCAATGATAAGGCAAGCCACAGTCCATTTATAAAATGGGCAGGATGAATGCTTGGAAGTTTTCTCTTTGACAGAACACACCCATTGAGGCATTCTCTTTTCTAATGTCTACAACCATGGACACAGTGGGATACACAGACATAGAAACACTCGCCTTGTCAAAGGACTAACTAGAAACAGTTCACTCCAAACCAAACAAACCCCCTTTCCTAACTATTCTCAGAACATGAGAAAAAACAACAATCCCACTCAAACACCCACAAAGTCACCTCCTTCCCCCAAGTAGGTCTGAAACTATCCAGAGTGTCCTCTGACTGGAGGGCCATACTATGTTCCCCAGAAATGGCCAGTCCTGTCTCAGATCTGGTCTCCTGGGTCAACTCTGTGAAGTGGTCAGGAGACAGCAGTGAGCCTCTACCTTCTTTCTCCGGAAGGGCCCGTCTTCAGAACTTTCCTGGAATTTGGCCATCCTCACATCACTAGGTACCACAAAAGACTGACTCTGTCCTTGGTAAATCCAAACAAGTGAGACCACTGTGACTGGAGCTTGGACTGGGTCTGGATTCCTGGCTTCCTGGTACCCAAATTCGGAGAGTTCCATCAACAAGGATGTGAGGTGAGGTCACTTCCTTCAGGAACTGAATGTGGTCACTGCCTTTTCAACCACTTTGTCCTAAAATTTGCTTCCTAGTGTCTCATAATATGGAGGATGCCCCTACTTCCTGTGACACTTTCACAAGTTCGAATGGTATAGAAACCATAGGCACCTGGGAACAGCTCTCCACACAGGCCTAGTTTGGTCAATCTTCCCTACATTAAGAAAAGAGAGGATGATTCAGACACATGCTTTCAACCTGACCGAGTTGTTTGCCATGGAAGATGACTTTTGCTCTCTCAGGCCTTTCATAGCTGCCTGCATCTTCTCCAGGGATCATATCTGCATGGAAATTTGAGGTTGTCAACAGGTGGAAGATCCCCTACACCCCTGTATTGTAAGACCAACTCTGTCCCTGCTCTTCTGTAAAGTTGGATTGAGGGAACAGTGTATAGTTAGGATTAATAACATGTTCGATTTGTGTTAGGAATCATTCTGCTGGATGAATAATGGTATTGGGAACCTGCAATATATATAAGAATATACAGGTAAAATATAATTATGAAAACTGAAATCTAGGTAAGATTTGAAGACCAGAAAGGCATTGGGATACTTAGCTTTGAAGTATGTTCTGCACAGATGTCTCAGATAAATCAATATACAATGGTATAGGACCTTGTACCTTGGATGATTGATTGTTGAAGAGATCATCCAGTCAAAAAGGGATAGTCGTAGGATTAGGTAAATAGTCGGTAGGTTTAGAAAAAAGAGTGAGTATAGTATTTGGACAAAAAGTTCTTTAGCAATAGGGTTTCAGATAAAGAGTGAATGTAAATGTCAGCACATGTGAAGAATCAGTCACTATGATGAACTGGGGAAAATATGTAGGAAAAGAGATATCAATAGAGACATTAGGAAATTAGACAAAATATAAAGTGAGTGATAGGATTAGACATTTTCAACATGGTTGAGGTTGAATATATAATCTTGGGAAGAAACAAATATGTACTCACCAATAGGATTGACATTTGAGAGAATTAGGCATCCAAGACATGGATGTTTTTAGTAATCCATGTTCACTTTCCATTTAGGCTTTGGGACAATCCTAAGTGTGACCTTTGCATTTTGTGTCCAGAATATTACTGTGATAAAATGTATATGTAGATCAGTTGACATGAGTATTTCTTCCACCATTTCTGGGAGCAAAATTTTGAAGATATACAAATTATTATTGGGGTACACAGAGGTGTACCCTGTGTCTATCAACATAGAGATAATGCATGAATAGACCATACTGTGATTAAATAATATAACTGGTTCCACTTTAAATAATGGATTGAATTGATATTTGAAAGTATGCAAGAAATCTTATATCGATATACAATCATTCATTCCCACCAGTTTTACATCTAATGGTAATATTAGGGTTATGGTTTATCATGACGGGTGTGTGAGTTTTGCTTCAAAAATGATAATGGAAATCAAAAATAATGTCTTTGGAAAAAGTCTCATGAAAGGAGCAGTCAAGAAACGTGGAGGAATACATGTGTTCTGAAGCAGGAAGTGATTGAAAGTAAAACAAATGCGTATAAATTTGCTAAATTGTGAATGAAAAATACATATTATGATGTGCATAAACTGGAGGAATAGTAATGTACCAGTGTTGAATAAAAATGAACGTCAAAATACAATTATATCCCATGGGAATCTTCTTGCATTTATGTTAAACTGGGTCAGTTACTGTAGAAATATTAGAATTTTTTTGGTGTTATAATACAATTTATTTAAGCACTAGCATGCCACAGAATGTTGAGGAAAGAGCAATGGATTTTTAGTTATCGCACTAGTAATCTATCATTAAATGACTATTTTTGGGAGTCTAGAAATTACATAAGGCTATGCAACAATTTTTTTTTATTTAGCATTCATAAAAACTTGGAATTTTGGTAATATTTCTACTTTTATTTTAATTTTTTCAGTTGTTGATCGACCTCATTTTATTTATTTATAAGTTGTGATGAGAATATAACCCAGTGCCTCACACATGCTAGCCAAGCATGTTACCACTGAGCCAGACACCCAGACCCTCCACTTTTATCTTATAATCAAACACTCCTCTCCCTCTTCTTTACTCACTTTCTTCCTCATTTTCCCCCTTCTCTCTCTTCCTTTTTCATTTTCCCTCCATAGGAGTTTTTCTCTCATGTCATTACAAACAGTAATATGCTATGAAATTTACATTTAAGAATGTTTTTTATAGTCATTTTTTTTTCTTGAGAAAATTTAAAAATTATAATAACCTATAGATATATTACAATACATTTATTATACATATGTATCTATATTCATGCATATGTATTACATATGTTATATATATACATATATATTTAAAAGTACTTTGATTAGCCAGTTAGAAATAATATAGACCAAGTCTTTCTTAATTTTCAAGTCTTCCAGAATTAACATCTTACAGTGAAAATCAAATAAACATATATAAGTAAACAGGTATCATTCTTATTTATCAATACTTATCATTTAAGTTTTTATATTACATTAAGCTGTAATATGGCATATTAACTCTTATGAATTAGAGAAATTTCATTTGAACAACCTATTATTTAAGGACCATATGCACTGACATTTTAAATGGCTTTCTCGTGATTTTAATTTCTATCAATTGCATATTTATTGCCAAATACTTATATTATTAATTTTCATATTCATGATTGATATAAAGTCAATTGTTTAATTCTTCTTGTAAGTAGTTACTTATTACAGTAGGGACAGTATTAATAATTCTACATCTTTATAAGAAAAATGGTACAAAGATATTTTCATGCAAAATTAAGAATAATTGCATGCTCTAAATGTTTGATTGTTGATACATATAATAAAGAGCTTTTGATGAGTCTCTTCCCCAGTAAATCATAAAATGCAAAGATGTAGTTGGGTATGTATTTCCAAATAAAGATAAAGAAAAATACACATTATCAGCTTGAAACTATCAAATAAAAGATGAAAAGAACAATCCAAAACATTGTACGAACTTGTCAGAAGAGGTAGCCTAAGACTAGACCTGGTCCATGACAAAATATTCACGAAAAAAATGAAATATGAAAAATATAGGAAATGATATGAATTTTTCATGAAGGTAGGTGGATTATCCTTTAATCTCAATATATGTTCATTTTTAAAAGCCAGTTTTCTGGTAAAATAAATTTGTGATATTTACAACTACACAAAACAAACTTTCTGCTTATCAAAATGAATGCATCTCAACTCTTTTTTAGCTGATTTCTTCCCACTCAATTTTAAACCTTTGTTTATTTATTTTTATTGGTTTTTCAAAACATTACAAAGCTCATGATATATCATCTTTCATACATTTGACTCAAATGGGTTATGAACTCCCAATTTTCCCCAAATACGAATTGCAGAATCACATCAGTTACACATTCACATTTTTACATAATGTCATGTTAGTGACTGTTGTCCTCTGCTACCTTTATTATCCCCTACTATCCCCCCTCCCCTCCCATCCTATCTTCCCTCTCTTCCTCATCTGCTATTCTTCACTTCTCTCTCTTGTTCCCGCCTTTCCCCTCACAAAGTCTTATATGTAATTTTATGTAACAATGAGGGTCTACTACCATTTCCATATGCTTTCCCTTCTCTCTCCCTTTCTCTCTCCCACTCATCTTTGTTTAATATTAATCTTTTCCTCATGCTCTTCCTCACTGTTCTATTCTTAGTTACTCTCTTTTTATCAAAGAAGACATTTGCCATTTTTTTTAAGGATTGGCTAGCTTCTCTTAGCATAATCGGCTTTAATGCCATCCATTTCCCTGCAAATTCTATGATTTTGTCATTTTTTAGTGCTGCATCCATCGTGTATAGATGCCACATTTTTTTTATCCATTCATCTATTGAATTGCATCTAGGTTGGTTCCACAGTCTAGCTATTGTGAATTGTGCCACTATGATCATTGATGTGGCAGTATCCCTTTAGTACACTCTTTTAAGATCCTCAGGGAATAGTCCGAGAAGGGCGATAGCTGGTTCAAATGGTGGATCCATTCCTAGCTTTCCTAGGAATTCCCATACTGCTTTCCATGTTGGCCTCACCAATTTGCAGTCCCACCAGCAGTGTACAAGTGTCCCCTTTTCCCCACATCCTCGTAAACACTTGTTGTTTGACTTCATAATGGCTGCCAATCATACTGGAGTGAGATGGTATCTTAGGGTGGGTTTGATTTGCATTTCTCTGACTGCTAGATGTGGTGAGCATTTTTTCATGTACTTGTTGATTGATTGTATGTCCTCCTCGGTGAAGTGTCATTTCAGGTCCTTGCCCCATTTGTTGATTAGGTTATTTGTTATCTTATTGATAGTTTTTTTTGAATTCTTTGTATATTCAGGATATTAGGGCTCTATCTGAAGTGTGAGGGGTAAAAATTTGTTCCCAGGATGTAGGCTCTCTATTTACCTCTCTTATTGTTTCTCTGGCAGAGAAAAAAAACTTTTTAGTTTAAGTAAGTCTCATTTTTTTATTCTTGTTAATAACTCTTGGGCTATGCGCGTCCTATTAAGAAATTTGGAGCCCGACCCCACAGTATGTAGATCGTAGCCAACTTTTTCTTCTATGAAATGCAGTGTCTCTGATTTTATATCTAGATCCTTGATCCATTTTGAGTTAAATTTTGTGCATGGCGAGAGAAGGGAATTCAGTTTCATTTTGTTGCATATGGATTTCCAATTTTCCCAGCACCATTCGTTGAAGATGCTACCCTTCCTCCATTGCATGCTTTTAGCCCCTTTATCAAATATAAGAAAGTTGTAATTTTGTGGATTGGTTTCTGTGTCCTCTCTTCTGTACCACTGGTCCACCTGCTTTTTTCGGTACCAGTACCATGCTGTTTTTGTTACTATTGCTTTGTAGTACAGTTTGAACTCTGGTATCGCTATACCTCCAGATTCACACTTCCTGCTTAGAGTTGCTTTTGCTATTCTGGGTCTATTGTTTTTCCATATGAATTTCATGATTGATTTATCTATTTCTACAAGAAATGCCGTTGGGATTTTGATTGGCATTGCATTAAACCTGTAGAGAACTTTGTGTAATACTGCCATTTTTATGTTGTTAGATCTGCCTATTCATGAACAGGGCACATGTTTCCATCTTCTGAGATCTTCTTCTATCTCTCTCTTTAGAGTTCTGTAGTTTTCATTATATAAATCTTTCACCTCTTTTGTTAGGTTGATTCCCAAGTATCTTATTTTATTTGAGGATATTGTGAATAGAGTGGTTTTCCTCATTTCCATTTCAGAAGTTTTGTTGCTGTTATTCAGGAATGCCTTTGATTTATGCATGTTAATTATATATCCTGCCACATTTCTGAATTCATTTATTAACTCTAGCCATTTCTTTGTAGACCTTTTTGTGTCTGTTAAATATATTATCATGTCATCTGCAAATAGTGATACTTAAAATTCTTCTTTTCCTATTTTTATGCCTTTAATTTCTTTGGTCTGTTTAATTCCTCTGGCTAGTATTTCAAAACTAAATTGAATAGAAGTGGTGATAAAGGGCATCCCTGTCTTATTCCAGATTTTAGAAGGAATGCCTTCAGTTTTTCTCCATTTAGGATGATGCTAGCCTGAGGTTTAGCATATATAGCTTTTACAATTTTGAGGTAAGTTCCTGTGATCCCTAGTATTTATAGTGTTTTGAACATAAAGGGATGCAGAACTTTGTCAAGTGCTTTTTCTGCATCTATCGATATGATCATATGGTTCTTGTCTTTAATTCTATTGATGTGGTGAATGGCATTTATTGATTTTCGTATATTGAACCATCCTTGAATCACGGGGATGAATCCTTCTTGATGATCGTGCACAATTATTTTGATATGCTTTTGTCTTTGATTCGTCAGGATTTTATTGAGAATTTTTGCATCCAAGTTCATTAGAGATATTGGTCTGTAGTATTCTTTCTTTGAAGTGTCTTTGTCTGGTTTCGGGATCAGGGTGATGTTGGCCTCATAGAATGAATTTGGAAGAGCTCCTTCTTTTTCTATTTCTTGAAAAAGCTTGAAAAAATATTGGTTTTAATTCTTCTTTGAAGGTTTTGTAGAAATCCGCTGTATACCCATCCGGTCCAGGGCTTTTTTTTGGTTGGTAGTCTTTTGATTGCCTCTTCTATTTCTTCCTTTGTTATTGGCCTGTTTAAATTGTTTGTGTCTTCCTGACTCAATCTGGGCAGATCGTATGACTTAAGAAATTTATCAATATCTTCACAATATTCTATTTTGTTGGAATATAGTGTTTCAAAATACTTTCTAATTATCTTCTGTATTTCTGTAGTGTCTGTTGTGATATTGCCTTTTTCATCCCATATGTTAGTAATTTGAATTCTCTTTCTTCTTCTTTTCCTTAGCATGGCTAAGGGCCTGTCGATCTTATTTATTTTTTCAAAGAACCAACTTTTAGTTTTATCAATTTTTTCAACTTTTTTTGTTTCAATTTCATTGATTTCTGCTCTAAATTTAATTATTTCTTGTCTTCTACTACATTTGCTGTTGTTTTGCTCTTCCTTTTCTAGGTTTTTGAGGTGTAGTTTAAGTTCATTTATTTGTTGTCTTTTTCTTTTTTTGAGGAAAGAACTCCAAGAAATGAATTTCCCTCTTAAAACTGCTTTCATTGTGTCCCATAGATTCCGATATGTTGTGTCTGTATTGTCATTTGTCTCTAAGAATTTTTTTATCTCCTTCTTTATGTCTTCTGTAACCCATTGATCATTCAGTAGCTTGTTGTTCATTTTCCATGTGATGTAGGATTTTTCCTTCTTTCTTTTCTCATTGATTTCCAGTTTCATTCCATTATGATCATATATGGTGCACGGTATAATCTCCATGCCTTTATATTTACTAAGAATTGCCCTATGGCATAATATATGGTGTATCTCTGAGTAGTATCCATGTGCTGCTGAGAAGAACATGTATCCACTTGATGATGGTTGATATATTCTATATATGTCGGTTAAGTCTAGGTTATTGATTGTGCTGTTGAGTTCTATAGTTTCTTTATTCAGTTTTTGTCTAGAGGATCTCTCTAATGCCGAGAGTGGTATGTTGAAGTCACCCATAATTATTGTGTTGTAGTCTATTTGACTCTTGAACTTGAGGAGAGTTGTTTTATGAACGTTGCACCTCCATTGCTTGGTGCATACAAATTGATAATTGTTTTTTTCTTGTTGGTGGATAATTCCTTTTAACAGAATATAGTGTCATTCTTTATCCCTTTTGATTAACTTAGGTTTGAAGTTGATTTTATTCCATATGAGTATGGCAAATCCTTCTTGCTTCCGAGGGCCGTGTGAGTGTTATGATTTTTCCCTACCTTTTACCTTCAGCCTGTGTATGTCTTTTCCTATCATATGAGTCTTCTGAACGCAGAATATTGTTGGATTTGTTTTTTTGATCCAGGTCACTAGCACATGTCTCTTGATTGGTGAAATTAGGCCATTAACATTTAAGGTTACAATTGAAATATGATTTGTACTTCCAGTCATGTTTATTTATTTATTATATTTTAGTTTGGATAGTTTTTACTTTTTTGGTTACTTTCCTCCCGCTTTACTGAGATACTTCCCACTGTTAGTTTTGGGCACTATTTTTTAACTCTTCTTCTTGTAGTATTTTGCAGAAAATGCTTTGCAGTGCTGGTTTTCTGGCTGAGAATTGTTTTAGCTTTTGTTTATCGTGAAAGACTTTAATTTCATTGTCAAATCTGAAGCTTAACTTTGCTTTATATTGTATTCTTGGTTGGAATTCTTTTTTTTTTTTTCAGCATTTGAATTACATTGTTCCAGGATCTTCTCACTTTCAACGAATGTGATGAAAAATCAGTTGTTAACCTAATTGGTTTACCCCTGAATGTAATCTGCCTCCTTTCTCTTGTAGCTTTTAATATTCTCTCCTTGTTCTGTATGTTGGCTATCTTCATAAATATATGTCTTCTAGTTGGTCTATTTTGGTTTTGAATGTTTGGGGTCCTGTAGGCTTCCAGGAATTGGCAATCCAATCCATCATTCATCTCTGGGAAGTTTTATAGAATTATTTCATTTAATATGTTGTCCATTCCTTTGGTTTGAATCTCTATGCCTTCTTCTATCCTGATGACTCTTAAATTTGTTTTTTGTTTTTTTATGACATCCCATATCTTTTGAATAAATTCCTGGTGGGATTTAAGCATCTTTTCTGTGTTTACTCAATTCTTTTCAAGTTGATAAACTTTGTCTTCATTTTCTGATGTTCTGACTTCTACTTGATCTAGTCTATTTGTAATATTCTCGTTTGAGTTTTTAATTTTGTTTATATTTTCCTGCATTTCTAGGATTACTGTTTAATATTTTTTTTAACATCTCTATCTCCTGGTTATGCTCATTCTTTGCCATTTGAATTTGTTTGTTTAATTCATTTTCAAAATATACTTTTATTGCTTGGATTTGCTGCCTCATGTCTTCTCTAATATTCCTTTCCATCTGAGTTCGGTATGCCTTGAGTTCTTTCCCTATCCCTGTTTCTGATGCTTCAAGGTCCTCCTGTAGAATTAAGTTGTCCTGCATTGTTTGTACTCCTTTTTTGCCCTTGTTTTTTTCATGATGTTCACGTTACTTTCCAGCTCTATTTGATTGCTGTGTTTCTGCTTTATTCTTTAGATTTGTTTTGGTGTTGTATATCTCTGTTGTCTCTCCTTTGTGTTGGTAAACTATGCCTGCTAAAGTGGATTCCGCTTGGAAGTAATTCCGAAGGCTGAGCTCCAGTGATGTCACCTCTCTGCTTTGGCGGGCCCCAGGCTCCTTGCCGAGGTGTCCGAATTGGGGGGTGGGACTTGACTGTCTCTGGTTTGTTTCAGCTCTGGGTCACTGGCAGGCGGGTGGTCTCCAGCCGCCCAATTGCGCGGTTTGTCGCCAGCGGGCAGGCGGTCTCCAGCCGCCCAGTCACGCGGGCAGCACGTGGGCTGTCGCCGTTGGGTTGGCAATCTCTAGCCACGCAGTCTCACGCTCGGTTGCCGGCGGGCGGGCATTCCTCAGCCCCCCAGTCACTCAGGCAGTGGGTGGAATGTCACGTGCAGGCCTGCGGTCTCCAGCCGCCCAGTCACAAGGGCCTGCCTTCTAGTCCTTTGGTTTCTCCTGCTTGTCCTGGTTTCTTTTTCTAGACCAGATTTCCCCTGAGTGATGCCTCTCGGCAGTTCAAACTGTTCTCTGTGCCTGCCGTTTGTTGGGTGTGGAGGGTGTCTTTTGGGAACCCAGACACTCTATTGTTTTGATTTTTTCCGCTTGCCCCTCCCCCAGCACTAGCTATACACGTTTCGTTATCGCCACTGATGGTAGGGGGAGTCGAAAGTCAGGTGTCTCTAGTTTTTCTTGCGTCTTTATGCAGGCTTGCTCTGATTAACCCTCCCCCGGAAAGCCTAGGAGACATTTTATGCGAATTCCCCGCTGTATGAGAGATGAGCTGAGTAACACACATCTGTTTTATTGTTGCAATCTATTGGAGAGGGGCGGTGGTTACTTCAGATCTCAAAGATGGTGGCCGCTGGTTTCCTTGGTGGAGTTTCTTTTGTGGGGGATAGAACTATACCACTTTCTTCCCTGTCTGAATTCCCAAACTCAGCCCGGGGATCAGTGGGAGCTCAGCCGGCAGGATTCCACAGAATCCGCAGCAACATTTCTCCCTGCTTCAGGTCACTTCTCGGTGGTGCCCCGCCATCTGTAACAGCAGGCCTGGCTGCATGATTCAATCAGCCCGGATCTCTGATTGCACAGTTGGCTATTGGGAACCCCGGCACTCTATTGTTTTGATTTTTTTTTTCCGCTTGCCCCTCTCTCAGCGCTGGCTAGACAGGTTTTTTTCACCACTGATGGGAGGGGGAGTTGGAAGTCAGGTGCCTCTAGTTTTCCCCTGTCTTTATGCAGGCTCGCTCTGATAATCTCTCCCCCAGAAAGCCTAGGAGAGATTTGATGCAAATTCCCCGAAGTATGGGAAATGAGCTGAGTAACAGCACCTGTTTTATTGTTGCAATCTGTAGGGGAGTGGCTGTCGTTACTTCAGCTCACCAAGATGGTGGCCGTTGGTTTCCTTCGTGGAGTTTCTATTGTGGGGGTTAGAACTGTACCACTTCCTTCCCCATCTGAAACCCTGAACTCAGCCCAGGGCTCAGTGGGGACTCTACTGGCAGAATTCCACAGAATCTGCATCAACGTTTCTCCGTGATTATTGATCGCATCTCGGTGGTGCCCTGCTGTCTGTAGCCAGTGGACGGGTCGCGCGGATCAGTCAGACAGTATCTCCGGTCGCAGAGTTGGCTCATGTTTGGGACTCATTTACCGGACCTCAGTGCTAGAAATCCTTCTTCTAGGTTTCAGTGCACCCCCATTTTGCTGTAAGTTCCTAACAAGATAGTTTTTTGTCGTTCTTAGTCGTTAGTCACCTGCGCAGTGGCGCGGTACAATGGGTATGATGCTCTCTATTCACGGCCCTCTTGCACTGTCAAAATATTATGATTTGTATGCACCATTCACTGAAGTTAGTTTTCAGTATTAGGAAACAAATATGTATTTCAGGTGGATGAATATTTCTGAGAATAATCTTGAGAAAAGTTCATTATAAATCCTCATACATGAATATAAATGATTTTAGGAAGTGTATAATAAGACACATATATTTCATATTTTGAAAAATCTGTAGAGTATATATATATATATATATATATATATATATATATATACACACACACACACACACACACACACAAACACACACACACAGAGACATTAAAAAGTAGCAATATATATGCCAATCGAAATTCATCATTAAATATCATCCACTTATCCAAAAATATACATTTTACTGAAAATGGATTTATGCATAATGTTGGTCAACTAGGAAGCTCACCCATAGGTTAAATTTTCGGTTCCAACAGAGGTTAGGAGGAGTGATCTCTTCTCACAATTTTTATCTGCCATGTCAGCCACCTCAGAAGAATGTACATGTGATACCAGGTAGGATTCTATTTGTGCATATAAAAATACATGTGCTTAATAGGCTACAGAAAAGGGAGAGAGGAATTCACATATTTGTTTATTTTAAAAACACATGGAGAACTATGTCAATAAACATTAAATATATATTTTAACTCCTACACAATATAATCCAAAAGGGATGTCCAACTACATATCATGCCTTCTCTGAATTGCTGGTGTTTGTATTCTGTTTGGGTTACTATTCTCCATCATATAAGGATTAGTAGTCAGAGTCTAGTAGGGTATGGGTTAGTGTCAGAGATTCAGTATTTCGAATGGAAAATAGGAAAGTAAACCCAATGTGTTTGCAAATATGTGCTACACAAAAATCTTCCCACTCACATTAAGAACAATCCCTTGATATTACCCTCGCTGGAAGAAATACACAATTAGAGGATAAGAGTTAGAAAATCTGTGAATACATACCCGGAATGGAATATGCTCAGGAGTTCACAACCTTGGAGGTGGTAGATGACTTTCCAAAAATAAAAGACAAGGTAAACACTCCACAAACATGGAGCTCTGCAGGCCTAAAGACTTCTTGAGATACTGCCTCTGAGTTGGGACACTTGAAATGTATGTTGTTGTCGGTAGCTTTAGCATCCTATGTAGTGAGAGCATCAAAACTGGGTCAACATTATGTGACCTGGAGGACATGGTATCTTATTTTCCAATGAAAATGAGGCAGCAGTGCTGAATTCTCACTTTGTAGGTAAACTGTGGCAACTGGGGATAAGTGTCTCTTCGTGTGGACTGTGAAGCCATTTGGTCATACTCTACTTTTCGTGGTGATTCTTGCTGCTGCACTGGGAGTTTGGTATTTGCTTCATGAAATACAAGGAGTTCAACTGGGACACAGTGCTGGAGGGAGTTCTGTCACGTGTGGTGGGACAGAGTCTGCAGGAGAATGCACCAACCAGGCTTATGTCCAACATAGCTTGCCCCCTTGACCATATCAACCTAATTCTGAACATTGCCCAGAAACCTATCCATATAACAAGATGCCTTTTCATATAAGGGTCTGCTGGCTGCATCATGTCAGTCACAAGTCATTTGAAAGCCAACGGCCGATCCACATGAAACCACCAGAGATGTTTTATCTCACACCTACCCACCTTTGCTTTAGGCCCACTACTCAGCAGGTTCCAACTTACTGGCATCTCTGTTCTACACAATTTTTTTGTGAAACCCAGTCAATCAAGGCACTTTCTGGTACACTCATGATCAGCAACAGGATCTCCAATGGTTTTCCAGTGCCACCTGGTCATGGGAATTTCAAAAATTTCATGGTATTTATCGAGCCCATTTTTCAAGGATGAAGTTGTAGGCACTGAGGGTTTCATTTAATTCAGTAACCATTAAATGGTGAGGAAGCCCATTTCAATGAACGCTCTGGATAACTCTCACAGGCAAGGCTTCCCAAAGTGTTGCCAAATGGTCACATGAAGCCAGGCCCATTGAGGTCTACAATGTAAAATCCTTGCCTGTTTTGCCTCTCAACTATGGGTGCTAATTCTTTCAGAAAAAAATTATGTGATAACCTGGCTGAGATTCCCTGTGCTCTGTGGAAAGCCTTCCTGGGCACAGATCTCAGATTCCAAGGGTGACTCTCATGCATGGCCTTCTGAAATCCCAACAAAACTCATGGCAATACTTCTCTGAGATCAGTTCCAGAACTCAGTCTCTAAGGGGAATCACACCAGAGTTCAAGACCAGGTGGAGCCAGTCATATTTTTCAACAACCACACTAATAACCACAATTAAAACCAGAACACTTCCACATGGCCATCATCTTCTTCCATATAGACACTCATTTTAACCTCTGGATGGAGGTTTCCATGAGGGTCACAGCCCAAGACAGTGTCCAAAATAAGCTCCCTTGCGCCTCATTTGCTTAAAGTTGGGGTGGCCTGAACACCTTTCTGTGAACCATGACTGATCAAATAGGCCTGCCGTTAATACTGCTCTGCTTCTCCAATTTGAGGACTACTGACTGTGGGGTTTAGAATCTTCATGTGAATTGGAATCATTGGAATCACCTATGGGCTAGCCTCTGAAGGGCTTTGAAGAACTCATTTGACCCAAAGGCACCCTATTCTCACTTGATAGAGGTCAGGAACCTTACAGAGGTAGGGAGAGACTTCATCCACAAGGACTGCTCTTTTGGTCATTTTGGTTTTGGATGAACACGTGGGATGTATAAGGTGCTGAGTATCTAACCACAGCCTCACACAGGGCAAAGAGGCTGTTTCAGAAACATCCATTTCCAATGAAATTAAGCAAAGAGCCACAGTTTTCCATTTGAAAACTGTTTTCTTCAGGCTTCACAAATGAGTGTCCTGAGGTAAAAACCTTCCTGAAATTCAGGGCAGCAGAACAATAGGTAAGCAAAAGCCCGAAAGAAGGGTTTCTCCACTGAGACTTTCCTGGTCCCACTGATATCTGAGTTTTCTTAGATGCTCGCCATTCCCTTCAGCTATCCAGTACATCACCATATCACAGAGCTTGGAGGTGGTACATATCTTGGACACAAAACCATGAGGCTATTCTGGAGAGTTTCCAGAATTCAGGAAGAAAACAGAAACTTAGTAAGAGAGCAGATGTTGCCCTTCAATAAGACAAGCTGCAGTCCATTTGTAAATTGGGCAGGATGAATGTTTGGAAGCTTTCTACTAGACAGGACACATCCATTGATGCATTCTCTTTTCTAATGTCTACAACCATGGACAGAGTGGGATGCACAGACATAGAAGCACTCGCCTTGTCAAACGACTTACTGGAAACAGTCCACACCAATCCAAACAAAGAGCCTTTCCTTCCTATTCTCAGAACATGAGACAAAACCACAAACCCACACACACACACTCAAAGGCATCTCCTTTGCTCAAGTAAGTCTGTGACTATCCAGAGTGTCCTCGGAATGGTGGGCCATTGTATGTTCCCCCAAAATGGCCTGTCCTGTATCAGATCTAGTCTCCTTGGCCAACACTTTGAAGTTGTTAGGAGCCATGGGTGAGCCACTACCTGATTTCCCAGGAAAAGCTCCTCTTCAGAGCTTTCCTGTCATTTGGCCATCGTCACATCAGTAGGTACTAAGAAAGACTGACTCTGTTCTTGATAAATCAAAACAAGTGAGACCACTGGGACTGGGACTGTGACTGGCTCTTTGTGCCTGTCTTCCAGGATCAAACGTCCAGAGAGTTCCATCACCAAGGCAGTGAGGTGAGGTCATTTCCTTCAGGAACTGAATGAGGTAACTGACTTTGCAACCACTTTGTCCTAAAAGTTACTTCTAAAAGTCCCATGAGATGGAGGCTGTCCCTACTTCCTGTCACACTTTCACAGTTAGAATGGTATACCAACCATAGGTACCTGGGAACAGCTCTCCACACAGGCCTGGTTTGGTCCATCTTCTCTACATTAAGAAGGTAGAGGCTGATTGAGACACATCCCTTCATCCTGACCAGATAGTTTGCCATGGAAGATGTCTTTTGCTCTCTCAGGTCCTTCATAGCTTCCTTCATCATCTCAGGGGATCATTTCTGCATATACCTTTGATGTTCTCAGCAGGTGGAAGATCCCCTACATTCCTGTATTGTAAGACCAACTCTGTCCCTCCTCTTCTGTAAAGTTAGATTGAGGGAAAAGTGTATGTTTAGGGTTAATAACATGTTTGATTTGCGTTAGGAATCTTTCTGCCGGATGAATAATGGTATTGGGAGCCTGTGATATTTACAAAAATATATACGTAAAATATAAGTATAAAAACAGAAATCTAGGTAAGATTGGAAGCCAGAAGGGAACTGGGCCCTTGAGTGGGATACTTAGGTTTGAATTATGTTCTGCACATGTGTCTCAGATAAATTGATATACAATGGCATAGGACCTTATACCTTGGATAATTGATTGTCGAAGAGAACATCGAGTCAAAAAACTATAGTCAGTAGCATTAGGAAGATAGTCAGTAGGTTTAGAAAGAAGAGTGAGTATAGGATTTGGACCAAAAGTTCTTTAGCAATAGGGTTTCGGGTAGAGAGTGAATGTAAATGTCAGCATATGTGAAGTGTCAGTCACAATGATGAACTGGGGGAAATATGTATGAAAGCAGGTATCAATAAAGATATTACAAAATCAGGCAAAGTATGAAGTGAGTGATAGGATTAGACATTTTCAACATGTTTGAGGTTGAATATATAATCTTAGGAAGAAACAAACATGTAGTCACCAATTTGATTTACATTTGAGAGCATTAGGCAACCTGGACATGGTTCTTTTTAGTAATCCACGCTCCCTTGGCATTTAGGCTTTGATACAATCATGAGTGTGACCTTCGCTTTTTGTGTCCAGAATATTCCTGTGATGAAATCTATATATAGATAAGGTGACATGAGTATTTCTTCCACCATTTCTGGGAGCAATATTTTGAAGACGTATAAATTAGTATTGAAGGGACAAAGAGGAGTACATTGTATCTATGAATATAGAGATAATGCATTAATAGACAATACTGTGAATAAAAAACATAACTGGTTCCAACTTTAAATAATGGATTGAATTGAATCGTGAACATATAGAGGAAATCTTATATTGATATACAATTTTTCATTCCAACCAGTTATACATCTAATGTTAATATTAATGTTATGGTTCATCATGAAGAGTGTGTGAGTTTAGCTTCGAAATTGATTATGGAAATTGAAAATAATGTATTTGGAAAGAAGTCTCATGAAAAGACGAATCAAGTAACATGGAGGAATACATGTGTTCTGAAGCAAGAAGTGTTTGAAAGTGAAACAAATTCCTATATATTTGTGAACTTGTGGATGAAATACATATCCTATGATGTGCAAAAACTGAAGAAATAGTAATGTACCAGTGTTGGATTAAAATGAAGGTCAATATAGACATCATGTCCCATTGGAATCTACTGGCATTGATGTTAAACTGGGTCAGTTACTGTAGAAATATTAGGATTTGTAAACACCATTGATTGAAGTTAGTTTTCAGTACTGGGAAACAAATATGTATTTCAGGTGGATGAATATTTCTGAGAATTATCTTCTGAAAAGTTGATTATAAATCCATATACATGAACATGAATGAATTTACAGAGTGTGTATAAGACACATATATTTCATATTTTGAGAAATCTGGAGATATATATATATATATATATATATATATATATATATATATATATATTAAATAAACACAAATATACATTAAAAAGTATCAATAAATACATGCTAATCATAATTCATCATGTAATATACATCATCCACAGATGCAAAAATATTTATTATACTGAACATGGATTTATGTATAATATTGTTCTACTGGGAAGCTCAAACATAGTTTGAATTTTCAGTTCCCACAGGGTTTAGGAGGACTGATCTCTTCTCACAATTTGTATCTGCCAATTCAGCCAACTCATGAAAATGTACGTGTGATACCAGGTAGGATTCTCTATGTGCATATAAAAATACATGTGCTGAGTAGGCTACAGAGAAAGGGAGACATATCAACATATTTGTGAACTTTAAAAACACATGGAGGACTATTTCAATTAAAAATTGAGTAGATTTATAACACCTACCCTTAATCATGCAAAAGGGAAGTCCAACTGTACACCATGTCTCCACTGAACTGCTTGTGTTTTCATTCTGTTTGGGTATTATTCTCCATCATATTAGGATTAGTAGTCAGAGTATAGTAGGGTATGAGTTACTGTCAGGGATTCAGTATTTCAAATGGAAAATTGGAAAATGGATCAATGTGTATGCAAATTAGTGTTACACAAAAATTTTCCCACTCTCATTTAGAACAATAACTTTACATTATTTTCACCCCAAGTAAGACACAATTAGAGGAAAAGAGTTAGAAAATCTTTGAATTCATACCTGAAATGAAAACTGCTCCGGATTTCACAACCTTGGAGATGGTAGAGGAGTTTCCAAAAGTAAGGGACTATGTAAATACTCCACAAACATGAAGATTTGCCAGCCTAAAGACTCTGCAGAAACTGCCTCTAAGATGGACAGTTGAAATATATGTTGTTTTCAGGAGCTTTAGCTTTTTTTCTAGTAAGACCATCAAAGCTGTTTATGCATCTCTGTGACCTTGAGCACATGGTTTATAATTTTCCAATGAACATAAAGCAGCAGTGCTGAATTCTCTCTTTGTAGGTAAACTATGGCCACTGGGGTCTATGTGTCTCCCCATGTGGACTGTGAAGCCATTTCATCATCCTCCACTTTTTATAATGTCTCCTGCTGCACTCAGAGTTTTGTATTTGTTTCATGAAATACAAGGAGTTAAACTTGACCACAGTGCTGGAGGGAGTTCTGTCACATGTGGTGGGTCAGGGTCTGCAGGAGAATGCACCAACAGGGCTTGTATACCACATAGGTTGCCTCCGTGACCATAGCAACCTGATTCTGAACATTGCCCTTAAACCTCTCCATATAACATGATGCGTTTACATACAATGTTCTGCTGGCTGCACCATGTCAGTCACAAGCCATTTGGAAGACAATGGCAGATCCACATGACCCCACCACAGATGTTTTATCACACACTTAATCACCTCTGCTCTAGGCCCACTATTCTGCAGGCTCCAAATTACTGGCATCTCTGTTCTACACCATATTCATGAAAACCAGTTAATCAAGGCACTGTCTGGTACACTCATGATCAGCAACAGGACATCCAAAGGTTCTTCAGTGCCACCTGGTCATTGGAATTTTAAAAATTTCATGGTATTTATCTAGCCAATTTTCAAGGATAAAGTTGGAGGCACTGTTTATTTCAATTCATTCAGGAATCATTCAGTGTTGAGGAAGATCATTTCAATGAAAGCTCTGGAGAACTCTCACAGGCAAGGCTTCCCAGAGCATGGCCAAAAGGTCACATGAAGCCACGCCCATTGAGGTCTACAATTGAGGTCTATGTGTGTTTTGACTATCAAATATGGCTGCCAAGTCTGTCAGAATTAAATCATGTGATATCCTGTCTGAGATTCCCAGTGCTCTGTGGAAAGCCACCGTGGGCATAGATCTCAGTTTCCAAGGGCGACTCTCATGCGTGGCCTCTTAAAATCCCCACACAATTTATGGCAATTCTTCCTTGATGTGTGTTCCAGAACTCAGTCTCTAAGGGGAATGACACCAGAGTTCAAGCCCAGGTGGATCCAGTCATCTCTTCCAACTGCCACAAGAATGACCACAATTAAAACCAAAATACACCCACATGGCCCTCATCTTCTTAAATATAGACATTCATCATAACCTCTGGCTCGAGGTTACCATGCGGAATGCATCCCAAGAGAGTGTCCAAAATAATGTTGCTTGCCCCTCATTTGCCTAAAGTGAGGGTGACATGGACACCCTTCCTGTGAACCAGGAGTGATCAAATAGGCCTGCCATTAATACTGCTCTCCTTCTCCAATTTCAGGCCTACTGACTCTCAGGTATAGATTCTTTATGTGATTTGGAGTCTTGAGAAAACACAAGCACCTCTGCAGGGCTTTGAAGAACTCATTTGACCTAAAGGATTCCTATTCACACTTGATGGAGGTAAAGAACCTAACAGAGGAATGCAAGAGACTCATCCACAATGACTAATTTTTTTGCCATTTTGATTTTGATTGCACACATGGAATCTATCTTTAGATCTATCATGTGCTGAGAATCTAAGCCACAACCTCACAGAGGCCCAAGAGGCTGATTCGGACACATCCCTTTCCAAAGCAATTAAGCAAAGAGCAACATGTTATGCCCATTTATTTCCATTTGAAAACAGTTTTCTTCAGGCTTCACAAAGGGGTGGCCTGAGGCAAAGACCTTCTTGACATTCAGGGCAACATAACCATAAGTATGCAAATAAACCAAAGCAGGGTCTCTCCACTGAGAGTTTACTGGTCACACAGTTATTTGAGTTTTCTAAGATGTTCCCATTCCCTACAGCTATCAAGTACATGGCCATGTCACAGAGCTTGGAGGTGGTACATATCTTGGACTCAAAACCATGGGCCTATTCTTGAGATTTGCCGGAATTCAGGAAGAAAACAGGAACTTAGAAAGTTAGTAGGTGTTTCCCATGCATAAGGCGAGCCACAGTCCATTCCTAAATCGGGCAGGAAGAATGCTGGGAAGCATTCTACTAGACAGGACACATCCTTGATGCATTGTCTTTTCTAATGTCTACAACCACGGACAGAGTGGGAAACACAGACATAGAAGCACTCGCCTTGTCAAACGACTTACTAGAAACAGTCCACTCCAATCCAAACAAACCGCCTTTCCAACCTATTCTCAAAACATTAGACAAAACCACAAACTCACACCCACACCCACAAAGGCACCTCCTTAACTCAAGTAGGTCTGTGAATATCCAGAGTGTCCTCTGACTGGTGGACCATACTATATTCCCCTGAAATGGCCTGACCTGTGTCAGATCTGGTCTCCTTGGCTAACTCTGTGAAGGTGTCAGGAGCCAGAGGTGAGCCACTACCTGCTTTCTCAGAAACGGCTCCTCTTCAGAGCTTTCCTGGCATTTGGCCATCCTCAGATCAGTAGTTACCAAGAAAGACTGACTCTGTCTTTGGTAAATCCAAACAAGTGTGACCACTGGGACTGGGACTGAGACTGGCTATGGGTGACTGGCTTCATGAATCCCAAGTTCAGAGATTTTAATCACCAAGGAAGTGAGGTGAGGTCACTTCCTTCAGGAACTGAATGAGGTTACTGCCTTGGCAATCACTTTGTCCTACCAGTGGCTTCCAAGTGTCACATGAGAAGGAGGCTGCCCCTACTTCCTGTTACACTTTCACAAGTTAGAATGGTATATCAATAATAGGCGCCCTGGAACAGCTACCCACACAGGTTGGTTTGGTCCATTTTCTCTACATTAAGAAGAGAGAGGCTGATTCAGACAGAACCCTTCATCCTGACCAGGTTGTTTGCCATTGAAGATGACTTTTGCTCTCTCAGGTCCTTTATAGCTGCCTTCATGTTCTTCAGGGATCATTTATGCATGTACCTTTGAGGTTTTCATCAGGTGAAATATCTCATACATTCCTGTGTTTTAAGACCAACTCTATCCCTGCTCTTCCGTAAAGTTAGATTGATGGAACAGTGAATGGTTAAGGTTAACAACATGTTTGATTGGGGTTAGAAATCATTCTGCTGGATGAATGATGGTATTTGGAACCTAAAATATTTAAAAGAATATAGAGGTGAAATATAATTATAAAAACAGAAATCTAGGTAAGATTCGAAGCCCAGAATGGCATTGGGACCTTGACTGGGATAATTAGCATTGAATTACTTTCTGCACAGATGTCTAAAATAAATCTATAATCAATGGCATAGGATCTTCTACCTTGGATGATTGAATGTACCAGAGAACATCCAGTCAAACAGGGATAGTCGGTAGGATTAGGAAGATAGTCGGTAGGTATAGGAAGAAGAGTGAGTATAGTATTTGGAACAAAAGTTCTTTAGCAATAGGGTTTTGGTTAGAGAGTGAATATGTTTGTCAGCACATGTGAAGAGTCAATCACAATGATGAACTTGGGAAATATGTAGGAAAGCAGATATCAATAGAGACATTACAAAATCAGGCAAACTATAAAGTGATAGGATTAGACATTTTCAAAGGGTTCAGGTTGAATATATAATCTTAGGAAGAAACACATATGTAGTCAGGAATAGGATTGACATTTGAGAGAATTAGGCAATGTGGACATGGATGTTTTTAGTAATCCATGCTCACTTTCCATTTACGCTTTGGTACAATAATAAGTGTGACCTTTGCATTTGGTGTCCAGAATATTACTGTAATAAAATGTATATGTAGATCAGGTGAAATGAGTATTTCATCCACCATTTCCGGGAGCAATATTGTGAAGACGAATAAATTAGTATTGGGGGTACAAAGAGGTGTACGCTGTGTCTATGAATATAGAGATAATGCATAAATAGATCATACTGGGAAAAAATATAACTGGTTCCACTTAAATAATGGATTGAATTGATATCTGAAAATATATAGGAAATCTTATATTGATATACAATCATTCATTCCAAAGAGTTTTACATCTAATGGTAATCTTAGAGTTATGGTTTATAATGAAGGGTGTGTGAGTTTTGTTTCAAAAGTGATTACGGAAATAGAAAATAATGTGTTTGGAAAGAAGTCTCATGAGAAGACCAGTCAAGAAACATGGAGGAATACATGTGTTCTGAAGCAGAAAGTGATTGAAAGTGAAACAAATGCCTATAAACTTCCTAACTTGTGGAATAAATATATATCCTATTATGTGCATAAACTGAAGAAATAGTAATGTAACAGTGTTGAATAAAAATGAACTCAAAATACACATCATATTCCATAGGAATCTACTTGCATTGATGTAAAACTAGGTCAGTTACTGTAGAAGTGAAAATTGGAAAATAAATCCAATCTGGAATGGGAAATTCTCAGGAGTTCACAACCTTGGATGTGGTGGAGGAGTTTCACAAAGTAAGGGACATTGTAAACACAACCCAAACATGGAGCTCTGCTGGCCTAAAGACTTCTTGAGAAACTGGCTTTGAGGTTGGGCACTTAAATTTATATTGTTGTCCGGAGCTACAGTTTCTTTGTAGTGAGACCATCAAAGCTGGGTGTGCATCTATGTGACCTGGAGAACATGGTATCTTATTTAATAATGAACATATGGCAGCAGTACTGAATTCCCTGTTTGTAGGTAATCTGTGGCCACTGGGGGCAAAATGTCTCCCCATGTGGACTGTGAAGCCATTTGTTTATCCTCCATTTTCGTGGTGTTTCTTGCTGCTGCACTGGGAGTTTGGTATTTGCTTAACGAAATACAAGGAGTTCAACGGGGACAAGTGCTGGTGGCTACCCCTACTTCATGTGACACTTTTACAAGTTAGAATGGTATATCAACCATAGGCACCCAGGAACAGCTCTCCACACAGGCCTTGTTTGGTCCTTCATATCTGCCTATATCTTCTCCAGGGGTCATATCTGCATGGACCTTTGAGGTTCTCAGCAGGTGGAAGATCCCCTATATTCCTGTATTGTAAGACCAACTCTGTCCCGCTCTTCTGTAAAGTTAGATTGAGGGAACAGTGTATGGTTAGCATTAATAACTTGTTCAATTTGGGTTAGGAATTATTCTGAGGGATGAATAATGATATTGGGAATCTGCTATATTTATAAGAACATAGAGGTGAAATATATGTATGAAAACAGAAATCTAGGTAAGATTTGAAGCCAAGAAGGGAATTGGGCCCTTGATTGGGATACTTAGCATTGAATTACCTTCAGCAGAGTTTTCTTGGATAAATCAATATACAATGGCATAAGACTTTGTACCTTGGATGATTGAATTTAGAAGGGAACATCAACTCCAAAAGGGATAGTCGGTAAGATTAGGAAGATAATCGGTAGTTTTCGGAAGAAGTGTGAGTATAGAATTTGGAAAAAAAAAATCTTTAGCAACAGGGTTTCGATTAGAGAGTGAATGCCAATGTCAGCACATGTGAAGAGTCAGTCACAAAGATGAACTAGGGAAAAAATGTAGGAAAGCAAATATCGAGGAAGACAATAGGAAATTAGGCAAAGTACAAAGTGAGTGTTAGGATTAGACATTTTCAACAGGATTGAGTTTGAATATATAATCTTAGGAAGAAACAAATATGTAGTCACCAAAGAATGACATTTGAGAGCATTAGGCAACCTGGACATGGATGTTTTTAGTAATCCGTGTTCACTTTCCATTTAGGCTTTGTAAAATCATAAGTGTGACCTTTGCAGTTTTGTCCAGAATATTACTGTGATAAAATGTATATGTAGATCAGGTGACATGAGTATTTCTTCAACCATTTCCGGGAGTAATATTGAGAAGACGTATAAATTAGTATTGGGGGTACAAAGAGGTGTACGCTGTGTCTGTGAATATAGAGATAATGCGTGAGTAGACCATACTGTGAATAAATAATATAACTGGTTCCACTTTAAATAATTCATTTAATTGATATCTGAAAATATACAGGAAATCTAATATTGATATACAATCATTCATTCCAACCAGTTATACATCTAATGGTAATATTAGGTTATGGTTTATCATGAAGGGTGTGTGAGATTTTCTTCAAAAGGATTATGGAAATCGAAAATAATGTGTTTGGAAAGAAGTCTCAAAAAATTCCAGTCAAGAAACCTGGATGAATACATGTGTTCTAAAGCAGGAAGGGATTTAAAGTGAACCAAATGCCTCTAAATTTGTGAACTTGTGGATGAAATATATATGCTATGATGGGCTAAACGTGAAGAAATAGTAATGTAGCAGTGTTGAATAGAAATGAAGTTCAAAATTGACATCTTGTCCCATAGTAATCTACTTGCATTGATGTTAAACTGGGTCAGTTAATGTAGAAATGTTAGGATTTGTATGAACCATTAACTGAAGTCAGATTTCAGTAATGGGAAACAAATATGTATTCCAGGTGGAGGAATATTTCTGAGAATAATCTTCTGAAAAGTTGATTAGAAATCCACATACATGAACATGAATGAATTTAGGGAGTGTATATAATACACATATATTTCATATTTTAAAAAACTTGGAGAGTCACACACACACACACACACACGCACAGACATTAAAAAGTAGCAATATATATGCCAATCGCATTTCATCATGAAATATATATAATCCACATATCGAAAAATATTCATTTTGCTTAACATGGATTCATGTATAATGTTGTTCTACTAGGAAGCTGACATAGGTTGAATTTTCAGTTCCAACAGCATTTAGGAGGAAAGATCTCTTCTCACAATTTTTATCTTCCAAGTCAGTATCCTCAAAAGAAATTATGTGTGATACCAGGTAGGATTCTATATGTGCGTATAAAAATACATGTGCTGAATAGGCTACAGAGAAAAGGAGACAGGAAGTCACATATTTGTTACCTTTAAAAATACATGTAGAACTATTTCAATTAAAAATTGACTATTTTTATAATACCTACCCTTTATCGTGCAAAAGGCAAGACCTAGTATACACCATGCCTCCTCTGAACTGCTTGTATTTCTATACTCTTTGGGTTATTTTTCTTCACCATATTAGGATTAATCGTCAAAGTCTAGTAGGGTATGGGTTAGTGTCAGGGATTCAGTATTTTGAATGGAAAATAGGAAAATGAATCCAATGTGTACGCAAACATATGCTACGCAAAAATCTTCCAACTGTCATCAAGAACAATGCCTTGTCATTACCTTCGACCCTAGTAAAACACAATTAGAGGAGAAGAGTTAGAAAATCTGTGAATTCATATGTGGAATTAAATATGCTCAGTAGTTCAAAAAATTGGAGGTGTTAAAGGAGTTTCCAAAAGTAAGGGAAAGGTTAAACAGTCCACACACATGGAGCTCTGCTGGCCTAAAGACTTCTTGAGAAAGTCTCTCTGAGGTTGGGCACTTGAAATATATTTTGTTGTAAGGAGCTTTAGCTTCATTTGTAGTGAGACCTTCAAAGATGGGTCTGCATCTATGTGACCTGGAGGACATGGTTTCTTATTTTCCAATGAACATGAGACCACAGTGCTGAATTCTCTCTTCCTAAGTAAAGTGTGGACACTGGAACCTAAGTGTCTCCCCGTTTGAACTGTCAAGCCATTTGGTCATCCTCCACTTTTCGTGGGTTTCTTGCTGCTGCACTGGGAGTTTGGTATTTGCATCACAAAATACAAGGAGTTCAACTGGGACACAGTGATGGAGAGAGTTCTGTCACGTGTGTATGGTCAGGGTCTGCAGGAGAATGCACCATCCAATCTTCTATCTCTCATAGTTTGCCCCCGTGTCCATAGCAACCTGATTCTGAACATTTACCTGAAACCAAACCATATAACAATTTGCCTTTACATATAAGGGTCTGCTGGCTGCACCTTGTGAGTCAAAAGCCATTCTATATAAATGCCACATTTTTAATCCATTCATCTATTGAAGGGAATCTAGGTTGGTTCCACAGTCTTGCCATTGTGAATTGTGCTGCTATGAACATCGATTTATCAGTATCTCTGTAGCATGCTCTTTTTAGGTGTTTAGGGAATAGACCGAGAAGGGGAATAGGTCAAATGGTGGTTCCATTCCCAGCTTTCCAAGAAATCTCCATACTGCTTTCCAAATTGGCTGCACTAATTTGCAGTCCCACCAGCAATGTACAGGTGTGCCCTTTTCCCCACATCCTCGACAGCACATGTTGTCGTTTGACTTCATAATGGCTGCCAATCTTACTGCAGTGAGATGGTATCTTAGGGTGGGTTTGTTTTGCTTTTCTCTGACTGCTAGAGATGGTGAGCATTTTTTCATGTACTTATTGATTGATTGTATGTCCTCCTCTGAGAAGTGTCTGTTCAGGTCATTGGCCCATTTGTTGATTGGGTTATTCATTTTCTTATTGTTTAATTTTTTTGAGTTCTTTGTATACTCTTGATATTAGGGCTCTATCTGAAGTGTGAGGAGTAAAGATTTGTTCCAAGGATGTAGGCTCCCTATTTACCTCTCTTATTGTTTCTTTTGCTGAGAAAAATCTATTTAGTTTGCGTAAGTCCCATTTGTTGATTCTAGTGATTAACTCTGGTGCTATGGGTGTCCTATTGAGAAATTTGGAGCCCGACCCCACAGTATGTAGATTGTGGCAAAAGTTTTCTTCTACCAAATGCAGTGTCTCTGATTTGATATCAACCTCCTAGATCTATTTTGAGTTAACTCTTGTGCATGGCGAGAGGAGGGGATTCAGTTTCATTTTGTTACATATGGAATTCCAGTTTTCCCAGCACCATTTGTTGAAGATGCTATCCTTCCTCCACTGCATGCTTTTAGCCCCTTTATCAAATATAAGATAGTTGTAGTTTTGTGGATTGGTTTCTGTGTCCTCTATTCTGTACCACTGGTCCACCCACCTGTTTTGGCACCAGTACCATGCTATTTTTGTTACTATTGATCTGTAGTATAGTTTGAGGTCTGGTATCGGTATACTGCCTGATTCACACTTCCTGCTTAGAGCTGTTTTTGCTATTCTGGGTCTTTTATTTTTCCATATGAATTTCATAATTGTTTTATCTATTTCTACAAGAAATGACCTTGGGATTTTAATTGGCATTGCATTAAACCTATAGAGAACTTTTGGTAATATTGTCATTTTGATGATGTTAGTTATGCTTATCCATGAACAGGGTATATTTTTCCATCTTCTAAGATTTTCTTCTATTTCTCTCTTTAGGGTTCTGTAGTTTTCATTGTATAAGTCTTTCACCTCTTTTGTTAGGTTGACTCCCAAGTATTTTATTTATTTTTTTGAGGATATTGTGAATGGAGTGATTGTCCTCATTTCCATTTCAGAGGATTTGTCGCTGATATACAAAAATGCCTTTGATTTATGCGTGGTGATTTTATATCCTGCCACTTTGCTGAATTCATTTATTACCTCTAATAGTTTCTTTGTAGACCCTTTTGGGTCTGCTAGGTATAGAATCATGTTATTTGCAAATAGCGATAATTTGAGTTCTTCTCTTCCTATTTTTATGCCTTTAATTTCTTTAGCCTTTCTAATTGCTCTGGCCAGTGTTTCGAGAACTATGTTGAACAGAAGGGGTGAGAGAGGGCATCATTGTTTTCCTCCAGATTTTAGGGGGAATACCTTCACTTGTTCTCCATTCAGAATGATGCTAGCCTGAGGCTTAGCATAGATTGTTTTTACAATATTGAGGTATGATCCTGTTATCCCTAGTTTTTCTAGAGTTTTGAACGTAAAGTGATGCTGTACCTTGTCGAATGCTTTTTCCGCATCTCTCGAGATTATCATATGGTTCTTATTTTTAAGTCTATTGATGTGTTGAATAACATTTATAGATTTCTGTATATTGTACCAGCCTTGCATCCCAGGAATGAATCCTACTTCTTTTATATATATGATTTTGTGTCTGATTCGCCAGAATTTTTTTGAGGATTTTTGCATTTTTCCTGAAATAGCTTGAAAAGTATTGGTTTTTGTTTTTCTTTAAAGGTTTTTTAAAACTATGCTCTATACCCATCCGGTCCTGGGCTTTTCTTAGTTGGTAGTATTTTGATGGTATCTTCTATTTCCTCAATTGATATTAGACTGTTTAGGTTGTCTATATCCTCCTGACTCAATCTGGGCATATCATATGACTTAAGAAATTTATCAATGCCTTCACTATATTCTATTTTATTGGAGTATATTAATTCAAAATAATTTCTGATTTTCTTCTGTATTTCTGAAGTGTCTCTTGTTATATTTCCTTTTTCATTTCATATGGTAGTAATTTGAGTTCTCTCTCTTCTTCTCTTTGTTAGCATGGCTAAGGGTCTGTCGATTTTATTTATTTTTTCAAAAAACCAATGTATTGTTTTGTCAATTTTTTCAATTGTTTCTTTTGTTTCGATTTCATTAATTTCTGCTCTGATTTTAATTATTTCTTGCCTTCTACTTCTTTTGCTGTTGTTTGCTCTTGTTTTTCTAAGATTTTGAGATGACGTATGAGATCATTTATTTGTTGGTTTTTTCTTTTTCTAAGGAATGAACTCCAAGCAATGAATTTTCCTCTTAGAAATGCTTTCAATGTGTCTCATAGATTCCGATATATTGTGTCTGTGTTTTCATTTACCTCTAAGAATTTTTTAATTTCCTCTTTGATGTCTTCAATAACCCATTGATCATTCAGAAACCTATTGTTCATTCTCCAAGTGATGAATGATTTTTCCTTCCTTCTTATATCATTGATTTTTAGTTTCATTCCATTATGATCAGATAAAATGCATGGTATTATCTCTACTCCTTTTTATTGTCTAAGAGTTGCCCTGTGACATAATATATGATGTATTTTTGAGAAGGATCCATGTTCTGCTGAGAAAAAAGTGTAACTTCTTGATGATGGGTTGTACATTCTATATATGTCAATTAAGTCTAGGTTATTAATTGTGTTATTGAGTTCTATAGTTTTCTTATTCAACTTTTGTTTGGAAGATCTGTCCAGTGGTGAGAGAGGTGTGTTCATGTCTCTCATGATTACTGTATTGTGGTCTATTAGACTCTTGAAATTGAGAAGAGTTTGTTTGATGAACAAAGCTGCACCATTGTTTGGGGCATATATATTTATGATTGTTACGTCTTGTTGGCATATGGTTTTCTTGAGTTGTATGTAGTGTCCTTCTTTATCCCTTTTGATTAACTTTGGCTTGAAATCTATTTTATTTGATATGAGTATGGAAACTCCTGCTTGTTTCCAACGTTCATAAGAGTGATATGATTTTTCCAAGTATCACCTTGAGTCTATGTATGTCTTTTCCTGTAAAATGCGTCTCCTGTAGGCAGCATTTTGTTGGTTCTTGTTTTGTGTTCCATTCTACTAGCCTGTGTCTCTTAATTGGTGAGTTTAAGCCATTAACATTTAGGGTTATTATTGAGATATGGGTTGTTCTTCCAGCCATATTTGTTTATTTATGTTACTAAACATAGTTTGTTTTCCTCTTTGATTATTTCCCCCCTTTAATGTCCTACCTTCCACTGTTGGTTTTCATTGATATTTTCCATTTCCACTTCCTGTAATGTTTTGCCGAGGATGTTTTGAAGAGATGGTTTTCTAGCTGCAAATTCTTTTCACTTTTGTTTATTGTGGAAGGTTTTAATTTCATCTTCCATCTGAAGCTTAATTTCACTGGATACATGATTATTGGTTGGAACCCATTTTCTTTCAGTGTTTGAAATATGTTATTAAAGGATCTTCTAGCTTTCAGAGTCTGTGTTGAAAGATCAGCTGTTATCCTGGTTGGTTTACCACTAACTATAATCTGCTTCCTTTCTCTTGTAGCTTTTAAAATTCTCTCCTTATTCTGTATGTTGGGTATCTTCATTATCATGTGTCTAGGTGTGGATCTCTTATGATATTGCATGTTCGGCGTCCTGTAGACTTTTAGGACTTGGGATTTTGTCTCATTCTTCAAGTCTAGGAATTTTTCTCCTATTATTTCATTGAATAGATTGCTCACTCCTTTGGTTTGGACCTCTATACTTTCCTGTATCCCAATGACTCTTATGTTTGGTCTCTTTATGTTATCCCATATTTCTTGCACTTTTGCTCATGGTTTCTTAACAGTCTTGCTGAGCTGTATATGTTCTTTTTCAGTTGAAATACTTTGTCTTCATTGTCTGATGTTCTATCTTCTAAGTATTCTGCTCTAATGGTAGTATTCTCAATTGAGTTTTTAAGATGGTTCATTACTTCCTGCATTTCTAAGATTTCGGTTTGTTTGTTTTTTATAACCTCTATCTCACTGTATAGTTGATCTTTGCTACTTGGATTTTTTTATGTAATTCATTGTTGAAGTGATCTTTCATTGTCTGATTTTCGCTGTCTAATGTCTTCCTTGAGATTCCAGATCACATGAAGCATGTATATCCTGAATTCTTTATCTGACATTCCATATGCTGCATCTATTACCTCTTCTAAAGTTGAGTTGACCTGCATTGCTTGTGGTCCTTTCTTTTCTTGTCTTTTCATACAGCTTGCGTTTCTTTCTGCTTGGTGAAACTGTTGTGTTTTTGAAATTTTCCCCCTATATATTTATATTGCTCTTGTATAGTGGAAAAGTCTCCATTGCAGGTGTGGTTGGCGGCTGTGATGCTCCTCCAATTGGGGTGATCTGTCTACCATTCTGACCGGCCCCTGGGCCTGTTCTGCCGGTCGGTCGTACGTCTGCCTACCTTGCAGGCATGGGTGTGCTCTGCCCCTACTCCAATTGGGGTGACGTGACTACCATGCCGGTGGGTCGCTGGGCCGGTTCCAGGCACAGGCGGCAGCTCTGCTCTGCACCTCTGGCTTGATGACTAAGTGAGAGAGACTCGGATGTTTGTGACTCACTTTCTTTACCAGGAGACCAACTATTTCTCTCGCCGCTGGTATAGATGAAGTTATCTCCTCCACCGCTTTGTGATCACATCAGATCTCTGCCATGTTGGTATCCCATGTGAATGGCAGCATTTCTTTCCCTTTGCCGGGTGACCAAAGCAACGAGTGAGTCCTGACCGGCCCTCACAAGCCCCGTCTCAATCCTGTTGCCACTGTCTATGAAGGCTCAGTTGGCATTTACCTTTACAGTATTCAGCAGGACCCAGACCAAGAAACAGTTTCTGCAGGTTTTTTAGCCCTGGGCCAGAGCAGTTCCGGGACCCGGAATTCAGCCGCTCCGGGCTCGGTGTATGTTCTGATAGGAGCAGAATCCAAGAAGCAATTTTCGTGGGTTCTTCAGCACTGACCCTGAGTAATTTGTCTGCAAGATGAAGGCGAATGGCAGCCTGAAATTACCTATTCTGTATCTGAATGAGCTGTGATGAGTCGAAAACAGGGATGGTGACGTCAGCTCTCCAAGATGGTGACCGCTATCTTCCTCTGTGTTCTCACCGGTGTGGAAAACCGAATTGGACCACTTCCTTCCCCCGTTTCAAACCCAGAACTCAACACTGAGCACAGTGATTGCACAGCTGGCAGGAGCCCGCATAATCCACAGGGCTATATCTTTGCGTTGCTCTCTCGTCGTTTCCCAGCGCCCATTGCAGACACTAGCTGTGGGGTGATTTGCTGAATAAGCAGCGTGACCCTCCGTGAGGACAAATCGCTGGCGTTTGAGCCCCCGTAGCTGGTCCTTGTGCAATGGAAATCCTTCCTGTAGGTTTTGGAGCACACCAATTTTCCTGGAAATTTCTAACAAGATAGATTTTAGCCGTTCTAACTTGTCCTTCTCCTGCAATGTGAGGCGGTACACGGGGGTAATGAACTCCCATCACCGCCATAATATGATCCCCTGAAGTTAGTTTTCAGTACTAGGAAACAAACATGTATTTCAGGTGGATGAATATTTCTGAGAATAATCTTCTCAAACGTTGATTATAAATCCAAATACATGAATATGAATGAATTTAGTTAGTGTATAATAAGACACATGTATTTTATATTTTGAATAATCAGCATAGTGAATATATATATATATATATATATATATATATATATAAATATATATATATATAATATATATATATATAATACACACACACACACACACACACACACATACACACCTAAATACAGACATTACAAAGTAGCATTATGTATGCCAATCGAAATTCACCATGAAATATATATCATCCACAGATCCCAAAATATTGATTTTACTAAATATGGATTTATGTTGTTCAACTAGGAAGCTCACTTATAGGTTGAATTTTCAGTTCCAACAGCATTTAGAAGAAGTGTTTTCTTCTAACAATTTGTATTTGCAAAGTCAGTTACCTCACAAATATGTACGTGTGATACCATGTAGTATTCTATATGTGCATATGAAAATGCATGTGCTGAATAGGCTACAGAGAAAGGGAGACAGGAATTCACATATTTGTTAACTTTAAAAACACATAGAGGACTATTTTAACTACAAATTGACAAGATTTATAACACCAACCCTTTATCATGCAAAAGGAAAGTACAACTATACACCATGCCTCTTCTGAACTGGTTGTATTTCTATTCTGTGTGGGTTATTTTACTCCATCATATTAGGATTAGTAGTCAGAGTCTAGTAGGTTATGGGTTAGTTTCAGGGATTCAGTATTTCGAATTGAAAATAGAAAAATAAATTCAATATTTATGCAAATATGTGCTACAAAAAAATCTTCCCACTCTCATCCAGAACAATGCCTTGACATCACCTTCGCTTAAAGTAAGACACAATTAGAGGAGATGAGTTACAAAAATCTGTGAATACATATCTGGAATGGAATATGCTCAGGAGTTCATATCCTTGGAGGTGGTATAGGAGTTTCCAAAAGTAAGGGACAGGGTAAACACTGCACAAACATGGAGCTCTGCTGGCCTAAAGACTTTTGAGAAACTGCCTCTGAGTTTGGGCACTTGAAATATATGTTGTTGTCAGGAGATTTAGCTTCCGTCTAGTTAGACCATCATAACTGGGTCTGCATCTATGTGACCTGGAGGACATTGTTTCTTATTTCCCAATGAACATGAGGCAGCAGTGCTGAATTTTCTCTTTGTAGGTAAACTGTAGCCACTGCGCGCTAAGTGTCTCCTCGTGTTTACTGTAAAGCCGTTTTTTCATCCTCCACTTTTTGTGGTGTTTCTTGCTGCTGCACTGGAAGTTTGGTATTTGTTTCTTGGAATACAAGGAGTTCCACTGGGACAAAGTGCTGGAGGGAATTCTGTCACATGTGGTGGGTCAGGGTCTGCAGGAGAATGCACCAAGCAAGCTTCTTTCCCACAGAGCTTGCCCCATTGACCATAGCAACCTGATTCTGAACATTGCCCTGAAACCTCTCCATATAACAAGATGCTTTTACATACAAGGGTCTGCTGGATGCACAATGTCAGTCACAAGCCATTTGGAAGCCAATGGCAGATAAACATGGCCTCACCACAGATGTTATATCAGACACCTCCCCACCACTGCTCTAGGCCAACTACTCAGCAGGCTCCAACTTACTGGCATCTCTGTTCTACACCATTTTCATGAAACCAAGTCAATCAAGGCACTGTCTGGTATACTCATGATCAGCAACAGGAATCCAAAGGTTCTCCAGTGCCACCTGGTCAAGGGAATTTCAAAAATTTGGTGGTATTTATCTAGCTATTTCTTAAGGATGAAGTTGGAGGCACTGTGGGTTTCCAATCATTCAGGAACCATTAAATGGCGAGGAAACTTATTTGAACAAAAAAAATGGAGAACTATCACAGGCAAAGCTTCCCAAAGTGTGGCCAAAAGGTCAGATGAAGCCAGGCTCATTGAGGTCTACAATGTGAGCTCCATGTGTGTTTTGACTCTCAACTATGGCTGCCAAGTCTTTAATAATAAAATCTTGTGATATCCTGGCTGAGATTACTTGTGCTCTGTGGAAAGCCACCCTGGGCCTAGATCTCAGTTTCCAAGGACGAATCTCATGTGTGGCCTCCTAAAATCCCAACACAGTTCATGGCAATACTTCTCTGAAAACAGTTCCACAACTCAGTCTCTAAGGGAAATCACACCAGAGTTCAAGCCCAGGAGGAACCAGATATCTCTTCCAACCGCCACACAAATGACCACAATTAAAAACAAAAGACTCCCACATGGCACTCATCTTCTTCCATATAGACACTAATAATAACCTCTCGCTGGAGGTTTCCATGAGGGGCACAGACCAACACAGTGTTCAAAATAAGCACCCTCGCACCTCATTTGTCACAAGTCAGGGTTTCCTGGACACCCTTCCTTTGAACACGGAATGATCATAGAGCCCTGCCTTTAATACTGCTCCACAATTCCAATTTGAGGCTTACTGACTGTGGGATTTAGATTCTTTATGTGAACTGGAGTCATGCGTAATCACAAGCACCAATGGGCTAGACTCTGCAGGGCTTTGAAGTACTCATTTGATGCAAAGGATCCCTATTCTCACATGATGGAGATCAGGAACCTTACAGAGGAAGGCGAGAGGCGTAGTCCACAATGAATGCTTTTTGGACATTTTGGATTTGGGTGCACACATGGGATGTTTCTTTAGGTCCATTAGGTGCTAAGTATCTAAGCCACAGCCTCACACAGGGCCAAGTGGCCAATTCAGACACATCCCTTTCCAAACAATTAAGCAAAGAGTCCCAGGTGATGCCCATTCATTTCCATTTGAAAACTGTTTTCTTCAGGCTTCACAAAGGCGTGGCCTAATCAAAGACCTTCCTGTTATTCAGTGCAACAGAAGAATAGGTATGCAAAAGGCCCAAAGCAGGGTTTCTCCACAGAGACTTTAATGGTCACATTGATATCTGAGTTTTCTGAGATGCTCCAATTCCCTTCAGCTATCCTGTACATGGCCATGTCCCAGAGCTTGGAGGTGGTACATATCTTGGACACATAACCATGAGCCTATTATGGTTAGTGGCCAGAATTCAGGCAGAAAACAGGAACTTAGGAAGACAGTAGGTGTTGCCCATCCAGAAGGCAAGCCAAGTCCATCTATAAATTGGGAAGGATGAATGCTGGGAAGCTTTCTACTAGACAGAAAACATCCATTGATGCATGCTCTTTCTAATGTCTTCATCCACGAACACATTGGGTTACCCAGACATAGAAACACACTCTTTGTCAAACTACTTTCTAGAAACCATACACTCCAAAATGAACAAACTGCCTTTTCTACCTATTCTCAGAAAATGAGAAAAGACCACAAACTCACACCCAACCCACAAAGGCACCTCCTTCCCCCAAGTAGGTCTGTGACTATCCGGAGTGTCCTCTGACTGGTGGGCCATACTATGTTCCCAGAAATGGCCTGTCCTGTCTCAGATCTGGACTCCTTGGCCAACTCTGTGAGGTTATTAGGAGCCAGCGGTGAGCCATTACATGGAGATGACTTTTTCTCTCTCACGTCCTTCATAGCTGCCTACATCTTCTCCAGGGATCATTTCTGTATGGACCTTTGAGGATCTTAGCAGGTGAAAGATCTGCTACATTTCTGTATTGAAAGACCAACTCTGTCTCTAATCTTCTGTAAAGTTAGATTGAGGGAACAGTGTATGGTTAGGATTAATAACATGTTCGATATGAGTTAGGAATCATTCTGCAGGAATGTTTGGGAACCTGCAATATTTACAAGAAAATATACGTGAAATATTAGTATGAAAACAGAAATGTAGGTAAGATTTGAATCCCAGAAGGGCATTGGGCCCTTGATTGGGATACGTAGATTTGAATTATTTTCTGCAGCGATGTCTCACATAAATCGATGTACAATGGCATAGGACCTTGTACGTTGGATGATGGAATGTTTAAGAGAACTTCTAGTCAAAAAAGGATAGTTGGAATTATTAGAAAGATATTCAGTTTCAGAAAAAAGAGTGAGTACAGGTTTTGGACAAAAAGTTCTCTAGCAATAGGGTTTCGGATAGAGAGTGAATTTAAATGTGAGCACATGTGAAGAGTCAGTCACAATGATGAACTGGGGAAAATATGTCGGAAGGCCGATATCAATAGAGACATTAAGAAATCAGGAAAAGTATAAAGTGAGTGATAGGATTAGATATTTTCAACAGGGTTGAGTTTGAATATATAATCTTAGGAAGAAAAAAATATGTTGTCACAAATAGGATTGACATTTGAGAACATTAGGCAACATGGACATGGATGTTTTTACTAATCCATGCTCACTTTCAATTTAGGCTTTGGTACAATCATAAGTTTGACCTTTGCATTTTGTGTCTCGAATATTACTATGATAAAATGTATATGTAGATCGGGTGACATAAGTATTTCTTATACCATTTCTGGGAGCAATATTTTGAAGATGTATAAATTATTATTGGCGGTACAAAGATTTGTACCCTGTGTCTATGAATATAGAATTAATGCATGAATTGACAATACTGTGAATAAATAATATAACTGTTTCCACTTTAAATAATGGATTGAATTGATATGTGAAAATATACACAAAAACTTATATTGATATACAATCATTCATTCCAACCAGTTACACATCTAATTGTATAATTGCGTTATGTTTTATTATAAAGACTGTGTGAGATTTGCTTCAAACGTGATTATGGAAATCGAAAATAATGTGTTTGGAAAGAAGTCTCATTAAAAGACCAGTCAAGAAACCTGGAGGAATACATGTGTTCTGAAGCAGGAAGTGATTGAAAGTGAAAAAAATGCCTATAAATTTGTGAATTTGTGGATGAAATATATATCCTATGATGTGCATAAACTGAAGAAATATTAACGAACCAGTGTTGAATAAAAATGAACATCAAAATACACACTATGTCCCATAGGAATCTAATTGCATTGATGTTAAACTGGGTCAATTACTGTAGAAACATTAGGATTTGTATGCACCATTCACTGAAGTTAGTTTTAAGTACTAGGAGACAAATATGTAGTTCAGGTGAATGAATATTTCTGAGAATAATCTTGTGAAATTTTTATTATAAATCCACATACATGAACATGAATGAATTTCGGTAGTGTATATAAGACACATATATTTCATATTTTGAAAAATCTTTAGAGTGTATATATATATATATATATATATATATATATATATATATATACCCAAAACACACACAGAGATATTAAAAAGTACCAATATATAAGCCAATCAATATTCATCATGAAATATATAACATCCACAGATGCAAAATTATTTATTGTACTGAGCATGGATTTATGTACAATGTTGTTCTCCTAGGAAGCTCACATATAGGTTGAATTTTCAGTTCCAACAGCGTTTAGGAGGAGTGATCTTTTCTCACAATTTGTATCTCCAAGTCAGCCAGGTCACAAAAATGTACGTGTGATACCAGGTAGGATTCTATATGTGCATATAAAAATACATGTGCTGAATAGGCTACAGAGAAAGGGAGACAGGAATTCACGTATTTGTTAACTACAAAAACCCATGGTGAACTATTTTAATTAAAAATTGACTAGATTTATAACACCTACACTTTATCATGCAAAAGGCAAATCCAACTATACACCATGCCTCCTCTGAACTGTTTGTATTTCAATTCTGTTTGCATTATTTCTCTCCACCATATTAGGATTAGTGGTCAGAGTCTAGTAGGGTATGGGTTAGTGTCAGGGATTCAGTATTTTGAATGTAAAATAGGAAAATAAATCAAATGTGTATGCAAATATGTGCTACACAAAATCTTCCTACTCTCACTCACAACAATACCTTGACACTATCTTTGCCCCAAGTAAGACAAAATAAAAGAAGAAGAGTTAGAAAATCTGTGAATACATATCAGGAATGGAACATGATTACGAGTTCACAATCTTGGAGGTGGTAGAGGAGTTTCCAAAAGTAAGGGACAGGGTAAATATTGCACAAATATGGAGATGTGCCAGCCTAAAGACTTCTGGAGAACCTGCCTCTGAGGTTGGCCACTTGAAGTATATGTTGTTGTCAGGACCTATGGCTTCCTTTCTAGTGAGACCACCAAAGCTGGGTCTCCATCTATGTGACCTGCAGAACATGGTTTCTTATTTTCCAAAGAAAGTGAGGCAGCAAGGCTGAATTCTCTCTTTGTAAGTAAACTCTTGCCACTGAAGGCTAAGTGTGGCCCCGTGTGGACTGTGAAGCCATTTGGTCATTCTCCACTTTTCATGGTGTTCTTGCTGCTGCACTGGGAGTTTGGTATTGGCTTCAGGAAATACAAGAAATTCAACTGGGTCACAGTGCTGGAGGGAGATCTGTCACGTGTTGTGCGTCAGGGTCTGCAGGAGAATGCACCAACCAGGCTTCTATCCCACATAGCTTGCCCCCTTGACCATAGCAACCTGATTCTGAACATTGACCTGAAACCTCTCCATTGAACAAGATGCCTTTACATACAAGGGTCTGCTGCCTGCACCATGTCAGTTACAAGCCTTTTGGCAGATCCACATAATCCCAACAGAGAAGTTTTATCACAGACCTGCAAAACACTCCTCTAGGCCCACTACTCAACAGACTTTAACTTATTTGCATCACTGTTCTACACCATTTTCATGAAACCCAGTCAATCAAGGCACTGTCTGGTACACTCATGATCAGCAACAGGAAATCCAAAGTGTATCCAGTGTCACCTGGTGATGGGAATTTCAAATTTTTATGATGTTTATCTAGCCATTTTTCAAGGATGAGGTTGGAGGCACTGTGGGATTTAATTCATTCTGGAAACATCAAATGGTGAGAAAGCCCATTTCAATGAAACATCTGGAGAACTCTCACAGGCAAGACTTCCCAAAGAGTGGCCAAAAGATCAAATGAAGCCAGGCCCATTGAGGTCTACAATGTGAGGTCCATGTGTGTTTTTACTCTCAACTATGGCTGTCAAGTCTTAAAGAATAAAATCATGTGATATTCTGGCTCAGATTCCCAGTGCTCTGTGGGAAGCCCCCTGGACCTAGATCTCAGTTTCCAAAGGCCACTACCATGTGTGGCCTCCAAAAATCCCAACACAATTCATGGCAATACATCTCTGCAGTAATTTCCAAACTCAGTCTCTAAGAAGACTCACACCAGAGTTCAAGCCAAGGTGGACCCAGTCATCTCTTCCATCAGCCGAACAAATGACCACAATTAAAAACAAAATACTCCCACATGGCTCTCAACTACTTCCACATAGACACTCATCATTACCTCTGCCTGGAAGTTTCCATGAGGGGCGCAGCTGAAGACAGTATCCAAAATATGCTCCCTACCCTCATTTGTCTAAAGTCAGGGTGGCTTGACAACCTATCTGTGAACAAGGAGTGATCAAATAGGCCTGCCATTAATACTGCTCTGCTTCTCCAATTTGAGCCTAATGTCTGTGGGGTTTAGATTCTTTATGTGAATTGGAGTCATGAGAAAATCCAAGCACCTATGGGCTTGCCTCTGCAGGGCTTTGAAAAACTTTTTGAACCAAAGGATACCTATTCTCACTTGATGGAAATCAGGAACCTTACAGAGGAAGGCGAGAGACTTCATCCACAAGACTGCTCTTTTTCCATTTTGGTTTTGGATGCACACATGAGATCTTTCCTTAGATTCATCAGGTGGTGAGAATCTAAGTCACAGCCTCACACAGGGCCAAGAGGCTGATTCAGACACATCCCTTTCCATGGCAATTAAGCAAAGAGCCACAGGTGATGCTCATTATTTTCCATTAGAAAACTGTTTTCTTCAGGCTTCACAAAGGGGTGGACTGAGGCAAAGACCTTCCAGACATTCAGGGCAACGGAACAATAGGTAAACAAAAGGCCCAAATCAGTGTTTCTCCACTGACACTTTACTGGTCACACTGATATCTGAGTTTACTGAGTTCCTCTCCATTCCCTTCATCTATCCAGTACAAGGCCATGTTACAGAGTTTGGAGGTGGTACATATCTTTTACACAAAACCATGAGCCTATTCTTGAGAGTGGCCAGAATTCAGGAAGAAAACAGGAACTTAGGAAGATAGCAGGTATTGCCCATTCATAAGGAAAGTCGTAGTCCATTCATAAATTTGGCAGGATGAATGCTGAGAAGCTTTCTACTAGACAGAACACATCCATTGATGCATTCTCTTTTCTAATGTCTATAACCACAGACACAGTGGGATACACAAACCCACAACCACACCCACAAAGGCAACTCTTTCCTCCAAGTTGGTCTGTGACTATCCAGAGTGTCCTCTGACTGGTGGGCCATACTATGTTCCCCAAAATTGCTTGTTCTGTCTCAAATCTGCTTTCCTTTGCCAACTCTTGAAGTAGTCAGGAGTCAGCGGTGAGCCAATACCTGCTTTATCAGGAAAGAACCATCTTCAGATCTTCCCTGGCATTTGGCCATCCTCACATCAGTAGGTAAGTGCCGTAGCCCGGCTGGCTGGGCAAAATAACCGGGGGGGGGGGTGACGAACAACTTGTGTAGACTGATGCAGCAGGACTGGAAGCCGTTTATTGTTGAATAAGAGCAGTATTTATACATTTTACACAGCCTATCTAATTAGCATGAAATAGATACAGCAGTCAAACAATAAGGAATCTCCACACTTAATGGCTCGCTTTTGTTACTTCACAAACCACTCCCTCTGGCATTTTGCCTGGCGCCATCCAGACTTCTTTACAGGCTCTAACATTTCTCTGGCAAAACAACAGGTGCCAATCTGACTTGTTTACAGACGTTAACATTTCCCCCTTTTGTTTAATTTAAATAAGGACCATAGTGTTTTTTACAGAAACACCATAAATAACCTGCTAGAAACAGAAAGGGAGGATACAAAATGTTACAATACCAATCCAATTCATGGCTCCATGCAAGAAGCCCTTGGAAAACTTATACCAGCAATGACACCGTTAGCAAAGATACCGAGTTACAAGTTGTTGTAGATTACAGTCTGTTGTCTCAGTCCAGATAAAGCAGTGTCTCAATAGATTAACTCAGAGTTCAGGTAAATCACAGTCCAGGTAAGTTCTCCAGGCAGCTAGCTTAAGTTGTAGTAGCAGAAACAGCAATAGCTCCAAAGTCTCCTCGGGTTCTCAGCCGAAGTTTCCTCCAGTTCTCAGCAACATTGTAAATTCTTCCACCTTTGTTTTCACCGGCACTTGGACGAAGGCAGGAACTCTGGATGGCTAAAGAAAATCCTGTAGCATTTCACTAATAAAACAACCTTCTGAAGAATTTTAGTACATTATCTCAAGGTTTTTTACATTTGAAATAAGCCTTAATAGTACTCATTACTCATCAGCCTGCAGGTGTGGGAGACCCATTGTAGTTACTGGCCTTGGAAATGATCAAACTTCAGGGATGCCAGTGGCATCTTCTGCCAGCTGTAGCATCCTGGGCAGCCCCAGATGGCCCCAGGGAGAGTACTGGGCTCAAACTTCTTCCGGGCACAGGGAGCAAAAGCCTGCGAAACTGCCTCCAGGTCAGGTCTAGATTTGGGCTCACAGTGGTGATCCGCTCCCCCGGGCAGGGGGGCGGGGAAGAGCCCTCAACTGCCTCTTGGAAAATTCTTACTGTGCCATGATCGGCTTGGGCAGGTGGCAGCCGCCTTGTCATTTCACGCACCCTCCAGTATCGAAAAGTATTCAGTAATAGCCTTTTGCTGCAACTTTTTTCCTGATAATCCTTCTTCTTCTGAACTTTCTTTTTCTTTCTGACTAGAGTTTCTGGGCTTTTATCAACACATGCCCTAACTATTCTTGGTTCCACTGGGGTGCCTTTTTCTCTTATCAATTTACTTCTCACCCCTTCCATATTTTCATCACAAAGACAATACAACATTTCAAGACAAAACAAGACACAAACATACTGCATCAATCTTCTCCATTTTCTCGAAATGGTCATTTTTCCTATCGCCCTATCTGCCTAGGGACGATCAGATTGCTCCCGTCCTATCTATGGACAGAAAGCTTTTTTCGACCCTTACCCGTGAGTGTCCCAGGGCTCCCCGTAACGGGCCACCATCTGCCGCAGTCCCGCTGCAGCAGAATAACCTGGGGGGTGACGAATAACTTGTGTATGTTGATGCAGCAGGAATGAGAGCCGTTTATTGTAAGATCTGAGCGATATTTATACATTTTACACAGCCTATCTCATTAGCATAAAATAGATACAGCAGTCAACCAATAAGGAATCTTCACACTTAATGGCTCGCTTTTTTTACTTCACAAACCACTCCCTCTGGCATTTTGCCAGGCGCCATCCAGACTTGTTTACAGACTCTAACATTTCTCCAGCAAAATAACAGGTGCCAATCTGACTTGTTTACAGACCTTAACAGGTAAGAAGAAAGACTGACTCTGTCTTTGGTAAATTCAAACAAGTGAGACCACTGGGACTGGGATTGGTAATGGCTCTGGGTGCCTGGCTTCCTGGATCCCAAGTTCAGAGACTTTCATCACCAAGGAAGTGAGGTGTGGTCACTTCTTTCAGGAACTGAATGAGGTCACTGCCTTGGCTACCACTTTGTCCTAACAGTTGCTTCCAAGGGTTCCATGAGATGGAGGCTGCCCCTACTTCCTGTGACAATTTCATATGGTAGAATGGTATATCAACCATACTCACCTGGGAAGAGCTTTCCACACAGGCCTGGTTTGGTCTACTCTACATTAAGAAGAGTGAGGCTGATTCAGACACATTCCTTCATCCTTCCAGGTTGTTTGCCATGGAGATGTCTTTTGCTCTCTCAGGTCCTTCATAGCTGCCTACAACTTCTCCAGAGATCATTTCTGCACGTACCTTTGATGTTCTCAGCAGGTGGAAGATCCCATACATTCTTGTATTGTAAGACCAACACTGTCGCTGCTCTTCAGCAAAGTTAGATTGAGGGAACAGTGTATGATTAGTGTTATTAACATGTTCGATATGGGTTAGGAACCATTCTGCTGCATGAATAATGGTATTGGGAACCTGTGATATTTACAAGAATATAGAGGTGAAATATATGTACGAAAACAGAAATCTAAGTAAGATTTGAAGCCCAGAAGGTCATTTGTCCCTTGATTGGGATACTTAGCGTTGAATTACGTTCTGCACAGATGTTTCAGATAAATCGATATACAATGGCATAGGACCTTTCACCTTGGATGATTGAATGTAGAAGAGAACATCCAGTCAAAAAGAGATAGTCGGTAGGATTAGGAAGATATTCGGTAAATTTAGGAAGAAGAATGAGTGTAGGATTTGGAACAAAAGTTCTTTAGAAGTAGGGTATCGCTAAGAGAGTGAATGTAAATATCAGCACATGTGACGAGGAAGTCACAATGATTAACTGGGGAAAATATGTAGGAAAGCAGATATCAATAGAGACATTACAAAATCAGGCAAAGTATAAAGTGAGTGACAGGATTAGACATTTTCAACATGGTTGAGTTTGAATATATAATCTTTGGAAGAAACAAATATGTAGTCACCAATAGGATTTTCATTTGAGAGCATTAGGCAACCTGGACATGGATGTTTTTAGTAATCCATGTTCACTTTCCATTTAGGTTTTGTACAATCATAAGTGTGACCTTTGCTTTTTGTGTCCAGAATATTACTGTGATAAAATGTATATGTAGATCAGGTGACATGAGTATTTCTTCCACCATTTCTAGGAGCTATATTTTGAGGACGTATAAATTAGTATTGGGGGTACAAAGAGGTGTACCTGTGTCTATGAATATAGAGATAATTCGTGAATAGACTGTACTGTGAATAAATAATATAACTGGTTCCACTTTAAATAATGGATTGAATTGATATCTGAAACTAAGTAAGAAATCTTATATTGATATAGAACCATTCATTCCAACCAGTTACACATCTAATGGTAATATTAGTGTTATGGTTTATTGTGACGGGTTTGTGAGTTTTGCTTCAAATCTGATAATGGAAATCGAAAATAATGTGTTTGGAAAGAAGTCTCATGAAAAGAGCAGTCAAGAAACATGGAGGAATACATGTGTTCTCAAGCAGGAAGTGATTGAAAGTGAAACAAATGCCTATAAATTTGCGAAATTTTGATGAGACATATATGCTATGATGTGCATAAACTGAAGAAATAGTAATGTACCAGTGTTGAATAAAAAATGAACGTCAAAATGCACATCATGTATACTTGCATTGATGTTCAACTGGGTCAGTTACTGTAGAAATATTAGGATTTTGGGGGCGATTAATAATACAATTTATTTTAGCACTAGCATGCCACAGAATGTAGAGGAAAGATCAATGGATTTTTAGTTATAGCACTAATAATCTAACATTTAGTGACTATTTTGGATAGTCTAAAATTACATAAGGCTATGTAACATAATTTTTTTTATTTAACATTCATCAAAGCTTGGAATTTTCGTAATATTTCTTCTTTTTTCTTTTTTTATTTTTTCAGTTGTTGGTTGATCTTCATTTTGTTTATTTGTATGTGGTGCTGAGAATAGAACCATGTGCCTTACACATGCTAGAAAAGCATGTTACCACTGAGCCACAAACCCAGCCCCTCCACTTTTATCTTAACATCATACACTCATGTCCCTCTTCTTTACTCACTTTCTTCCCCATTTTCCCCCTTCTCTCCCTTCCTTTTTCGTTTCCCCTCCATATCTATTTTTCTCTCATGTCATTACAAACAGTAGTATGCTATGAAATTTAAGTTTAAGACTGTTTTTTATAGTCATTCTTTTTCTTGAGAAAATCTAAAAATTATAATCACCTGATAGATATATTACAATACATTTATTACACATATGTATCTATATTCATGCATATGCATTACATATATTATATATATATACATATATATTTAAAAGTACTTTGATTTTCCTGTTAGAAATAATATAGACCAAGTCTTTCTTAATTCTCAATTCTTCCATAATTAACATCTTACAGTGAAAATCAAATAAACATATTTAAGTAAAAAGGTATCATTCTTATTTATCAATACTGATAATTTAAGGTTTTATATCACATTAAGCTGTAATATGGCATATTAACTCTTATGAATTAGAGAAATTTTATTTGAACAACCTATTATTTAAGGACCATATGCACTGACATTTTAAATGGCGTTCTTGTGATTTCTATCAATTGTGTATTAATTGCCAAATACTTATTTTAGTACTTTTCATGTTCATAATTGATATAAAGTCAATTGTTTAATTCTTCTTGTAAGTAGTTACTTATTACAGTAGGGACATTATTAATAATACTACATCTTTATAAGAAAAATGGTACAAATTTATTTTCATGCAAAATTAAGAATAATTGAATGCTCTAAATGTTTGATTGTTGATACATATAATAAAGAGCTTTTGATGAGTCTCTTCCCCAGTAAAACATAAAATGCAAAGATAATGTCCAAATAAAGATAAGAAAAATACACATTATCAGCTAGAAACTATTAAATAAAAGATGAAAAGAACAATCCAACACATTGTACGAACTTGTCAGATGAGGTAGTATTCTAGAAGAATAGCCTAAGACTAGACCTTGTCCATGTCAAAATATTCACGAAAAAAATGAAGTATGAAAAGTGTAGAAAATGCTATGAATTTTTCATGAAGATAGGTGAATTATCCTTTCATCTCAATTTATGTGCATTTTCTGGTAAAATAAATTTGTGATATTTACAACTACACAAAACAAAGTTTCTGCATAGCAAAATGAATACATCTGAACCCATTTTTAGCTGATTTCTTCCCACTAAATTTTAAACCTTTATTTATTTATTTATTTTTATTGGTTGTTCAAAACATTACAAAGCTCAAGATATATCATCTTTCATACATTTGACTCAATTGGGTTATGAACTCCCATTTTTTCCCCAAATACGAATTGTAGAATCACATCGGTTACACATTCACACTTTTACATAATGGCATATTAGTGACTGTTGTATTCTGCTACCTTTCCTATCCCCTACTATCCACCCTCTCCTCCCCTCCCATCTTCCCTCTGTACCTCATCTGCTATTGTTCAATTCTCTCCATTGTTTCCCCCCCACTTCCCCTCACAACATTTTATATGCGATTTTGTGTAACATTGAGGGTCTCCTACAATTTTCATAAGCTTTCCCTTCTCTCTCCCTTTCTCTCCCCCCATTCGTCTTTGTTTAATGTTAATATTTTCCTCATGCTCTTCCTCCCTGTTCTGCTCGTATTTGCTCTCTTTATATCAGAGAAGACATTTGGCATTTGTTTTTTAAGGACTGGTTAGCTTCGCTTAACATAATATGCTCTAATGCCATCCATTTCCCTGCAAATTCTATGATTTTGTCATTTTTGTGCTGTGTAATACTCCATTGTGTATAGATGCCACATTTTTTTTTATCCATTAATCTATTGAAGGGCATCTAAGTTGGTTCCACAGTCTAGCTATTGTGAATTGTGCCGCTATGATCATTGATGTGGCAGTATCCCTATAGTACGCTCTTTTAAGATCCTCAGGGAACAGTCCAAGAAGGGTGATAGCTGGGTCAAATGGTGGATCCATTTCCAGCTTTCCCAGGAATATCCATACTTCTTTCAAAATTGGCCTCACCAATTTGCAGTCCCACCAGCAGTGTACAAGTGTACACTTTTCCCCACATCCTCGCCAACACTTATTGTTGTTTGACTTCATAATGGCTGCTCATCTTACTGGAGTAAGATGGTATCTTAAGGTGGTTTTGATTTGCATTTCTCAGACTGCTAGAGATGGTGAGCATTTTTTCATGTACTTGTTGATTGATTGTATGTCCTCCTCTGTGAAGTGTCTGATTAGGTCCTCGGCCCATTTGTTGATTGGGTTATTTGTTATCTTATTGTTTAATATTTTGAGTTCTTTGTATATTCTGCATATTAGGGCTCTATCTGAAGTGTGAGGGGTAAAAATTTGTTCCCAGGATGTAGGCTCTCTATTTACCTCTCTTATTGTTTCTCTTCTTGAGAAAAAAACTTTTTAGTTTAAGTAAGTCCCATTTGTTTTTTCCTTGTTATTAACTCTTGGGCTATTGATGTCTTATTAAAGAATTTGGAGCCTGACCCCACAGTATATAGATCGTAGCCAACTTTTTCTTCTATGAGACGCAGTGTCTCTGATTTGATATCTAGCTCCTTGATCTATTTTGATTTAACTTTTGTGCATGGTGAGAGAACGGGATTCAGTTTCATTTTGTTGCATATGGATTTCTTATTTTCCCTGGACCATTTGTTGAAGATGCTATCCTTCATCCATTGCATGTTTATAGCCACTTTATCAAATATAAGAAAGTTGTAATTTTGTGGATTGGTTTCTCTGTCCTCCATTCTATACCATTGGTCCACCTGCCTGTTTTCGTACCAGTACCACACTGTTTTTGTTACTATTTCTTTGTAGTAAAGTTTGAACTCTGGTATCGCTATACCTCCCGATTCACACTTCCTGCTTAGAATTTCTTTTGCTATTCTGTGTCTTTTGTTTTTCTATATGAATTTCATGATTGCTTTATCATTTCTACAAGAAATGCCATTGGGATTTTGATTGGCATTGCGTTAAACCTGTATAGAACTTTGGGTAATTTCGCCATTTTGATGAATTTAGTTCTGCCTATCCATGAACAGGGTATATTTTTCCATCTTCTAAGATCTTTTTCTATCTCTCTCTTTAGGGTTCTGTGGTTTTCACCTCTTTTGTTAGGTTGATTTCCAAGTATCTTATTTTCTTTGAGGATATTGTGAATGGAGTGGTTTTCCTCATTTCCATTTCAGAAGTTTTGTTGCTGATATACAGAAATGCCTTTGATTTATGCGTGTTGGTTTTATATCCTTCATTTATTAACTCTAGCAGTTTCTTTGTAGACCCTTTTGGGTCTGTTAAATATATTACCATGTCATCCACAAATAGCGATAATTCAAGTTCTTCTTTTCCTATTTTTATGCCTTTAATTTCTTTTGTCTGTCTAATTTCTCTGGCTAGTATTTCAAGAACTAAATTGAATAGAAGTGGTGATAGAGGGCATCCCTGTCTTGTTCCAGATTTCACAGGGAATGCCTTCAGTTTTCTCCATTTAGGATGATCCTAGCCTGAGGTTTAGCATATATAGCTTTTACAATGTTGAGGTAAGTTCCTGTTATTTCTAGTTTTTCTAGTGTTTTGAACATAAAGGGATGCTGAACTGTGTCGAATGTTTTTACTACATCTATCGAGATGATCATATGGTTCTTGTTCTTAAGTCTATTGATGTGGTGAATAGCATTTATTGATTTCCGTATATTGAACCAGCCTTGCATTCCAGGGAAGAATTCTACTTGATCATGGTGCACAACTATTTTGATATGCTTTTGGATTCAATTCACACGGATTTCATTGAGAATTTTTGCATCCAAGTTCATTAGAGATATTGGTTGTAGTTTTCTTTTTTGAAGTGTCTTTGTCTGGTTTTGGGATCAGGGTGATTTTGGACTCCGAGAATGAATTTGGAAGAGCTCCTTATTTTTCTATTTCTTGATATAGCTTGAAAAGTATTGGTATTAATTCTTCTTTGAAGGTTTTTTTGAACTCTGCTCTATACCCATCAGGTCCAGGGCTTTTTTTGGTTGGTAGTATTTTGATGGCTTCTTCTATTTCTTCCTTTGTTTTTGGTCAGTTTAAATTGTGTGTGTCTTCCTTACTGAATCTGGGCAGATCGTATGACTTAAGAAATTTATCGATATTTTAACTATCTTCTATTTTATTGCAATATAGGGTTTCAAAATACTTTCTAATTATCTTCTGTATTTGTGTACTGTCTGTTGTGATATTGTCTTTTTCATTCCATATGTTAGTAATTTGAGTTCCCTCTCTTCTTCTCATCCTTAGCATGGCTAAGGGCCTGTAAATCTTATTTATTTTTTCAAAGAACCAACTTTTAGTTTTATCAATTTTTTCAATGTTTTTTTTTGTTTCAATTTCGTTGATTTCTGCTCTAATTTTAATTATTTCTTGTCTTCTACTACATTTGCTGTTGTTTTGCTCTTCCTTTTCTAGGTTTTTGATGTGTACTGTGAGTTTATTTATTTGTTGTTTTATTCTTTTTTTGAGGAAAGAACTCCAAGAAATGAATTTCCCTCTTAAAACTGCCTTCTTTGTGTCCCATAGATTCCAGTATGATGTGTCTGTATTGTCATTTGATTCTAAAAATATTTTTATCTCCTCCTTTATGTCTTCTGTAACCCATTGATCATTCAGTAGAATATTGTTCATTTTCCATGTGATGTAGGATTTTTCCTTCCTTCTTTTATCATTGATTTCCAGTTTCATTCCATTATGATCAGATATGGTGCATGGTATTTTCTCCACGCCTTTATATTTACTAAGAGTTGCCCAATGGCATAATATATGGTCTAACTTGGAGTAGGATCCATGTGCTGCTGAGAATAAAGTGTATCCACTTGATGATGGTTGATGTATTCTATATATGTCGGTTACGTCAAGGTTATTGATTGTGCTGTTGAATTCTATAGTTTCTTTATTCAGTTTTTTATAGAGGATCTGTCTAATGGCGAGAGCGGTGTGTTGAAGTCACCCATAATTATTGTGTTGTAGTCTATTTGACTCTTGAACTTGAGGCGAGTTTGTTTTATGAGCGTTGCAGCTCAATTGTTTGGTGCATACCAATTGATAATTGTTATGTCTTGTTGGTGGATGGTTCCTTTTAACAATATATAGTGTCCTACTTTATCCCTTTTGATTAACGTAGGTTTGAAGTTGATTTTATATGATATGAGTATGGCCACTCCTGCTTGCTTCCGAGGGCCATATGAGTGGTATGATTTTTCCCAACCTTTCACTTTCAGCCTGTGTATGTCTTTACCTTTCATATGAGTCTCCCGAAGGCAGCATATTGTTGGATTTATTTTTTTGATCCAGGTTACTAGCCTATGTCTCTTGATTGGTGAGTTTAGATTTTTAACATTTAAGGTTACAATTGAAATATGATTTGTACTTCCAGTCATGTTTATTTATTTACTTATTTTAATTTGGGTAGTTTTTACTTTTTGGTTTTTTTCTTACCCCTTTACTGAGATACCTCCCGCTGTTAGTTTTGGGCACTATTTTTCAATTACTCTTCTTGTAGTATTTTGCTCAAAATGCTTTGCAGTGCTGGTGTTCTGTCTGCGAATTCTTTAGCTTTTATTTATCAGGAAGGACTTAATTTCATTGTCAAATCTGAAGCTTAATTTTGTTGGATACAGTATTCTTGGTTGGAATCCATTATTTTTCAGTGTTTGAAATACATTGTTCAAAGATCTTCTCGCTTTCAAAGTCTGTGATGAAAAATCAATTGTTAACCTTATTGGTTTACCCCTGAATGTTATCTGCCTACTTTCTTTCGTAGCTTTTAATATTCTCTCCTTGTTCTGTATGTTGGCTATCTTCATAATTATATGTCTTGGAGTTTGTCTATTATGGTTTTGAATGTTTGAGGTCCTGTAGGCTTCCAGGATATGGCAATCCATTCCATCTTTCATCTCTGGGAAGTTTTCTAGAATTATTTCATTTAATATGTTGTTCATTCATTCGGTTTGAATTTCTATGCCTTCTTCTATCCCGATGACTTCCAAATTTGTTTTTTTTATGACATCCCACATCTCTTGAATAGTTGCTCATGGGATTTAAGCATGTTTTCTGTGTTGACTATATTCTTTTCAAGTTGACAAACTTTGTCTTCATTATCTGATGTTCTGACTTCTACTTGATCTAGTCTATTTGTAATATTTTTGTTTGAGTTTTAAATTTGGTTTATAGTTTCCTGCATTTCTAGAATTACTGTATGATTTTTTAAAAGATCTCTATCTCCTTGTAAAGCTTGTTCTTTGCCATTTGAATTTGTTTGTTTAATTCATTTTCAAAATATACTTTTATTGCTTAGACTTGCTGCCTCATGTCTTCTCTCTTATTCCTTTCCATCTGAGTTAGGTATGACTTAAGTTTTTTCCCTATCCCTGTTTCTGATGCTTCTAGGTTCTCCTGTAGTATTAAGTTGTCCTTCATTGTTTGTACACCTTGTTTCCCCTTGTTTTTTTATGATGTTCACGACATTTTCCAGCTCTATTTGGTTGCTGTGTTTCTGCTCTCTTCTATAGATTTGTTATGGGTTTATATATCTCTGTTTTCTCTCCTTTGTGTTGGTAGACTATGCCTGCTTAAGTGGATTCCGCTGTTAAGGAATTCTGACGGCCGAGCTCCAGTGATGTCACCTCTCTGCTGTGGTGGGCCCCAGGCTCCTTGCCGGAGTGTCCGAATTGGGTGGGTGGACTGGCTTGTCTCTGGTTGGTTTCAGCTCCCGGTCGCTGGCAGGCCGGCAGTCTCCAGCCACCCAGTAGCGCGGGCAGCTTGTGGTCTGTCTTCGGCTGGTGGGTGATCTCTAGCCACACAGTTGCGAGTTCGGTCGCCGGCAGGCGCGCGTTCTCCAGCCGTCAAGACATAGCGTCAGCAGGTGGGCTGGCGCCAGCAGGAAGGTGGTCTCCAGTTGCCCAGTCACACTGGCAGTGGGCCGGCGTTCTCCAGCCAACCAGTCAGGAGGGCCTGGCCTCTAGTCCCCTGGTTTATCCTGCTAGTCCTGATTTCTCCTGCTAGACCAGATTTCTCCTGAGTGATGCTTCTCGGCAGCTCAAACTGTTCTCTGGGTCTGCCGTTTGTTGGGTGGGGAGGGTGTCTATTGGGAACCCTGGAACTCTATTGTTTTAATTTTTTTCGCTTGCCCATCTCCCCGCACTGGCTAGACAAGTTTCATTTTTGCCGCTGATGGGAAGGGGAGATGAAGGTCAGGTGCCTCTAGTTTTCCCCCAGTCTTTATGCAGACTTGCTCTGATTATCCCTCCCCCAAAAGCCTAGGAGACATTTTATGCAAATTCCCCTCTTTATGTGAGATGAGCTGAGAAACACACACCTGTTTTATTCTTGCAATCTGTCAGGGAGTGGTGGTGGTTACTTCAGCTCTCCAAGATGGTGGCTGTTGGTTTCCTTTGTGGAGTTTCCGCTTTGGGGCATAGAAATGTACTGCTAACTTCCCCGTCTGAAATCCCGAATTCAGCTGGGGGCTCAGTGGATGCTCAGCCAGCAGGATTCCACAGAATCCGCAGCAACGTTTCTCCCTGCTTGCTGGTCGCTTCTCGGTGGTGCCTCACCATTTGTAGACACAGGGCAGGTCACGCAGATCAATCAGAATGGATCTCCAGTTGCACAAGTGGCTTGTGTTTGAGACTCAATTACCTGACCTCGGTGGTGGAAATCATTCTTCTAGGTTTCGGTAAACACCCATTTTCCTGTAAGATCCTAACAAGATAGTTTTTCATCCCTCTAACTCGTTATTCACTTGCGCAGTGGCAGGGTACACTGGGTGTGATACACTGTCTTCACAGCCATCTTGCAATGCCGAAATATTAGGATTTGGATGCACCATTTACTGAAAACTGTTTCAGTACTAGGAAAAAATATGTATTTCAGGTGGATGAATATTTCTGAGAATAATTTTTTAAAAAGTGGATTATAAATCCACATACATGAATATGAATGAATTTAGGGAGTGCAAAATAAGACACAAATATTTCATATTTTGAAAAATCTGGAGAGTATATATATATATATATATATATATATATATATATATATACACACACACACACACACACACACAGACATTAAAAACTAGCAATATATATGCCAATTGAAATTCATCATGAAATACATATCATCCACAGACCCAAAAATATTCATATACTGAACATGAATTTATGTATAATGTTGTTCAACTAGGAGGCTTACCCATAGATTGAATTTTCAGTTCCAACAGCATTTAGGAGGAGTGATCTCTTCTCACAATTTGTATTTGCCAAGTCAGTCACCTCACAAAAATGTACGTGTGATACCAGGTACAATTCTATATGTGCATATAAAATTACATGTGCTGAATAGGCTACAGAGAAAAGGAGACAGGAATTCACATATTTGTTAACTTTCAAAACACACGGAGAACTATTTCAACAAAAAAATGACTAGATTTATAACTCCTACCCTATATAATGCAAAAGGCAATTCCAACTATACACCATGCCTCCTCTGAACTGCTTGTATTTCTATTCTGTTTTGGTTATTATTCTCTATCATATTACGATTAGTAGTCAGAGTCTAGTATGGTAGGGGTTAGAGTCAGGGATTCAGTATTTCGAATGGAAAATTGGAAAATGTATCCAATGTGTATGCAAATATGTGCCACACAAAATCTTCCCACTCCTCCAGGACAATGGCTTGACATTATCTTCGCCCCAAGTAAGACATAATTAGAGGAGAAGAATTAGAAAATCAGTGAATACTTATCTGGAATGGAATATGCTAAGGAGTTCACTACCTTGAAGGTGGTACAGGAGTTTCCAAAAGTAAGATACAGGGTGAACACTCCATAAACATGGAGCTCTGCTGGCCTAAAGACTTCTTGAGAAATTGCCTCTGAGGTTGGGCACTTGAAACATATGTTGTTATCAGGAGCTTTAGCTTCCTTTGTACTGAGATCATCAAAGCTGGGTCTGCACCTATGTGACCTGTAAAACATAGTTTCTTATTTTCCAATTAACATGAGACACCAGTCCTGAATTTGATCTTTGTAGGTAAACTGTGGCCACTGGGTTCTAAGTGTCTCCCTGTGTGTACTGTGAAGCCATTTGTTCATCCTCCAATTTTCATGGTGTTTCTTGCTGCTACAATGGGAGTTTGGTATTTGCTTCATGAAATACACAGAGTTCAACTGGGACACAGTGCAGGAGGGAGTTCTTTCACATGTGGTATTTCAATTTCTGCAGGAGAATGCACCAACCATGCTTCTATATCACATAGCTTTCCCCATTGACCATAGCAAATCGATTCTGAACATTGCCCTGAAACCTCTCCATATAACAACATGCCTTTACTTAGAAGGGACTGCTGGCTGCATCATGTCAGTCACACGCCTTTTGGAAGCCAATGGCAGATCCACATGGCCCCACTACAGATGTTTTATCACACACCTGCCTACTAATGCTCTAGGCCCACTAATCATCAGGCTCCAACTTATTGGCATCTCTGTTTTACACAATTTTTATTAAAACCAGTCAATCAAGGCACTGTCTGTTATACTCATGATCAGCAACAGGACATCCAAAGGTTCTCCTGTGCCAGCTGGTCATGGAAATTTCAAAAATTTCATGGTATTTTTCTAGCCATATTTCAACAATGACGTTGGAGGCACTGTGAGTTTCAGTTCATTCCAGAACCATTAATCTTGACGAAGCTCATTTCAATGAAAGCTCTGGAGAAATCTCACAGGTAATGCTTCCCAAAGAATGGCCAAAAGGTCAAATGAAGCCAGGCCCATTGAGTTCTACAATGTGAGGTCCATGTGTCTTTTGACTCTCAACTATGGCTGCCAAGTCTTTCAGAAGAAAATTATGTGATATCTTGGCTGTGATTCCCAGTGCTCTGTTGAAAGCCACCCTGGGCCTTGATCTCAGTTTCCAAGGGCGACTCTCATGCATGGCCTCCTAAAATACCAACACAATTAATGGCAATACTTTTCTGAGGTCAGTTCCAGAACTCAGTCTCTAAGGGAAAAAACACCAGAGTTCATGTCAAGGTGGACCCAGTCATCTCTTCCAACCACCACACTAACAACCACAATTAAAACCAAAACACTCCCACATGGCCCTCATGTTCTTTTATATAGACACTCATCATAACCTATCGCTGGAATTTTCCACGAGGGGCGAAGCTCAAGACAGTCTCCTAAATAATCTCTCTTGCCCCTAATTTGCCTAAATTCAGGGTGGCCTGGACACCACTCCTGTGAACCAGGAGTGTTCATATAGGCCTGCTGTTAATACTTCTCTGTTTCTCCAATTTGAGGCGTATTGACTGTGCAGTTTGGATTCTTTATGTGAATTGTAGTCACGGGAAAATTCAAGCAATTATGGGCAAGCCTCTTTAGGGCTTTGAAGAAATGATTTGGCCCAAAGGATCCCTATTCTAACTTGATGGAGGTCAGGAACCTCACAGAGAATGGGGAGAGACTTCATCCACAATAACTGCACTTTTGGCCATTTTTGTTTTGGATGCACACATGTGATGTTTCTTTAGATTCTTCAGGGGTTGAGAATCTAAGCCACGGCCTCACACAGGGCCAAGAGGCTGATTCAGACACTTCCATTTCGAAAGGAATTAAGCAAAGATCCACAGGTGATGTCCATTCATTTCCATTTGAACCTGTTTTCTTCAGGCTTCACAAACGAATGTCTTGAGGCAAAGACCTTCCTGACATTCAGGGCAACAGAACAATAGGTAAGCAAAAGGCCCAAAGCAGGGTTTCTCCACTTAGACTATCATGGTCACACTTATATCTGAGTTTTTTGAGATGCTCGACATTCTCTTCAGCTATCCATTACATGGCCATGTCACAGGGCTTGGAACTGCTACATATCTTGGACACAAAACCATGAGCCTATTCTGGAGAGTAGCCAGAATTCATGAAGAATGCAGGAATTTTGGGAGATACCACATGTTGCTCATCGATAAGGCAAGCTGAAATCCATTCATAAATTCGGCAGGATGAATGCTGGGAAGCTTTCTACTAGACAGGACACAACAATTGATGCATTCTGTTTTCTAATGTCTAAAACCATGGACACAGTGGGATACACAGACATAGGAACTCTTGCTTGCCAAACGACTTACTATAAACAGTTCACTCCAAATCAAACAAACCGCCTTTTCTACCTATTCTCAGAACATGAGACAAAACCACAAACCCACACCGACAACCACAGAGGCACCACCTTCTACAAAGTATGTCTGTGACTATCCAGAGTGTCTTCTGACTGGTGGGCCAACTTATGATCCCTGGAAATCACCAACTCTGTGAACTTGTCAGGAGCCAGCGGTGAGCCACTATCTGCTTTCTCAGGAAAGGCCCCTCTTCTGAGTTTTCCTGGCAGTTGGCCATCCTCATATCTGTAGGTACCATGAAAGACTGACTCTGTCCTTGGTAAATCCAAACAAGTGAGCCCACTGGGACTGGGACTGGGACAGGCTCTTGGTACCTTGCTTCCTGGATCCCAAGTACCGAGAGTTCCATGACCAAGGAAGTGAGGTGAGGTCACTTCCTTCAGGAACTGAATGAGGTCACTGCTTTGGCAACCACTTTGTCCTAACAGTTGCTTCCAAGGGTCCCATGAGATCGAGGCTTCTCCTACTTCCTGTGACACTTTCACAAATTAGAATGGTATATGAACCATAGGCACCCAGGAACAGCTCTCCAAACAGGACTGTTTGTGTCCATCTTCTCTACATTATGAACAGAGAGGCTGATTCAGACACAACCCTTCATCCTGACCAGGTTGTTTGCAATGGAAGATGACGTTTGCTCTCTCAGGTCCTTCATGGCTGCCTACATGTTCTCCAGGGATCACTTCTTCATGGACCTTTGAGTTTCACAACAGGTGGAAGATTTTCTACATTCCTGTATTGTAAGACCAACTTGGTCCCTCCTCTTCTGTAAAGTTAGATTGAGCGAACAGTGTATGGTTAGGGTTAATAACAGGTTTGATTTGGGTTAGGAATTATTCTAATTGATGAATAATGGTATTGGGAACCTGTGATATTTATAAGAATATATAGGTGAAATATAAGTATGAAAACAAAAATCTAGGTAAGATTTGAAGCCCAGAAGGGCATTGCGCTATTGATTGGGATACTTAGCTTTGATATACGTTCTGCACAGGTGTTTCAGATAAAACGATAATCAATGGCATAGGACCTTGTACCTTGGATGATTGAATGTAGAAGTGAACATCCACTAGAACAGGGATAGTCGGTAGGATTAGGAAGATATTCGATAAGTTTCAGAAGAAGACTGAGTACAGAATTTGGACCAAAAGTTCTTTAGCAATAGTGTATCGGGTAGAGAGTGAATGTAAATGTCAGCACACGTGAAGGGTCAGTCACAATGGTGAACTGGGGAAAATATTTAGGTAAGCAGACATCAATAGAGACATTAGGAAATCAGGCAAAGTATAAATTGAGTGATAGGATTAGACATTTGCAACAGGGTTGAGGTTCAAAATATAGTCTTAAGAAGAAACAAATATGTAGTCACCAATAGGATTGACATTTGAGAGCATTAGGCACACTGGACATGAATGTTTTCAGTAATCTATGCTCACTTTTCATTTAGGCTTTGATACAATCATAAGTGTGACCTCTTCTTTTTGTGTCCAGAATATTACTGTGATAAAATGTATATGTAGATTAGGTGACATGAGTATTTCTTCCACCATTTCTGGGAGCAACATTTTGAAGATGAAAAAATTAGTATTGGGGTTACAAATAGATTTACTCTGTGTCTATGAACATAGAGATAATTTATGAATAGACGATACTGTGATTAAATATTATAACTTGTTCCAACTTTAAATATTCGATTGAATTGATATCTGAAAATAAACAGAAAATCGTATATTTATATGCAATCATTCATTCCAACCAGAAATACATCTAATGGTAATATTAGGGTTATGGTTTATCATGAAGAGTGTGTCAGTTTTTATTCAAAATGATTATGGAAATCGAAAAAAAAAAGCGTTTGGAAAGAAGCCTCATGAAAAAACAATCAAGTAACCTGGAGGAATACATGTGTTCTGAATCAGGAAATGATTGAAAGTGAATCAAAATCCTATAAATTATTGAAGTTGTTGATGAAATATATATCCTATGATGTGTATAAACTGAACAAATAGTAATGTACCAGTGTTGAATAAAATGAACTTCAACATAGACATCATATCCAAGAGGAATCTAGTTGCATTGATGTTAAACTGGGTCAGTTACTGTAGAAATATTAGGATTGTATGCACCACTCACTGAAGTTAGTTTTCAGTACTAGAAAACAAATATGTAATTCAGGTGGATGAATATTTCTGAGAATAATATTGTGAAAAGTTGATTATAAATCCACATACATGAACATGAATGAATTTAGGTAGTATATGTAAGACACATATATTTCATATTTTGAAATATTTGGAGAGTATATATATATATATATATATATATATATATATATATATATACTCCACACACACACACACACACACAACACACACACCCAGACAATAAAATGTAGCAATATATATGCCAATCGAAATTCATCATGAAGTATATATCATCCACAGATGCAAAAATATTTAATTTACTGAACATGGATTTATGTATAATGTTGTTCTACTAGGAGGCTCACCCATAGGTTGAATTTTCTGTTCCAACAGCGTTTAGGAGGAGTGATCTCGTCTCACAATTTGTATCTTCCAAGTCAGCAACCTCACAAGAATGTACATCTGATACCAGGTAGGATTCTATATGTGCATATAAAAATACATGTGCTGAATCGGCTACAGAGAAAGGGAGACAGGAATTCACATATTTGTTAACTTTAAAAACACATGGAGAACTATTTCAATTAAAAATTAACTAGATTTATAACACCTACCCTATATCATGCAAAAGGCAAGTGCAACTATACACCATGCCTCCTCTGAACTGCTTGTATTTATATTCTGTTTGGGTTATTTTTCTCTATCATATTAGGATTTGTCATCAGAGTCTAGGAGGGTATGGGTTAGTGTCAGATGGCCCGGCTGGCAGGACACATCAACTTGGGTGTCGATCCTAGTTGGGGAGGAATGAAGGGACAAGAGACATGAGAGATGACAGCAAGACAGGAGTTCTGATCATGCTGCAAACTTTTATTATTCTCAGAGGGTATTTATATGCTGCGGATGGGAAAGCTCTCTTATCGGCAGTTGCTGGATGTCTTCACAGGGTGAGATAACCTCAGGATGTTTCAGGTAGACAGATGGTAGCCGGATGTCAAAAGGAGATAGATGGCTGTGGGATGTCTCCCAGACAGGTTGTGTCCCAGGGGGCTGTTTCTTGTGTCAATCTATTTTTTGAAAGAGAACTTCCTTCTAGCCCCTGACATCTCCCCTTTTGTTATATAAAATATTCGACCATACCTTACAGGTCATGGATTTAGGGGGTGATAGTGGCTCTGTTTCTCTAGGATGCCTTAGAATATCTCCTGATTTGAGCGAGCATCCTTCCTAGGAGATTTCGTGTTGGCTTTGGCATGTTTTTGGAGGAGACGTCTTTGAGGGGATAGCATGCCAACCGCCATGCACCAGAGCGTGTCATTCAGAGGTCTTGTGTTTGGGGATCCGTGGATCCATCCTCCTGCAGTCCTTCCTGGACCCTCCGTTATTATGGCCTAACGTGCTCATTCCAAGGGTGTGTCCTCCCCCAAGCGGAGGGGCCCATGGAGAACGAACCCTTATTGCAAGGGTAGAAGATGGTTGCTCAGAGCTGTTACTTATAGTTTTCTGTAAGAAAGAGAGATCTGTGGGGATGTAAACTTAATAAGCCTGTGAGAAGGGTTGAACATTCTTTTAAATGTTGGCAGTGCTGTCTTCCATCTCCAGACCATGATAGTGGACCTGTATGGGCTTAGAAAACAAAATATTAATCTGTTCTTTAATAAATTGTACCAGCCTCTTTATAATGCAGCGGCCTATGGACACCATTAAAAGTAAACCCAACAAAGGGACTAATAGGGGAAGAAGGTAGGGTAGAAATCCATTATGCCCAATCCAGAGGGGATTTTCAAATAGTTCCCTTTGTCTCTTTTCTGGATCTTCTTGAAGCTGCTTAATTTTAATGCGTACTATGCCTGATTTATTTGCATAAAAGCAGCATCGTTCCCCTAAGGCTAAGCAAATACCTCCCTGGTTAGCTGTCAGCAAATCTAAGCCTCGTCTGTTTTGAAGGAACACTTCTGCCAGGGAATTTATTTGGTCCTGCAAATCTTTAATGGTTCCTGATAAAGTTTGTACATAATTTATAAGTTGTTGAGACAGGCGATGGTAAGAGTGAATAGCCGTGCCTAAGCCACTGTACCTGTGCCCACAGCAGCTGTTATTCCAAGGCTGGCAATGAGTGGTAAACCCTGTATTGCCCACCTATGTCTTTTGACTAAAGTATCTAGGCTAGAAATTGGTAGAGGTTCATCTCCTGGGACAATAGTTATATCAGGGAGTAATAAAGCAAGAACACAACCAATGGTCCAATTCGCTGGAAGCGTGGGAAGGCCGAGTTTCCTCCACACATAAAAACTGTGCCATTGGAGGGACAAAGAGATGGGGTGGGTGAGGAATAATTTTATACTGTTGAGCAATTTCCAAAGGAAGTAAGTCGAACATCAATATCATAGGTATTATTCTGCATCGCGCCTAAAAGAAATAATGTAAAAGTGCCTATAGGCTGTACTTTAAAGGGAAATCCGGGTTGGCATGTATTATCATTGTCCATGATAGAATTAATAGGAACTGCCATAGGCATGATTGCCCCTGTTGTCATGCAGAGCCAGCAATCACCAACAAGGGTGGGGTTCGAATTATTAAGCTAGGAGAATGTAGTTTGCAAAATATCTAATGTATTGGTATCTAAACCTGGGAACTGGGATTTAGGCTACATTAAGGGATGATATGTGAGCTCAGGGATTTGGGGTTTCAAAAGTTTGATTATCTGAGGATGCTTGACAGAATAAGTGGGTCCTCCACCATCAGAGACCCCTGTAGGGGCCTTAATGGGCCAGTAGGAAGGTTTTCCGACAGTGCCTTGGCACCCAGCTGACTGTAGCTTGGTGTATTTGCCATCTCCTCCATGGTCAAAGAGAATGGGGGTATAATGAATAGTGGTCCCCCTGCTGCATGAGTTTTAGTTAGGGAGGCTTCAAAAAATTGTTCTCCCTGTTTATTAACACAAAGTGAAGCCGACGCATTACAAGAGACATGCATCGCCTGGGTATGCGTACAAGTTGCAGAACAATTTTGGAGAGCTTTACTTGTACTAGGGGGAATAATCTTTGGCTTGTTAACACATACCCATTTAGGCTGATGAACTCCTCCGAGATTATGGTCAACCTTGGCACGGAGGTAAGTCACCTTAGTCATGCAGTCAGCAGTCTGGGTCCAACTAGTGGGAGCCTCAGTCCAAAATCCTCCTTTGCATTCACGGGGGGGGGGCAAAAAGGTACCCCATGATGTTGGAAATTAGAGGTCCAAGGCCTCTGTGTTCAAACCTGTTCAGCAGCAGTGCCTTAAGCAGGATCCTCGCACAGATTGTTGGCTGTATCTGAAATGGAGGAAAATTTGTCCTCAGGGGGAGAGCCTCCGTCCCTGGGTTGAGGTAAGTAATTTACCTGTTTAACCAGGCATTCTGGTAACCATCTTGGGGATGCTTGCTCTTGGTCCAAAACACAAGCTGAGCCTCATCCCCTGATGAGGATAGGATGTGGGCGTTTTCATTTATTTGTAATGGGATTGCACCACATAACAGGTGTGCGAACAGAATTGGATGAAGGATGCCAGTGTCTGTCTGTGGCCAAATGGCCTTCACTGTCTAGGGTAAGAAAAATAAGGGCAAATAATGCATGGTTAAGGCGATCCCTGGGAGTGGTAAATACAAGGGCCGAAGCCTTAAGACGGGATAGCCAAGTCTTTAAGGTAAGCTGGGCAAGTTCCACATGCCTTGGCCCTGAGTGTTGTATGGAATTTCAGTAGTATGACAAAATTGCAAGGTAGCACAAAACTGTTTAAACTTGGCACTGGTATATGCAGGACATTTATCTGTTTTAATATATATTGGTTTACACATTACGAAAAAGGCTGAAACAAGATGAGAAAGGACATCTTTGGTAGCATCTCAAGAATGTGGTGATGCAAAAATAAAGCCGCTGAAGGTATCTATAGAAACGTATATATATTTGGTTTTTCAAAATTCAGGAAAATGAATAACATCCATTTGCTAAATCTGATTGGGAAGTAATCCTCGGGGGTTAACTCCCAAGTGTTGAATGGGGAGGGAGACAGTGCAAGCAGGGCATGCTTTTACTATTTCTCATGCATGTTGCCTGGTAATTTTCCAAAGTAATCAATGGCTCTGGGAATTTAGATGGTGAAGATTGTGTAACTCCATGGCCTTTTGAATGGAGCCAACAAAAATTGGAAAGATGGAACGTGTTGCTGCATCAGCTTGGGCATTACCTTGTGTTAGAGGGCTCAGAAGGTCAGAGTGTGTCATGATGTGTCCTAAGGAAAATGGATGTTTTCTGGCCTGAATTAGCTGCTGAAGCTGGTGAAACAGAAAGGGGGAATTGGAAGAAGCCTTAATGGTGGGTGAAATCTCCAGAAGGGGCACAGAATGAGCACTGTAGGCACTGTCTGTATAAATATTAACAAGATTATCAAAAAACTTTATAAAAACTTGTGTTATGGCGAACAATTCCACAAACTGAGCTGACTGATAGACAGTATCAAAGGTGGTAGGCTTGTTATTGACAACAAAGACTGCACGGCCATTACTGGAACCGTCTGTAAAAAAGGTAAGGGCTTGAGGAATGGGAGCCTTTTGAGTAATTTTGGGAAAAATAAATGGATGTAACTGGACAAAATTTAAAAGGGGGTCATTGGGGATGTGGTTATGAATTGTTCCCAAAAAGCCTGATAGGGCAATATCCCATTCATCCATGTGTGTAGTAAAAATTGTAGTAAGGGTTTGGTCCTTAGTATATGGAATTAAAATATTATCAGGGTCTTTGCCACAATGTTGTCGAGAAAGCAAACGACCTTTAAAAATAAGAGAAGCTACCTGAGCAAGATAAACAGTAATAACCTTGGAGGATATGGTGGGTACAAGGACCAAAAGCAAGGGGCAGCCTTTATTTATAAAATGTGGATCTCGCTGCCAAAATATTCCTGTGGGTGTATGAGGAGTGTGGAAAATAACCAGAACCAGAGGAAGGTTATAAGAAATTTGTGTAACAAACTTTTGGGCAATGGCTTCTGTGGCTTGGTTTAATGCATGTCATGCCTCGGGAGTAAGCTTTTGAGGGGAGGAGGGGTGGGAATCACCTATCAAAATATCATTAAGGGGCAAAAGTACACAAGTGGGTAATTTTAAATATGTTCCTAGCAATTGAATATCCCCCAGTAATATTTGAAAATCATTAAGTGTGTGAATATGGTCCACACATAGTTGTATTTAAGGAATTTGGATCTGATTATCTTGAAGTTTAAGGCCCAAATAGGTATAAGGGTCCTGTGTTTGAAACTTATCTGGAGCTATCTGTAGTCCCAAGGTAGTGAGGTTTTGTAAAAGTCCAAGTAACAATTATTAAGGTCATGGGTATTAGGTGCAGCAATTAACAAATCATCCATATAATGTAAAATATAATTTTGTGGTCATCGCTCTCTCACAGGGTCTACTGCTTGAGCAACGTATTTTTGGCAAAGACTAGGGCTGTTGGCCATACCTTGGGGAAGAACCTTCCATTGAAATCTCTGCATAGGGCCCAGAAAATTAATGCGAGGGAGACTAAAGGCAAAATAGGGTCTATCCTCAGGATGTAAAGGAATGGTAAAAAAGCAATCTTTTAAGTCAATAACCATTTTACAATAGGTTTTTGGAATCGCCACTGGTGTGGGAATGCCTGGCTGTAGTGCTCCCATCTGTCACATAACTTTATTAATGGCACACAAATATTGTAAAAGGCGCCACTTGCCTGATTTTTTCTTGATAATAAAAATAGGAGTAATCCATGGTGAGGTTGAGGGCTTTACATGGCCGGCTGCCAGCTGTTCCAGCACTAACGTGGAGGCAGCCTCCAATTTTTCTTGGGTAAGGGGCCACTGATCCACCAACACAGGAGTCTGAGTCTCCCAAATAATTTTATCTGCATGGGGTACAGGAGGGTCAGGAACCGACACTAAAAATCTGAATACACAAGTCCACATGTATTTGTTTTTTTTTATGGGTTGTATAGGCTCCACCAGTCCTTGTTTCAGTATCCCCAGGCCTGTACCAGGAACAAAATTCATAGGAAGCATTTGATGAGTCACCATGGAATTGGGACTGGCGAGAATAACTTCCAATGACTCAAAATATCTCCACCCTATACGTTAACAGGGAGGTCAGAATCAACGAAAGGAGTGACAGTTGACTTATTACCATCTTTATCAGTGCAGCTAATAGACCTTGAGCTGACCAGAGGATTTTTTTATTTTCCTATCCCTTTAAGGTCAGTCAAGGATGGAGTGAGGGGCCAACCTGATGGCTAGTATTTTTGAGAAATAATTGTGGCATCAGCTCCAATATCTAGAACTCCTTGGAATTCCTTTCCTTCAGTAAGTAAGGTAAGGGTGGGTCTATTGTGAGAAATGGGTTGAACCCAATACACATCAGAGAAGCCTAAGAAGGCAGCCCCCCGAGGTAGGTTTGGGTGGTGGAAATGCCTCCTGAATCCAAGGGAAGGAGAATTAATTGTGCAAGTCTTGTTCCTGCTGGGATGGCGGCAACTCCATTAATAGCAGTGGCCAGTATTTTTATTTCTTCAGTGAAATCATTATCATTAATGCCAGCGAAGACCTGAACACCTTGTATGGTAGTGGAGGCTCTTCCAAGAATAAGGGCACATGTATGAGATGGAGGGGGACCCATAATTCCAGTGGGTATTATCTGGGGCCCTTGCATTGAGTCTAATATTGTAACTGTGGTGGCACAGAGGTCCAATTTTGCGCTGCCTGGGTGGCTAGTTGGAGGGAGGCAATTGTGGAGAAGGATTTTGTGGTAGGTTGGGAGTTTGGGAGGGAACAAACCTTATTGCTCCTGTGTTTGTCCTGGGGGATGTTGTGGCCAGGGGCTGGCCCTGCAGGGAGTTTCCCGAGAAGCAGGAAGAAATAGGCTGTCTGAGGGCATTTGTCTTAGATCTACACTCACTGCCCCAGTGATGACCTTTACCACTTCTATGGAAAAGGGTAGCTGGGGGCGGTTAAGCCCCAGTTTGAGGAGACGCTATTCCTAGGCTTTGTTTGCCTGTCGGACACCCACATGCAAAATGGCCAGGTTGTTTACAAGTAAAGCAAGTACGTGAGCCAGGATTGTGAAACGCCTTGGTAAAGGCGGCCCCTAAAGCGAGACCCATGGCATGGGCTGCACCCACGCCTGCACAGAGTCTAATAAATTCAGAAAGTTTCCCTTTATCCTTATGTGGTTGAAGAACATCCTGACATGCTGGGTTGGCATTTTCAAAGGCAAGATGTTTTACATAGGTGCTTTCACCTTCGCTTGGTTCATGCAAGCTTTCCGCAGCTAGGTTAAGCCGGGGAACAAACTACCTATAAGGCTCATGGGGCACTTGTCAAATTTTTGCCAGGGAATTGGTAGCCGAGGCCTTTTGAGGGAGGTGTCACCAAGCAGAAAAACCAGCCATCTGAGTCTGCGCCAAGAGTCCAGGAGGGAAACGTGCCTGTTATTTTTAGTGTCAAAAGGCGCATTGCCCACTAGCTAAACTTAAGTCCCAGATTCAGAGGAGGCCTTAGTTAAAATTATTTGAGCAGTTTCCCGACATTGTCTTCGAAATCTGCATTCCATAACAGGAAGTCTCCGGCACTGAAGGTAGTTTGGTCTAAAAATTTCCAATCATTGGGAGTAAGCCATTGTGCGCTGTGGATTTCTAATAAAGCCAACGTGTAGGGCACAGTGGGGCCATAGTGAGCACAAGCCTTATTAAGTTTTTCAAGAAAACATAGGCTTAATTTTTTGTAGACTCTTGCTTCCTTCCTGCCCAGGGGTGAACTCCTCATCCTCTGAGTCCTGATCTCCTTGATCCATTTCCCCCGCTTCCTCCTCTTGTTCCTCATCGAAGTCTTTGACCGCAGCCTGGGCAGGCTTATCTATCTGACTGGTGGTGACTGGGAAGGTGAGAACAGGCCGATGGAGTGGCTTCGACTTTGTATTAGACCGCTGTGGGCCAGCTTGCATTGACTCCATAGCTAAGGCTAATGAAGAGAGCTCAGAGTCAAGGGAATTTAATTATTTTAAAAGTTGCATCTCTTCCCGTCTATGTTGGAAGGATGCTGGCAAGGGAGCGAGGTTAGGTAGGGGAAGTAGGGAAAAAACATCTGGGGGGGCACTTGGCCCCTGAAGGGCCAGAGCACAAAAGGCAGGAGGGATATAGGAGGGAGGTGGATGTGTAAATCCTGTAGGCTGTGGCAGGGTAATGAGAGGTTGCGGGTCTTCTGAATGGTAGAGAGCTGCTTCCTTCTCCAAGATAGCGTCCTTCCCAGGGGTCAATGTGTCTCTGGGATTTAAAACTGGATAAAGGTGGTTTTTAATCATTGGAGCCTTATTAATTAGGGTCGTATTTTTAGAGGGACCAGGAAGGTTCTCAGGGTCCTGGGAAGACTGAGAAGGGTCTATGTCTATACTAATGATGGCCATGCAGAGGAGGGACGAGAGGTCTTTTGCATAATCTCTTCCCCAATCCTGACAAGTTGTAAGGTACCATTGTCAAAGCGAAAACTTTTAAGAATTTTATTAATTAAGTTCCAGTAAGAAAAGGTGGGAACTGGCATTTTTTCTGGGCCAAAGGATTCATAATAATCTTTTAAACAGTCTCCTACTCTAAGCCATTTTTGCCATCAATGGTCCCTTCAAGAGGAAACCATGGACACAATGCTCCTATGTGTGAAAAGAAAAATTTTAAGTCCTTTTTCTTAACATGTGCCCCCCATGTCTTGAAGAACTCCTTGAGGCCTGAAATAAACAAATCATGTGACGATACTGCTTGTCACATGGTGGGTCACTCACCGTGCATCATTCCCACCCTCCTCCTGGATATGTCTTCGGGTGGTGTCTGCTGAGACGATCGCGGGCTCCTCTTGACCAAGTCTTCCAGGAGGAAGGGGTTCCCCCTCAGTCAATGGCTTGAGCCCCAGTCGGTGGGCGCCAGATGTCCCGGAAGGCAGGACACATCAACATGGGCAGCGAACCTAGATGGGGAGGAATGAAGGGACAAGAGACACGAGAGATGAGAGCAACACAGGAGTTCTGATCAAGCTGCAAAATTTTATTGTTCACACATGGGTATTAAAATGCTGGATTTGGGAAAACTCTCTTATCGGCAGTTCCTGGATGTCTTCACAAGGTGAGATAACTTCAGGATGTTTCTGGAAGAAAGATGGCCACAGGATGTCTCAGGGACACATATGGCTACAGGATGTCTTCCAGACAGGATGTCTCCTGGTGGCTGTTTCTTGTAAGTGTCAGGCTGTTCTTTGAAAAAGAATTCCTTGTACCCTTGACAGTCAGGGATTCAGTATTTCGAATGGAAAATTGGAAAATGAATCCAATGTGTAGGCAAATATGTGCTACCCAAAAATCTTCCAACTCTCATTCAGAACAATGCCTTGACATTTCCTTCACCCCAAGTAAGACACAATTAGAGGAGAAGAGTTAGAAAATCTGTGAATACATATCGGTAATGGAAAATGCTCAGGAGTTCACAACCTTCGAGGTTGTAGAGAAGTTTCAAAAAGTAAGGGACAGGGTAAAAACTCCAAAAACATGGAGCTCTGCTGGCCTAAAGACTTTTTGAAAAACTGCCTCTGAGGTTGGGCACCTGAAATATATGTTGATGACAGGAGCTTTAGCTTCCTTTGTAGTGAGACCATCAAAGCTGGGTCTGCATCTATATGACCTGGAGGACATGGTTTCTTTTTTTCCTATGAACATGAGGCAGCAGGGCTGAATTCTCTCTTTATAGGTAAACTCTTGCCACTGGGGGCTAAGTGTCTTCCAGTGTGGACTGTGAAGCCATTTGGTCATCCTCCAATTTTCGTGGTGTTTCTTGCAGCTGCACTGGGAGTTTGGTATTTGCTTCACAAAATACGAGAAGTTCAACTGGGACACAGTGATGGAGGGAGTTCTGTCACGTGTGGTGGGTAAGGGTCTGCAGGAGAATGCACCAACCTGGCTTATATCCCACATAGCTTGCCCCCTTGACCATAGCAATCTGATTCTAAACATTGCCCTGCAACCTCTCCATATAACAAGATGCCTTTACATACAAGGGTATGGGGGCTGCACCATATCAGTCACAAGGCATTTGGAAGCCAATGGCATATCCACATCACCCCACCACAGATGTTTTAACACACACCTGCACACCACTGCTCTAGGCCGACTACTCATCAGGCTCCAAGTTACTGGCATCTCTGTTCTATACCATTTTCATAAAACCCAGTCAATCAAGGCACTGTCTGGTACACTCATGATCAGCAATAGGACACCCAAAGGTTCTCCAGTTCCACCAGGTGATGGGAATTTCCAAACTTTAATGATATTTATCTAGGCATTTTTCATGGATGAAGTTGAAGGCACTGTGGGTTTCAATTCATTCAGGAACCATAAAATGGAGAAGAAGCTCATTTCAATGAAAGCTCTGGAGAATTCTAACAGGCAAGGCTTCCCAAAGACAGGCTAAAAGGTCACATTAAGCCAGGCATTTGAGGTCTACAATGTGAGGTCCATGTGTGTTTTGACTTGCAACGATGGCTGCCAAGTCTTTAAGAATAAAATCATGTGATGTCCTTCCTGAAATTTCCAGTGCTCTTCCGAAAGCCTCCCTGGGCCTAGATCTCAGTTTCCAAGTGTGACTCTCATGCGAGGCCTCCTAAAATCCCAACACAATACATGGCAATCCTTCTTTGAGGTCAGTTCCAGAACTCAGTCTCTAAGGGGAATCACATAAGTGTTCAAGCCCAGGTGGACATAGTCATTTCTTCCAACGGCCACAAAAATGACCACAATTAAAACCAAAACACTCCCACATGACACACCTGATGCAAAGACCTTCCTGACTTTCAGGGCAACAGAAGAATAGGTAAGCAAAATGTCCAAAGCAGGGTTTTTCCACTGAGGCATTCCTGGTCACACTGATATCTGAGCTTTCTGAGATGCTCGCCATTCCCTTCAGCTATCCAGTACATGGCCATGTCACAGAGATTTGAGGAGGTACATATCATGGACACAAAACCATGAGCCTATTCTGGAGAGTGCACACAATTCAGGAAGAAAACAGGAACTTAAGAAGTTAGCAGGTGTTCCCCATTGATAAGTCAAGCCGCAGTCCATTCATGAATTGGGCAGGATGAAAGCTGAGAAGCTTTCTACTAGACAGGACTCACCCATTGATGCATTTTCTTTTCTAATGTCTACAACCAGGGACACAGTGGTATAAACAGACATAGAAACACTCGCCTTGTCAAATGACTTACTAGAAACAGTTCCCTCCAAACCAAACAAACCGCCATTCCTACCTATTCTCAGAATATGAGACAAAACCACAAACCCACACCCACTCCCACAAAGACACATCCTTCCCCCAAGTAGGTCTGTGACTATCCTGAGTGTCCTCTGACTGGTGGGCCATACTATGTTCCAATGAAATGGCCTGTCCTGTCTCAGATCTGGTCTCCTTGGCCAACTCTGTGAAGTTGTCAGGAGCCAGCAGTGAGCCACTACCTACTTTCTCAGGAAAAGCCCCTCTTCAGAGCTTTCCTGGTTTTGGCTGTGCTCACATCAGTAGGTACCAAGAATGACTGACTCTGTCCTTGGTAAATCCATACAAGTGAGACCACTGGGATTGGTACTGCCTCTTGGTGCCTGGCTTCTTGGATACCAAGTTCAGAGTGTTCCATCAACAAAGAAGTGAGGTGAGGTCACTTCCTTAAGGAACTGAATCAGATCACTGCCTTGGTAACCACTTTGTCCTAACAGTTGCTTCCAAGACGACCATGAGATGGAGGCTGCCCCTACTTTCTGTGACACTTTCACAAGGTAGAATGGTATATCAACCATAGGCACCTAGGAACAGCTCTCCACACCAACCTGGTTTGGTCCATCTTCTCTACAATAAGAAGAGAGAGGCTGATTCATAAACAACCTTTCATCCTGACCAGGTTGTTTGCCATGGATGCTGACTTTTGCTCTCTCAGGTCCTTCATAGTTGTTTACATCTTCTCCAGGGATCATTTCTGCATGGACCTTGAGGTTCTCAGGAGGTGGAAGATCCCCTATATTCCTGTATTGTAAGACCAACTCTGTCCCTGCTCTTCTGTAAAGTTAGATTGAGGGAACAGTGTATGGTTAGGGTTAATAATATGTTCAATTTGAATTAGGAATCATTCTGCTGGATGAATAATGGTACTGGGAACCTGCGACATTTATAAGTATATATAGGTGAAATATATGTATGAAAACAGAAATCTAAATAAGATTTGAAGCGCTGAATGGGGATGGGCCCTTGAGTGTGATACTTAGCGTTGAATTATGTTCTGCACAGATGTCTGAGATAGATCGATATACAATGGCATTAGACACTGTACCTTGTATTATTGAATGTATAAGAGAACATCCAGTCAAAAAGAGATAATGGGTAGGATTAGGAAGATAGTCAGTAGGTTTAAGAAGAAGAGTGAGTATAGGATTTGGAAAAAAAGTTCCTTAGCAATAGGGTTTGGATTAGAGTGTGAATGTAAATGTCAGCACAATTGAAGAGTCAGTCACAATGATGAACTGTGGAAAGTATGTAGGAAAGCTGATATAAATAGAGACATTATGAAACCAGGAAAAGTATAAAGTGAGAGATAGGATTAGATATTTTCAACAGGGTTGAGTTTGAATATATAAACTTAGCAAGAAACAAATATGTTGTCACAAATAGGATTGACTTTTGAGAGCATTAGCCAAACTTGACATGGATGGTTTTAGTAATCCATGTTCACTTTACATTTAGGCTTTGGTGCAAACATAAGTGTGACATTTTCTTTTTGTGTCCAGAATATTACTGTGATAAAATGTATATGTAGATCAGATGACATGAGTATTTCTTCCACCATTACTGGGAGCAAAATTTTGAAGACGTATAAATTAGTATTGGGTTTACAAAGAGGTGTACCCTGTGTCTATGAATATAGAGACAATGCATGAATAGACAATAGTGTGAATAAATAATATAACTGGTTCCACTTTAAATAATGGATTTATTTGATATCTGAAAATATATAAGAAATCTTATATTGATATACAATCATTCATTCCAACCAGTAATACATCTAATAGTAATATTAGGGTTATAGTTTATCATGAAGGGTGTGTGAGTTTTGCTTCAAATATGATTATGGAAATCGAAAATAATATGTTTGGAATGAAGTCTCATAAACAAACCAGTCAAGAAACATGGAGGATTACATGTGTTCTAAAGCAGAAAATGATTGAAAGTGAAACAAATGCCTATAATTTTGCTAACGTATGGATGAAATATATATCCTATAATGTGCATAAACTGAAGAAATTGTAACATACCAGTGGTGAATAAGAATGAACATCAAAATACACATCATGTCCCATAGGAATCTTCTTGCATTGATGAGAAACTGGATCAATTATTGTAGAAATATTAGGATTTGTATCCACCATTCACTGAAGTTAGTTTTCATTTCTAGGAAAAAAATATGTATTTCAGGTGGATGAATATTTCCGTGAATAATCTTGTGAAATGTTAACTCTAAATCCACATACATGAATATGAATGAATTTAGGGAGTTTATAATAAGACACATATATTTTATATTTTAAAAAATTTAGAGTATATATATATATATATATATATATATATATATATATATATATATATTAACACACACACACACACACACACACACACACAGACATTAAAAATTAGCAATACATATGCCAATCGAAATTCACCATGAAATATATATCATCCACAGATCCAAAAATATTCATTTTACTGAACATGGATTTATGTATAATGTTGTTCAACTAGGAAGCTCACCCATAGTTTGAAATTTCAGTTTCAACAGCGTTTAGGCGGAGTGATCTATTCTCACAATTTCTATCTGCCAAGTCAGCCACCTCACAAGAATGTACCTGTGGTACCAGGTAGAATTCTATATGTGCATATAAAAATACATGTGCTGAATAGGCTACAGAGAAAGGGTGACAGGAATTCACATATTTGTTAACTTTAAGTACACATGGAACTATTTCAATTAAAAATTAACTAGATTTATAACACCTACACTTTATCATGCAAAAGCCAAGTATAACTATACACCATGCCTCCTCTGAAATGTTTGTATTTCTATTCTGTTTGGGTTATTTTACTCCATCATATTAGGATTAGTAGTAAGAGTCTATTAGGGTATGTGTTAGTGTCAGTTATTAAGTATTTCAAATGGAAAATAGGAAAATGAATCCAATGTGTATGCAAATATGTGCTACAAAAAATTTCCACTTTCATCCAGAACAATGCCTTGACAATATCTTCGCCCCTAGTAAGACACAATTAGAGAAGAAGAGTTAGAAAATCTGTGAATACATACCTGGAATGGAAAATGTTCAGGAGGTGGTAGAGGAGTTTCCAAATGTAAGGGACAGTGTAAACACTCCACAAACATGGAGCTATGCTGGCATTAAGACTTCTTGAGAAACTGCCTCTGAGGTTGGGCACTTGAAGTAAATGTTGTTGTCAGGAGCTTTAGCTCCCTGTGTACGGAGACCATCAAAGCTGGGTCTGCATCTATGTGACCTGGAGGATATGGTTTCTTATTTTCTAATGAACATGAGGAAGCAGTGATGAATTCTCTCTTTGTAGATAAACTGTGGCCACTGGGGGCTAAGTGTCTCCCTGTGTGGACTTTGAAGCCATTTGGTCATCCTCCAATTTTCGTGGTGTTTCTTGCAGCTGCACTGGGTGTTTTGTATTTGCTTCACAACATACAAGGATTTCAAATGGGTCACAGTGCTGGTGGGAGTCCTGTAAGGTGTGGTGGGTCAGGGTCTTCAGGAGAATGCACCAACCAGGCTTCTATCCCACATTGCTTGCTCCCTTGACCATAGCAACCTGATTCTGAACATTGCCCTGAAACCTGTCCATATAACCAGATGCCTTTTCATATAATTTTCTGCTGGCTGCACCAAATCAGTCACAAGCCATTTGGAAGCCAATGACACACCCACATGGCCACACCACAAATATATTATCAGACAACTGCACACCACTGCTCTAGGCTCACTACTCAGCAGGCTCCAACTTACTGGCATCTCTGTTCTACACCATTGTCAAGAAATCCAGTCAATCAAGGCACTGTCTTGTACACTCATGAGCAGCAATAGGACATCCAATGGTTCTCCAATGCCACCTGGTCATTGGGAATTTCAAAAGTTTCATGGTATTTATCTATCCATTGTTCAAGAATGAAGTTGGAGGCACTTTGGGGTTTCCATTCATCCAAGAACCATGAAATGGTGAGGAAGCTCATTTCAATGAAAGCTCTGGAGATCTCTCACAGGCAAGGCTTCCCAAAGAGTGGTCAAAATGTCACATGCAGACAGGCCCAATGAGGTCTAAAATGTGAGGTCCATGTGTGTTTTGACTCTTAACTATAGCTGCCAAGTCTTTCAGAATAAAATCATGTGATATCCTGGCTGAGATTCTCAGTGCTCTGTGGAAAGCCACCAAGGGCCCAATCTCAGGTTTCAAGGGTGACTCTCATGCGTGTCCTCCTACAATCCCAACACAATTAATGGCAATACTTCTCTGAGGTCAGTTCCAGAACTCAGTCTCGAAGGAGAATCACACCAGAGTTCAAGCCCATGTGGACCCAGTCATCTCTTCCAACCGCCACACAAATGACAACAATTGAAACCAAAACTTTCCCACATGACCCTCATCTTCTTCCATATAGACACTCATCATAAACTCTTGCTGGAGGTTTCCATTAGGAGCGCAGCCCAAGACAATGTCCAAAATATGCACCCTTGCCCGTCATTTGCCTAAAGTGAGCGTGGCCTTGACACCCTTTCTGTAAACCAGGAGTGATCAAATAGGCCTGCCTTTAATACTGCTCTGCTTCTCCAATTTGAGGCCTACTGACTGTCAGGTATAGATTCTTTATGTGATTTGGCATTATGGGAGAACCCAAGCACTTGTGCAGGAGTTCAAAGAACTCATTTGACCCAGAGGATCCTATTCTCACTTGATGGAGGTCAGGAACCTAACAGAGGAAGGCAGGAAAATTCATGCACAATGACTGATATTTTTACCATTTTTGTTTTCAATACACACATGGGAACTTTCTTTATATCCATCAGGTGCTGAGAATCTAATCCATAGCCTGACCCAGAGCCAAGCGGCTGATTCAGAAACATCCCTTTGGAAAGCAATTAAGCAAAGCACCACAGGTGATGCCCATTCATTTGCATTTAAAAACTGTTTACTTCAGGCTTCAAAAAGGAGTGGCCTGAGGTAAGGACCTTCCTGACATTCAGGGCAACAGAAAAATAGGTAAGCAGAAGGCCCACAACAGTGTTTCTCCACTGAGACTTTCCTGGTCACACTGATATCTGAGTTTCCTGAGATGCTCGCCATTCCATTCAGCTATCCAGTACATGGCCATGTCACAGAGCTTGGAGGTGTTACATATCTTGGACACAAAACCATGAGCCTATTCTGGGTAGTGGCCAAAATTTAGGAAGAAAACAGAAACTTAGGATGATAGTAGGGGTGGCCCATCCATAATGCAACCTGCAGTCCAGTCATAAATTGGGTAGGATGAATGCTGGAAAACTTTCTTCTAGACAGGACATATCCATTGATGCATTCTCTTTTCTCATGTCTACAACCACGGACACAGTGAGATACACAGATATAGAAACACTCACCTTTTCAAACGAGTTTTTAGAAACAGTCCACTCCAAACCAAACAAACCGCCTTTCCTACCTATTCTCAGAACATGAGACAAAACCACAAACTCACACCCACACCCACAAAGGCACTTTCTTCCCCCAATATGTCTGTGATTATCCGGAGTATCCTCTGTCTGTGGACCATATTGTTACCCCGAACTGGCCTGCCATGTCTCAGATCTGGTCTCCGTGGCCAAATCTGTGAAGTTGTCAGGAACCAGCGATGACCAACTACCTGCTTTCTTAGGAAAGGACCCTCTTCAGAGCTGTCCTGGCATTTGGACATTCTCACATCAGTAGGTACCAAAAAAGACTCTCTGCCCTTGGTAAAACCAAACATGTGATCCCACTGGGACTGTGACTGGGACTGGCTCTGGATGCCTGGCTTCCTTGATCCCAAGTTCAGAGAGTTCCATCACCAAGTAAGTTAGGTGAAGTCACTTTCTTCATGAAATGAATGAGGTCACTGCCTTGGCAACCACTTTGTCCTAGCAGTTGCTGCCAAGGGTCCCATGAGATGGAGGCTGTTCCTACTTTCTGTGACACTGTCACAAGTTAGAATGGTATATCAACCATATGCACCGGGGAACTTCTCTCCATACAGGCATGCTTTGGTCCATCTTCTCTACATTAAGAAGAGAGAGGCTGATTCAGACACATCCTTTCATCCTGTCCAGGTTCTTTACCATGTCAGAAGACTTTTGCTCTCTTTGGTACTACATAGCTGCCTACAACTTCTCCAAGGATCATTTCTGCATTGACCTTTGAGGTTCTCAGCAGGTGGAAGATCCCCTACATTCCTGTATTGTAAGACCAACTCTGTCCCTGCTCCTCTGTAAAGTTAGATTGAGGGAACAGCGTATGGTTAGGGTTAATAACAGGTTCGATTTCGGTTAGGAATCATTCTGCGGGATGAATAATGTTATTGGGAACCTGCGATATTTAAAAGAATATAAAGGTGAAATATAAGTTTGAAAACCCAAATCTAAGTAAGTTTTGAAGCCCAGAAGTGTATTGGGCCCTTGGGTAGGATACTTAGCTTTGAATTATGTTCTGCACAGATGTCTCTGATTAATCGCTATACAATGGCATAGGATCTTTACCTTGGATGATTGAATGTTGAAGAGAACATGCAGTCAAAAAGGGATAATTGGCAGGATTAGGAAGATAGTCAGAAGGTTTAGAAAGAAGAGTGAGTATAGGATTTGGACCAAAAGTTTTTTAGCAATAGGGTTTCGGGTAGAGAGTGAATGTAAATGTCAGCACATGTGAAGAGTCATTCACAATGATGAACTGGGGAAAATATGTATGAAAGTAAATATCAATTGAGACAAAAGGAAATCAGGCAAAGTATAATGTGAGTTATAGGATTAGACATTTTCAACAGGGTTGAGGTTGAATATATAATCTTAGCAAGAAACAAATATGTAGTCACAAATTGGATTGACATTTGAGAGCATTAGGCAACCTGGACATGGATGTTATTACTAATCCATGCTCACTTTCCATTTAGGCTTTGGTACAATCATAAGTGTGACCTTTGCATTTTGTGTCCATAATATTACTGTGATAAAATATATATGTAGATCAGGTGACATGAGTATATCTTCCACCATTTCTGGGAGCAATATTTTGAAGACGTATAAATTAGTATTGGGGGTACAAAGAGTTGTACCCTGTTTCTATGAATATACAGATAATGCATGAATAGAACATACTCTGAATAAAACATATACTCATTCAACTATAAATAATGAATTGAATTGATATCTGAAAATATACAGGAAATCAAATATTGATATACAGACATTCATTACAACCAGTTATACATCAATGATAATATTAGTATTAGGATTTTCATGAAGAGTGTGTGAGTTTCGCTTCAAAATTGATTTTGGAAATCGAAAATAATGTGTTTGGAAAGAAGTCTCATGAAAATACCAGTAAAGCAACATGGAGGAATACATGTGTTCAGAAGCAGGAAGTGATTGAAAGAGAAACAAATTCCTATATATTTTTGAAATTTTGGATGAAATATATATACTATGATGTGCATAAACTGAAGAAATAATAATGACCCATTGTTGAATAAATATGAATGTCAAAATATATATCATGTCCCATAGGAATCTGCTTGCGTTGATGTTAAACTGGGTCAGTTACTGTAGAAATATTAGGATTTGTATACACCATTCACTGAAGTTAGTTGTCAGTAATAGGAAACAAATATGAATTTCAGGTGGATGAATATTTTAGAAAATAATCTTGTGAAAAGTTGATTATAAATCCACATAAATGAATATTAATGAATTTAGGGAGTGTATAATAAATCACATATATTACATATTTTGAAAAATCTGAAGAGTATGTATATATATATATATATATATATATATATACAGAGAGAGAGAGAGACATTAAAAACTAGCAATATATATATGCCAATCAAAATTCATCATGAAATATATATCATACACAGATCCAAAAATATTCATTATACTGAACATGGATTTATGTATAATGTTGTTCAACTAGAAAGTTCACCCATAGTTTGAAATTTCAGTTCCAACAGCATTTACGAGGAGTGATCTCTTCTCACAATTTGTATCTGCCAAGTCAATCACCTCACAAGAATGTACGTGTGGTACCAGGTAGAAATCTATATGTGCATATAAAAATACATGTGCTTAATAGGCTACAGAGAAAGGGAGAAAGGAATTCACATATTTGTTAACTTTAAAAACTCATGGAGAACTATTTCAAAAAAAATTTGCAAGATTTATAACTCCTACCCTATATTATGCAAAAGGCAAGTCCTAGTATACACCTTGCCTCCTCTGAACTGCTTGTACTTCTTTTCTGCTTTTTGTTATTTTTCTCCATCATATTAGGATTAGTAGTCAGAGTCTAGTTGGGAATTGGTTAGGGTCAGAGATTCAGTATTTTGAAGGGAAATTGAAAAATGTATCCAATGCCTATGCAAATATGTGCTACCCAAAATCTTCCCACTCTCATCCAGAACAATGCCTTGACATTATCTTTTACCAAAGTAAGACACAGTTAGAGGAGAAGAGTTAGAAAATCTGTGAATACATATCTGGAATGGAATATGCTCAGGAGTTCACAACCTTGGAGGTGGTAGCAGAGTTCAAAAAAGTAAGGCAAAAGGTAAACACTCCTCAAACATGGAGCTCTGCTGGCCGAAAGAATTCTTGAGAAACTACCTCTGAGGTTGGTCACTTGAAATATATGTTGTTTTCAGGAGATTTAGTTCTTTTGTAGAGAGACCATCAAAGCTGGTTCTGCATATATGTGACCTGTAAGACATGGTTTCTTATTTTTCATTGAACATGTGGCAGCAGTGCTGAATTCTTTTTTTGTAGCTAAACTGTGGACACTGGGGTAAGTTTCTCCCTGTGTTAACTGGGAAGACATTTGTTCATCCTCCACTTTTAGTGGTGTTTCTTGCTGTTGCATTGGGAGTTTGGTATTTGCTTCACGAAATAAAGGAGTTCAATTGGGACACATTGCTGGAGGGAGTTTAGTCACGTGTGGTGGGTGAGGGTTTGCAGGAGAATGCAATAACCAGGCTTCTATCCCACATAGCTTGCCCCCTTGATCATAGCAACCTGATTCTGAACATTTCCCAGAAACCTCTCCATATAACAAGATGCCTTTACCTATTGGGTCTGTTGGCTGTAACCATATCAGTCACAAGCCATTTGGAAGCCAATGGCAGATCCACGTGGCCCCACCACAGATGTTTTGTCACACATCTGTCCACCACTGCTCTAGGCCCACTAATCAGTAGGCGACAACTAACTGGCATCTCTGTTCTTCACCATTCTCATGAAACCCTGTCAATCAAGGCACTGTCTGGTATACTATGATCAGCATCAGGATATCCAAAGGTTTTCCAGTGCCACCTCGTCATGGAAATTTCAAAAATTTCATGGTATTTATCTAGCCATTATTCAAGGAAGAAGTTGTAGTCACTGTGGGTTTCAATTCATTCAGGAACCATTAAATGTTAAGGAAGCTCATTTCAATAAAAGCTCTGGAGAACAATCACAGGCAAGGCATCCCAAATAGTTGCCAAAAGGTCACATGAAGCCAGGACCATTGAGGTCTACAATGTGAGGTCCATGTGTGTTTTGACTCTCAACTATGGCTGCCAAGTTTTTCAGAATAAAATCATGTGATATCCTGGCTGAGATTCTCAGTGTTCTGTGGAAAGCCACCCTTGGCCTAGATCTCAGTTTCAAAGGGCGACTCTCATGCGTGGCCTCCTAACATTCCCACACAATCCATGGCAATACTTCTCTGAGGTCAGTTCTACAACTCAGTCTCTAAGGAGTATTACACCAGAGTACAAGCCGAGGTGGACCCAGTCATCCCTTCCAACTGCCACACAAATGACCAAAATTAAAACCAAAACATTCCCACATGGCCCTCATCTTCTTCCACATAGACCCTCATTATAACCTCTGGCTGGAGATTTCCATGAGGGGTACAGCGCAAGAGAGTGTCCAAAATAAGCTCCCTTGGCCCTCATTTGCCTAAAGTCAGGGTGGCCTGGACACCATACCTGTGAACCAGGAGTGATCAAATAGGCCTGCCATTACAACTGCTCTGCTTCTCCAATTTGAGGCCTACTGACTGTGGGGTTTAGATTCTTTATGTGAAGTGGAATCATGAGAAAACCCACGCACCTCTGCATGGCTTTGAAAAACTCATTTGACCCAAAGGATCCCTATACTCACTTGATGATTGTCTGCAACCTAATAGAGGAAGGAGAGAGACATCATCCACAATGACTGAATTTTGACATTTTGGTTTTGGATGCACACATGGGATCTTTCTTTATATCCATCAGGTGCTGAGAATCTAAGCCACAGCCTCACAGAGGGCCAAGAGGCTGATTCAGACACATCCCTTTCAAAGCAATTAAGCAAAGAGCCACAGGTGATGCCCAATCATTTCCATATGAAAACTGTTTTTTTCATGCTTCACAAATGGGTGGCCTGAGGCAAAGACCTTCCTGTCATTCAGTGAAACAGAAAAATAGGTAAGCAAAAGGCACAAAACATGGTTTCTCCACTGAGACTTACCTGGTCACACTGATATCTGAGTTTTCTATGATGCTCACCATTACCTTCAGCTATTCAGTACATGGCCATGTGACAGAGCTTGGGGTGGTACCTATCTTGGACACAAAACCATGAGACTATTCTGCAGATTGGTCAGAATTCAGGAAGAAATCTGAAAATTAGGAAGATATTAGGTGTTGCCCATCGATAAGGCAACCTGCAGTGCAGTCATAAATTGGGCAGGATGAATGCTGGGAAGCTTTCTACTAGACAGGACACATTCATTGATGCATTCTCTTTTCTAATGTCTACAACCACGGACACAGTGTTATACACAGACATAGAAACACTTGCCTTGTCAAACGACTATCTAGAAACAGTCCACTGCAAACCAGACATACCAGCTTTTCTACCTATTCTAAGAAAATGAGACAAAACCACAAACTCACACCCACAAACACAAAGGCACCTCCTTCCCCAAGTAAGTCTGTGAATATCCAGAGTGTCCTCTGACTGGCGGGCCCTACTATATTCCCCCGAAATGGCCTGTACTGTGTCAGATCTGGTCTCCTTGGCCAACTCTGTGAAGTTGTTAGGAGCCAGCGGTGAGCCACTACCTAGTTACTAAGGAAAGGCCCGTCTTCAGAGCTCTCCTGGCATTTGGACATCCTCACATCAGTAGGTACCAAAAAAAGACAGAATCTGTCATTAGTAAAACTAAACAAGTGAGCCCACTGGGACTGGGACTGGGACTGGCTCTGGATGCTGGCTTCCTGGATCCCAAGTTCAGAGAGTTCCATCACCAAAGAAGTAAGGTAGGTCACTTCCTTCAGGAACTGAATAGGTCAATGCCTTGGCAAACACTTTGTCCTAATAGTTGCTTCCAAGGGTCCCATGAGATGGAGGCTGCCCCTACTTCCTGTGACACTGTCACAAGTTAGAATGGCATATCAACCATAGGCACACGGGAACAGCTCTCCACACAGACCTTGTTTGGTCCATCTTCTCTACATTAAGAAGAAAGTGGCTGATTCAGACACACCCCTTCATCCTGACAAGGTTGTTTGCCATGGAAGATGACTTTTGCTCTCTCAGGTACTTCATAGCTGCCTACCTCTTTTCCAGGGATCATGTCTGCATGGACCTTTGAGGTTCTCCGCAGGTGGAAGATCCCCTACATTCCTGTATTGTAAGACCAACTCTGTCCCTGCTCTTCTGTAAAGTTAGATTGAGGGAACAGTGTATGTTTAGGGTCAATAACATGTTGGATTTAGTTTAGGAATCATCCTGCAGAATGAATAATGGTATTTGAAACTGCGATATTTACCAGAATATATATGTGAAATATAAGTGTGAAACCAGAAATCTAGGTAACATTTGAAGCCCAGAAGGGCATTGGACCCTTGATTGTGATACTTAGCATTGAATTGCATTCTGCACAGAGGTCTCAGATAGATCAATATACAATGGCATAAGACCTTGTACCTTGCTTGATTGAATGTAGAAGAGAACAACCAGTCAAAAAAGGATAGTCGGTCGGATTAGGAAGATAGTCGGTAGGTTTACAAAAAGAATGAGTATAGGATTAGGAACAAAAGTTTATTAGCAATAGGTTATCGATTAGAGTGTGAATGTAAATGTCAGCACATGTGAAGAGTCAGTCACAATGATGAACTGGGGAAAATATGTAGGAAACAGATAGAAATAGAGCCATAATGAAATCAGGCAATGTATAAAGTGAGGGATAGGATTAGACATTTTCAGTAGGGTTGAGTTTGAATATATAATCTTAAGAAGAAACAAATATGTAGTCACCAATAGGATTGACATTTGACAGCATTAGGCAACATGGACATGGATGTTTTTAGTAATCCATGTTTACTTTCCTTTTAGGCTTTGGTACAAACATAAGTGTGACCTTTGCATTTTGTGTTCTGAATATTTCTGTGATTAAATGTATAAGTAGATCAGGTGACATGAGTATTTCTTCCACCATTTCAGGGAGCAATATTTTGAAGACGTATAAATTAGTATTGGGGGTATAAAGAAGTGTACACTGCGTCTATGAATATAGAGATAATGCATGAATAGACCATACTGTGAATAAATAATATAACTCTTTTCACTTTAAATAATGGATTGAATTTTTATCTGAAAATATATAAGAAATCCTATATTGGTATGCAATCATTAATTCCAACCAGTTATACATCTAATGGTAATATCAGAGTTATAATTTATCATAAAGTTTATGTGAGTTTTGCTTCAAGAGTGATTATGGAAATTGAAAGTCATGTGTCTTGAAAGAAGTCTCATGAAAAGACCTGTCAAGAAACATGGAAGAATACATGTGTCCTGAAGCAGGAAGTGATTGAAAGTGAAGCAAATTCCTATAAATTTGCGAACTTGTGGGGAAATCTTAAGAGCCCCTCCCAGCTCTCCCTTGAGCGCGATATCCAGACCGAGGGAATTAGGAGTGGCACGGGACTCGTGGTGCAGACCTCCAGGCCACCGCTCCCACCAGTGCTGAAAACTGAAGTCGCTTGCTCCAGCTTCCGGGGGCATGGCTTCCGGAGTGCAAGCAAATTCGCTGGGGGTTCTCAGGCCTAAGCTCTACAAACTTAGGGTCTGAGGGAGACAAACAGGGAGATTGTGCCCAGGCATTCATGAAAACAGGGCTCCTAGGAGCAGCAGACCTGGCATGTAGCCAGTATTGTGGTGAGTGTCACAGGTGAGTGGGGCCTGGCTTGAGGAAACACAAAAGAAGGCCCTAGGCACTCAGGATTGGACACCCACCCAGTGTGGGAGGAATAGCTGCTGCACAGTGATTGGTTCCCACCTATTGAAAGGAGAAGCTTGGCCCAGTGGGCACAGCTCTGCCTAATGGAAAAAAAGTTTATTGCAATCTATGACTGCATTTATTATTATTATTATTATTATATTAGTTTGTTTTTTTTGTTTTTGTTTTTTTTGTTTTCTTTTATTTTCATTTTTTTGTTGCTGTTCTTTAACTTTTTTAAAATGTTTTTAATTTTTTTAAATTTTTTCTTTTGTTATTATTATTTTTTAAAATTTTAATTTTAATTTTATATTATCATAATCATTTTTTTAAAAAATCATTTTCTTTCTTTATTTTCTATTTTTTCTATTGTCTTTTCATTTCTTTTCAATTTTCTTATTTCCCATTCCTTGCATTCTACCTGCCTACTCTCATTCTCTTTAGTGACTTTTTTCCTTCCCTTCTAAAATCTTTCCTCCCAAGCATCAAATAAATTTATAAGAGTAAACAGTAACTAAGCAGTCAAACAGAACAAGAAGTAACATGAGCAGCATAAACAAGCAAGGAAGAAAAGGAGTACAAACCACGAAGGACACCCTAAATATTCAGGAGGACCTAGAGTCATCAGAAAAATGGTCATATAAAGAACTCAAGGAATACCTTAGACAGATGGAATGGAAACTTAAAGAGGATACGAGACAGAAAATCCAAACAGTAAAAGAAAACATTGAAAATGAATTACATAAACAGATAAAAGAAAAAGTTAAGCATCTTTATCAGAGGATAGAGATTATAAAAAAATCAAACAATAATTCTAGAAATGAAGGAAATGATAAACCAAATTAAGAACTCCATTTAGAGTATCAATAACAGAGTGGAGCAAGTAAAAGCCAAAAGGTCAGATAATGAAGACAAAATATATCATCTTGAAACGAGTCCAGCCAACTCAGAAAGGCTGGCAAAAAAATCACAAGAAAAACATCCAAGAGATTTGGGATAACATAAAAAAAAAAAACACACTACGAGTCATCAGGATAGAGGAAGGTACAGAGACTCAAACCAAGGGAATGAGAAAACTGCTGAATGAAATAATTACAGAAAACTTTCCAGAAATAAAAAAGGAAATGGATATACAAATTGTAGATGCATAGAGGACAAGAGCACACAAAATCACAGTAGACCAATGCCAAGACACATTGTTCTGAAGATATCCAATATACAGAACAAAGAGAAAATAATAAATCTACAAGACAATGGAGGCAGAATACATTCCGTGGTAAACAAATAAGGTTAACAATGGATATTTCATCACAGACGCTGAAAGCGAGAAGATCCTGGAAAAATGTATATCAAACACTGAAAGACAATGGATGCCAACCAAGAATTATGTATCCAGCATAATTAACCATCAGGTCCAACAACGAAATAAGAATCTTTCATGATAAACAAAAGCTAAAAGAATTTGAAGCCAGAAAACAAGCATTGCAAAGCGTCTTGAGCAAAACACTACACAAGAAAGAAATGAAAAACAACAACCAAAACCATCAGTGGGAAGTACCTTGGTAATGACAGAGGCAGGGTGAAAGCTTGTCATGGAGAAACAAACTAAATTAAAAAAAAATATAAATAATCAAACATGGCTGGCATACAAACCATACATCAATAGTAACTCTGAATGTAAATGGCTTAAAGTCTCCAATAAAGCGACATAGGCTGGTAACTTGGATTAAATAAACAAATCCAAAAATATGTTGCCTCCAGGAGACACATCTGAAATGCAAAGACACACAGGCTGAAGGTGAAAGGTTGGGAGAAAATACACCATGCACACTTATCCTCATAAACAAGCAGGGGTGGACATCCTCATATCGAATAAAATCGACTTCAAGACTAAGTTAATCAAAAGGGATAAGGAAGGACATTATATACTGTTAAAAGGAACCATTCACTAACAAGACATAACAATTTTCAATATTTACGCACTAAATAATGGTGCTACGTTGTTCATGAAACAAATTCTCCTCAAGCTCCAGAATGAAATAGACCACAACACAATAATTATGGGTGACTTCAACACACATCTATCATCATTGGACAGATCCTCCAAACAAAAGTTGAATAAAGAAAGTATAGAACTCAATATCACAATCAATAACCTACATGTAACTAACATATATAGAATATATCAACCATCATCAAGTGGATATACTTTTTTTCTCAGCAGCACATGGATCCTTCTCAAAAATAGACAATATATGATGCCATAGGGCAACCCTCAGTAAATATAAAGGTGTGGAGATAATACCATGCATTTTATCTGATCATAATGGAATGAAACTGGAAATCAATGATAAAAGAAGGAAGGAAAAATCCTACATCACATGGAAAATGAACAATATGTTACTGAATGATCAGTGGGTTAGAGAAGATATAAAGGAGGAAATCAAAAAATTCTTAGAGATACATGAAAATACAGACGCAACATATCGGAATCTATGGGACACAATGAAAGCAGTTTTAAGAGGGAAATTCATTGCCTGGAGGTCATTCCTGAAAAAAAGTAAAACCGAACAAATAAATGAGCTCACACTTTAACTCAAAGCCCTAGAAAAGGAAGAGCAAAACAACAGAAAATGTAGCAGAAGGCAAGAAATAATTAAAATCAGAGCAGAAATCAACGAAATTGAAACAAAAGAAACTATTGAAAAAATTAACAAAACTAAAAGGTGGTTCTTCGAAAAAATATATATGTTCGACAGACCCTTAGCCATGCTAATGAAGAGAAGAAGAGAGAGAACTCAAATTACTAACATATGGGATGAAAAAGGCTATATTACAACAGATGCTTCCGAAATACAGAAGACAATTAGAAATTATTTGGAAAACCTATATTCCAATAAAATAGAATAGAGTGAAGACATCAACAAATTTCTTAAGTCATATGATTTGCCCAGACTGAGTCAGGAGGATACACACAATTTAAACAGACCAATGTCAATGGATGAAACAGAAGAAGCAATCAAAAGACTACCAACCAAGAAAAGCCCAGGAACGGATGGCTATACAGCGGAGTTTTACAAAACATTTAAAGAAGATTTAATACCAATACTTTTCAAGTTATTTCAGGATAGAGAAAAAGAGGGAGCTCTGCCAAATTCATTCTATGAGGCCAACATCACGCTGATTCCGAAATCAGAAAAAGACACCTCAAAGAAACAAAACTACAGACCAATATATCTGATGAACCTACATGCAAAAATCCTCAATAAAATTCTGGCGAATCGAATACAAAGGCACATCAAATAATTAGAAATTATTTTGAAAATCATTATTCCAATAAAATAGAAAATAGTGAAGACATCGATAAATTTCTTAAGTCATATGATTTGCCCAAACTGAGTCAGGAGGATACACACAATTTAAACCGACCAATATCAATGGATGAAATAGAAGAAGCAATCAAAAGACTACCAACCAAGAAAAGCCCAGGAACGGATGGCTATACAGCGGAGTTTTACAAAACCTTTGAAGAAGAATTTACACCAATACTTTTCAAGTTATTTCAGGAAATAGAAAAAAGAGGGAGCTCTGCCAAATTCACTTTATGAGGCCAACATCACCCTAATTCCAAAACCAGAAAAAGACAACTCAAAGAAAGAGAACTACAGACCAATATATCTGATTAACCTAGATGCAAAAATCCTCAATAAATATCTGCCTAATCGAATACAAAGGCACATCAAAAAAATTTTTCACCAGGATCAAGTAGGATTCATCCCTGGGATGCAACGATGGTTCAATATACGAAAATCAATAAATGTTATTCATCACATCAATGGACTTAAAGATAAGAACCATATGATCATCTCGATAGACGCAGAAAGCATTTGACCAAGTACAGCATCACTTTATGTTCAAAACATTAGAAAAATAGGGATAACAGGAACTAACCTCGACATTGTAAAAGCTATCTATGCTAAGTCTCAGGCTAGCATCATTATGAATGGAGAAAAATTGAAGGCATTCCCTCTAAAATCTGGAAAAAGACAGGGATGCCCTCTGTCACCAGTTCTATTCTATATAGTTCTCGAAACACTGGCCAGAGCAATTAGACAGACGAAAGAAATCAAAGGCATAAAAATAGGAAAATAAGAACGTAAATTATCACTATTTCCTGGTGACATGATTCTATACATAGAAAACCCAAAGGGGTCTACAAAAAAAACTACTAGAACTAATAAATGAATTCAGCAAAGTGGCAGGATATACAATCAAAACGCATAAATCAAAGGCATTTCTGTATATCAGCGACAAAACTTCTGAAACAGAAATGAGGAAAAACACTCCATTCACAATATCGTCAAAAAAATTAAATACTTGAAAATCAACCTAACAAAAAAGGTGAAAGACTTATACAATGAAAACTACAGAACCCTAAAAAGGGAAGTAGAAGAAGATCTTAGAAGATGGAAAAATATACCCTGTTCCTGGATAGGCAGAACTAACATCATCAAAATGGCGAAATTACCAAAAGTTTTCTATAGGTTTAATGCAATGCCAATCAAAATCCCAAAGGCATTTCTTGTAGAAATAGATAAAGCAATCATGGAATTCATATGGAAAAATATAAGACCCAGAATAGCAAAAGCAATTCTAGCAGGAAGTGTGAATCAGGCGATATAGAGATACCAGACTTAAAACTATACTACAGAGCAATAGTAACAAAAACTGCATGGCACTGGTACCAAAACAGGCGGGTTGACCAATGGGTACAGAATAGAGGACACAAAGACTAATTCACAAAGCTACAACTATGCTATATTTTATAAAGGAGCTAAAAGCATGCAATAGAGGAAATATAGCAACTTCAACAAATGGTTTTGTATAAAATGGAAATCCATATGCAACAAAATGAAACCGAATCCCCTCCTCTTCCATGCACAAAAGTTAACTCAAAGTGGATCAAGGAGCTAGATATCAAATAAGAGACTCTGCATCTGATAGAAGAAAAAGTTGGCTCTGATCTACATAATGTGGGGTCGGGCTCCAAATTCCTTAACAGGACACCCATAGCAGAAGAGTTAATAACAACAATCATCAAATGGGACTTACTTAAACTGAAAAGTTTTTTTTCTCAGCAGGATAAAAAAATGAGAGAGGTAAATAGGGAGCCTAAATCATGGGAACAAATTTTTACTCCTCACACTTCAGATAGAGCCCTAATATCCAGAGTATACCAAGAACTCAAAAAATTAGACAATAAGATGATAAATAACCCAATCAAAAAATGGGCCATGGACCTGAACCAACACTTCTCAGAGGAGGACATACAATCAATCAGTAAGTACATGAAAAAATGCTCACCATCTCTAGCAGTCAGAGAAATGCAAATTAAAACCACCCTAAGATACCATCCTACTCTAGTAAGATTGGCAGCCATTATGAGGTCAAACAACAACAAGTGCTGGCAAGGATGTGGAGAATAGGGTACTCTTATACATTGCTGGTGGGACTGCAAACTGTTGTGGCAAATTTGAAAAGCAGTATGGAGATTCCTGGGAAAGCTGGGAATGGAACCACCATTTGACCCAGCTATTGCCCTTCTCAGACTATTCCCTGAAGACCTTAAAAGAGCATATTACAGGGATACTGCCACATCGATGTTCATAGCAGCACAATTCAAAATTGCTAGACTGTGGAACCAACCCAGATGCCCTTCAGTAGATGAATGGATAAAAAAATGTGGTATTTATACACCATTGAGTATTATGCGTCCTTAAAAAATGACAAAATCATTGAATTTGCAGGGAAATGGATGGCACTAGAGCAGATTATGCTTAGTGAAGCTAGCCAAACCCTAAAAAACAAATAAAAATGTCTTCTTTGATATAATGAGAGCAACTAACAACAGAGCAGGGAGGAAGAGCAGGAAGAAAAGATCAACATTAAACAGAGACATGAGGTGGGGGGCGGAAAGAGAGAGATAAAGGAAATTGCATGGTAATGGAGGGAGACCCTCATTGTTACACAAAATTACATATAAGAGGTTGTGAGGGGAATGGGAAAATAAACAAAGATATAAATGTATTACAGTAGATGGGGTAGAGAGGGAAGATGGGAGGGGAGCAGGGATAGTAGAGGATAGAAAATGTAGCAGAATACAACAGTTACTAATAGGGCATTATAAAAATGCGGATGTGTAACAGATATGATTCTGCAATCCGTACTTGGGATAAAAATGGGAGTTCATAACCCACTTGAATCTAATGTATGAAATATAATATGTCAAGAGCTTTGTAATGTTTTGAACACCCAATTAAAAAAATAAAATAATAATATGAAATAAAATAATTAAAAAAAAACACATGGAGAAATATTTCACTGTCATCCAGAACAATGCCTTGACATTACCCTCGCCCCAAGTAATTCATCATTAGAGGAGAAGAGTTCGAAAATCTGGGAATACATAGCTGGAATTTAATATGCTCAAAAGTTCACAACCTTGGAGGTGGTAGAGTAGTTTACTAAAGTAAGGGACAGGGTAAACACTCCACAAATATGGAGCTCTGCTGGCCTAAAGACTTCTTCAGAAACTGCCTCTGAGGTTGGGCACTTGAAATATATGTTGTTGTCAGGAGGTTTAGATTCCTTTGTAATGAGAGCATCAAAGCTGGGTCTGCATCTATGTGACCTGGAGGACATGGTTTCTTATGTTCCAATGAACATGAGTCAGCAGTGCTGAATTCAATCTTTGTAGGTAAACTGTGGTCACTGGGGGCTAAGTGTCTCCCCGTGTGGACTGTGAAGCCATTTGGTCATCCTCCACATTTTGTGGTGTTTATTGCTGCTGCACTGGTAGTTTGGTATTTTCTTCACAAAATACAAGGAGTCCAACTGGGACAAAGTGTTGGAGGGAGTTTCTCAAGTGTGGTGGGTCAGGGTCCGCAGGAGAATGCACCCACCAAGGTTCTATTCCAAATAGCTTGCCTCTTGACCATAGCAACGTGATTCTGAACATTGCCCTGAAACCTCTCCAAATAAAAATACGCCTTTACATATAAGGGTCTGCTTGCTGCACCATGTCAGTCACAAGCAATTTGGAAGCCAAAGGAAGATCCACATGGCCCCAAAACAGATGATTTATCACACACCTGCCGACTGCAGCTCTATGCCCACTACTCAGCAGTCTCCAAATTACTGGCATCTCTGCTCTACACCATTTTCTTGAAACCCAGTCCATCAGGCACTGTCTAGTATACTCATAGTCAGCAACAGGATATCCAAAGTTTCTCCAGTGCCACCTGGTCATGGAAATTTAAAAAAATTTCACCGTATTTATCTAGCCATTTTTCAAGGATGAAGTTGAAGGCACTGTGGGTTTCACTTCATTCAGGAACCATTAAATGGTGAGGATGCTCATTTCAATGAAAGCTCTGGAGAACTCTCATAAGCAAGGCTTCCCAAAGAGTGGCCAATGATCACATGAAGCTAGACGCATTGAGGTCTACAATGTGAGGTCCATGTATGTTTTGACTCTCAACTATGGCTGCAAGCCTTTCAGAATAAAATTATGTGATACCCTGGCTGAGATTCCCAGTGCTCTGTGCAAAGCCAACCTGGGCCTAGATCTCAGTTTCCAAGGGCAAATCTCATGCGTGGCCTCCTAAAATCCCAACACAATTCATGGCAATACTTCTCTGATGTCAGTACCACAACTCAGTATCTAAGGGGAATCACACCAGAGTTCCAGCCCAGGTGGACCCAGTCGTCACTTCCAACCACCACCCAAATGACCACAATTAAAACCAAAACACTCCCACATGACCCACATCTTCTTCCATATAGACACTCATCATAACTTCTGGCTGGAGGTTTCCTTAAGGGGCTCCACCCAAGCCAGTGTCATAAATAAGCTCCCTTGCCCCTTAATTTGACTAAACTCAGGGTGGCCTGTACACCCTTCCTGTGAACCAGATGTGATCAAATAGGCCTGCCATTAATACTGCTCCGCTTCTCCAATTTGAGGACTACTGACTGTGGGTTTTAGATTCTTTATGTGAACTGGAGTCATGATAAAACCCAAGCACCTATGGGATAGAATCTGCGGGGCGTTGAGGAACTCATTTGACACAAAGGATCCCTATTCTCACTTGATGGAGGTCACAAACCTTACAGAGGAAGACGAGAGACTTCATCCACAATGACTGCTCTTTTTGCCACTTTGGTTTTGGATGTACACATGGAATCTTTCTTTAGATCCATCAGGTGATGAGAAACTAAGCAACAGCCTCACACAGGGCCAATGGTCTGAATGAGACACATCTTTTTCAAAGCAATTAAGCAAAGAGCCACAGGTGATCCATTCATTTCTATTTGAAAACTGTTTTCTTCAGGCTTCACAAAGGGGTGGCCAAAGGCAAAGACCTTCCTGACATTCAGGGCAACAGAACAATAGGTAACCAAAAGGCCCAAAGCAGGGTTTCTCCACTGAGACTTTAATGGTCACAGTGATTTCTGAGTTTTCTGCGATTCTCGCCATTCCCTTCAGCTATCCAGTACATGGCCATGTCACAGAGCTTGGAGGTGGTATATATCTTGCACAAAAACCATGAGCCTATTCTGGAGAGTGGCCAGAATTCAGGAAGAAAAGTGGAACTTAGGAAGATAGCAGGTGTACCCAATTGATAAGGCAAGCCGCAGTCCATTCATAAATTGTGCAGGATGAATTCTGGGAAGCTTTCTACTAAACAGGACACATCCATTGATCCAATATCTTTTCTAATGTCTACAACCATGGATAACAGTGGGATACACAGACATAGAAACACTCGCCTTGCCAAACGACTTACTAGAAACAGTTCACTCCAAACCAAAACAAACTGCCTTCCTTGCCTATTCTCAGAACATGAGACAAAACCACAAACCTACAACCAAACCTACAAAGGCACCTCCTTCCGCCAAGTAGGTCTTTGACTATCTGGAGTGTCCTCTGACTTTTGGGCCATACTATGTTCCCCCGAAATGGCCACTCCTGTCTCAGATTTGGACTCCATGGCCAACTCTATGAAATTGTCAGGAGCCAGCTGTGAGCCACTACCTGCTTTCTCAGGAAAGGCCCCTCTTCAGAGATTTCCTGCAGTTTGGCCATCCTCACATTAGTAGGTACCAAGAGAGACTGACTCTGTCCTTGGTAAATCCAAACAAATGAGACCACTCGGACTGGAACTGGCCCTGGCTTTTGTGCCTGAATTCCTGGATCCCAAGATCAGAGAGTTCCATCACCAAGAAAGTGAGGTGAGGTCACTTCTTTCAGGAACTGAAAAATCTGTGGAAAGCAACCCTGGGCCTAGATCTCAGTTCCAAGGGTGACTCTTATGCGTGGCCTCCTAAAATTCCAACAAAATTCAATGCAATACTTCTCTAAGGTCAGTTCCACAACTCAGTCTCTAAGGGGAATCACACCAGAGTTCAAGCCCAGGTGGACCCAGTCATTTCTTCCAACCACCACACAAATGACCAAAATTAAAACGAAAACACTCCCACATGGCCCTCATCTTCTTACATATTGTCATTCATCGTAATGTCTGGCTGAAGATTTTCATGAGGGGCGAAGCCCAAGAAAGTGTCCAAAATAAGCTCACTTGGCCCTCATTTGCCTAAAGTCAGGGTGGCCTGGACACCCTTCCTGTGAACCAGGAGTGATCAAATAAGCCTGTCATTAATAATGCTCTGTTTCTCCAATGTGAGGCCTACTGATTTTCAGGTATAGATTCTTTGTGATTTGGAGTCATGCGAAACCCCAAGCACCTCTGCAGGGCTTTGAGGAACTCATTTGACCCAAAGAATCCATTTTCTCACTTGACGGAGGTCAGGAACCTAACAGAGGAAGGCAAGAGACTTCATCCACAATGACTGATCTTTTTGCCATTATGGTTTTTGATGCACACATGGGATTATTCTTTAGATCCATCAGGTGCTGAGAATGTAAGTCACAGCCACACACAAGGCCAAGAGGCTAATTCAGCCACATCCCTTTCCAAAGCAATTAAACAAAGAGCCACAGGTGATGCCCATTCATTTCCATTTGAAAATTGTTTTCTTCAGGCTTCACAAAAGGGTGGCCTGAGACAAAGTCTTTCCTGACATTCAGTGCAACAGAACAATAGGTAAGCAAAAGGCCCAAAGCAGGGTTTTTCCACTGAGACGTTCCTGTTCACACTGATATCTGAGTTCTCTGAAAGGCTGGCCATTCTCTTCAGCTATCCAGTACATGGCCATGTCACAGAGCTTGGAGTGGTACATATCTTGGACACAAAACCATGAGCCTATTCTGGAGAGTGGCCAGAATTCAGGAAGAAAACAGGAACTTAGGAAGATAGAAGGTATTGCCTCTCGATAAGACAAGCTGCAGTCCATTCATAAATTGGGCAGGATGAATTATGGGAAGATTTATACTAGACTGGAGGCATTCATTAATGCATTCTCTTTTCTAATGTCTACAACAACGGACACAGTGGGATGCACAGACATAGAAACACTCCCCTGGTCAAACGACTTACAAAAAACAATCCACTCCAAACCAAACAAACCAACTTTCCTACCTATTCTCAGGACATGGCCTGACCTCTCTCAGATCTGGTTTCTTTGTCCAACTCTGTGAAGTTGTCAAGAAAAAGGGGTGAGCCACTACCTGCTTCTTCTGGAAAGGTCCCTCTTCAGAGCTCTCCTGGCATTTGGCCATCCTCACATCAGTAGGTACCAAGAAAGACTGACTCTGTCCTTGGTAAATCCAAACAAGTGAGCCCACTGGAACTGGGGCTGCCTCGGGGTGCCTGGATTCTTGGATACAAAAGTTCAGAGAGTTCCATCACCAAGGAAATGAGGTATGTCACTTTCTTTGGAACTGAATGAGGTCACTGCCTTGGCGACCACTTTGTCCTAACAGTTGCTTCCAAGTGTCCCATGAGATGGAGGCTGCCCCTACTTCCTGTGACACTTTCACAAGGTAGAATGGTATGTCAACCATAGGCACCCAGCAGCAGCTCTCGACAGAGGCCTGGTTTGGTCCATCTTCTCTACAATAAAAAGAGAGAGGCTGATTCAGACACATCCCTTCATCCTGACCAGGTTGTTTGCCATGGAAGATGACTTTTGCTCTCTCAGGTCCTTCATAGCTGCCTACATCTTCTCCAGGTATCATTTTGAATGGACCTTTGAGGTTCTCAGCAGGTGGAATGTCCCCTACTTTTCTGTATTGTAAGAACGACTCTCTCCCTGCTCTTCTGTAAAATGAGATTGAGGGAACAGTGTATGTTTAGGGTTAATAACAGGTTCGATTTGGGTTAGCAATCATTCTGTGCGATAAATAATGGTATTGGGAACCTGCGATATTTACAAGAATATCGAGGTGAAATATAAGTATGAAAACAGAAATCTAGGTATGATTTGAAACCCAGAAGGGCATTGGGCCCTTAATTGGGATACTTAGTTTTTAATTATATTCTGCAAAGATGTCTCAGACAATTTGATATACAATGGCATAGAACCTTGTACCTTGGATGTTTGAATGTGGAAGAGAACATCCAATCCAAAGGGATAGTCGGTAGGATTAGGAAGATAGTCGGTAGGTTTAGGAAGAAGAATGAGTGTAGGATTGGGACTAAAAATTCTTTAGCTATACGGTTTCGGTTAGAGAGTGAATGTAAATGTCAGCACATATGAAGAGTCAGTCACTATGATGAAATTGGGAAAATATGTAGAAAAGCAGATATCAATAGAGACATTATGAAATCAGGCAAAGTATTAAGTGAGTGATAGGAGTAGATATTTTCACCAGGGTTGAGTTTGAATATATAAACTTAGGAAGAAACAAATATCTAGTAACTAATAGGATTGACATTTGAGAGCATTAGGCAACCCGGACATGGATGTTTTTAGTAATCCATGATCTCTTTTCATTTAGTCTTTGGTACAATCATAAGTGTGACCTTTACATTTTTTGTCCAGAATATTACTGTGATAAAATGTATATGTAGATCAGGTGACATGAGTATTTCTACCACCATTTCTGGGAGCAATATATTGAAGACATAAAATTATTATTGGGGATACAAAGAGGTGTACCCTGTGTCCATGAATATAGAGATTAAGCATGAATACACCATACTGTGAATAAATAATATAACTGGTTCCAACTTTAAATAATGGATTGAATTGAGATCTGAAAATATACAATAAATCTTATATTGATATACATTCATTCATTCCAACCAGTTATACATCTAATGGTAATATTAGTGTTTTGGTTTATCATGAAGAGTGTGTGAAGTTTGCTTCAAAAGTGATTATGGAAATCGAAAATAATGTGTTCGGAAAGAATTCTCATGCAAAGACCAGTCAAGAAATATGGAGGAATACATGTGTTCTGAAGCAGGAAGAGATTGAAAGTGAAACAAATGCCTATAAATTTGCTAAATTGATTATGAAATATATATCCTATGATGTGCATAAACTGATGAAATTGTAATGTACCAGTTTTGAATAAAAATTAACGTAAAAATACACATCATGTCCCATTGGAATCTACTTGCATTGATGTTAAACTTGGTAAGTTACTGTAGAAATATTAGGATTCGCGTGCCTCATTAACCGAAGTTAGTTTCCTTTTTTTTTTTTAATTTTTTTATGGTTGTTCTAAACATTACATATTTCTTGATATATCATATTTCACACTTTGATTCAAGTGGGTTATGAACTCCCATTTTTACCCCGTATACAGATTGCAGAATCACATCAGTTACACATCAATTGATTTACACATTGCCATACTAGTGTCTATTGTATTCTGCTGCCTTTCCTATCCTCTACTATCCCTCCTCCTCTCCCCTCTCTTCCCCTCTTCTCTTTCTACCCCCTCTACTGTAATAAATTTCTCCCTTTTTGTATTATTTTTCCCTTTCCCCTCACATCCTCTTTTATGTAATTTTATATAACCCTGTGGGTCTCCTTCCATTTCCATGCAATTTCTCTTCTCTATCCCTTTCTCTCCCACCTCTCATCCCTATTTAATACTAATCTTCTTCTCATGCTCTTCATCCCTACTCTGTTCGTAGTTACTCTCCTTTTATCAAAGAAGGCATTTGGCATTTGTTTTTTAGGGATTGGCTAGCTTCACTTAGCATAATCTGCTCTAATGCCATCTATTTTCCTGCAAATTCTATGATTTTGTCATTTTTTAAAGCAGAGTAATACTCCATTGTGTATAAAGGCCACATTCTTTTATCCATTCTTCTATTGAACGGCATCTAGGTTGGTTCCACAGTCTTGCTATTGTGAATTGTTCTGCTATGAACATCAATGTCCATTCTTCTATTGAACGGCATCTAGGTTGGTTCCACAGTCTTGCTATTGTGAATTGTGCTGCTATGAACATCAATGTAGCAGTGTCCCTGTAGCATGATCTTTTAAGGTCTTTAGGGAATAGACCGAGAAGAGGAATAGCTGGGTCAAATGGTAGTTCCATTCCCAGCTTTCCAAAAAATCTCCATAATGCTTTACAAATTGGCTGCACCAATTAGCAGTGCCTCCAATAATGTACAAGTGTACCTGTTTCTCCACATCCTCAGCAGCACTTGTTGTTGTTTGACTTCATAATGGCTGCCAATCATACTGGAATGAGATGGTATCTTAGGGTGGTTTTGATTTGCATTTCTCTGACTGCTGGGGATGGTGAGCATTTTTTCATGTACTTGTTTTTTGATTGTATGTCCTTCTCTGAGAAGTGTCTGTTCTGGTTCTTGGCCCATTTGTTTATTGGGTTATTTGTTATCTTATTGTCTATTTTTTTTCAGTTCTTTGTATACTCTGAATATTAGGGCTCTATCTGAAGTGTGAGGAGTAAAGATTTGTTCCCAGGATATAGGCTCCCTATTTACCTCTCTTATTGTTCCTTTTGCTGAGAAAAATTTTTTAGTTTGAGTAAGTCCCATTTGTTGATTGTAGTTATTAACTCTTGTGCTATGGGTGTCCTATTGAGGAATTTGGAGCCCGACCCCACAGTATGTAGATCGTAGCCAACTTTTTCTTCTATCAGACGCCATGTCTCTGATTTGATATCAAGCTCCTAGATCCATTTTGAGTTATCTTTTGTGCATGGCGAGAGAAAGGGATTCAGTTTCATTTTGTTACATATGGATTCCAAGTTTTCCCAGCACCATTTTTTGCAGATGCTATATTCCTTCATTGCATGCTTTTAGCCCCTCCATCAAATATAAGATAGTTGTAGTTTCCTGGCTTGGTTTCTGTGTCCTCTATTCTGAACAATTGGTCCACCCTCCTGTTTTGGTACCAGTACCATGCTATTTTTGTTACTATTGCTCTGTAGTATAGTTTGAAGTCTGGTATCACTAGGCCGCCTGATTCACACTTCCTGCTTAGTATTGTTTTTTTTATTCTGTGTCTTTTATTTTTCCATATGAATTCCATGATTGCTTTCTCTATTTCTAGAAGAAATGCCGTTTGGATTTTGATTGGCATTGTTGCATTAAACCTATTGAGAACTTTTGGTAATATCACCATTTTGATGATGTTAGTTCTGCCTATCCATGAACAGGATATATTTTTACATCTTCTAAGATCTTCTTCTATTTCTCTCTTTAGGGTTCTGTGGTTTTCATTGTATAAGACTTTCACATCTTTTGTTAGGTTGATTCCTAATTATTATTATTATTCTTTTAGGATATTATGTATGGAGTGGTTGTCCTCATTTCCATTTCAGAAGATTTGTCGCCGATATGCAGGAATGCCTTTGATTTATGCATGTTGATTTTATATCCTGCCACTTTTCTGAATTCATTTATTAGCTCCATTAGTTTCTTTGTAGACCCTTTTGGGACTGCTGGATATAGAATCATGTGATCTGCAAAAGTGATAATTTAAGTACTTCTTTTCCAATTTTTATGCCTTTTATTTCTTTCGTCTGTCTAATTGCTCTGGCCAGTGTTTCGAGAACTATGTTGAACAGAAGTGGTGAGAGAGGGCATCCCTGTCTTGTTCCAGATTTAAGAGAGAATGCCTTCAATTTTTCACCATTCAGAATGATGCTAGCCTGAGGCTTAGCATAGATTGCTTTTACAATATTGAGGTATGTTCCTCTTATGACTAGTTTTTCTAGAGTGTTGAACATAACAGAATGCTGTACTTTATTGAATGCTTTTTTTGCATCTATCGAGATCATCATATGGTTCTTATTTTTAAGTCTATTGATGTGGTGAATAACATTTATTGATTTCCGTATATTGAACCAGCCTTGCATCACATGGATGAATTCTACTTGATCAGGATTCACAATTTTTTTGATATTTTTTTTGTATCCAATTCGCCAGAATTTTATTGAGGATTTTTTCATGTAGGTTCATTAGAGATATTGGTCTGTAGTTTTCTTTCTTTGAAGTGTCTTTGTCTGCTGTAATAATCAGGGTGATGTTGGCCTCGTAGAATGAATTTGGAAGATCTCCCTCTTTTTCACTTTCTTTAAATACCTTGAAAAATATTGGTATTCGTTCCTCTTTAAAGGTTTTGTTAAACTCTGCTGTATACCTATACGGTCCTGGGCTTTTCTAAGTTGGTAGTGTTTTGATGGTTTCTTCTATTTCCTCAATTGATATTGGTCTGTTTATGTTGCTATATCCTCCTGACTCAATATGGGCAGATCATATGACTTAAGAAATTTATCGATGCCTTCACTGTCTTCTATTTGATTGGAGTATAAGGATTCAAAATAATTTCTGATTATCTTCTGTATTTCTGAAATATCTGTTGTGATATTTCCTTTTTAATCCCTTATTCTAGTAATTTGAGTTCTCTGTCTTCTTCTCTTTGTTATCATTTCTAAGGGTCTGTCAATTTTATTTATTTTTTCAAAGAACCAACTTCTACTTTTGTCAAGTTTTTTCAATTGTTTCTTTTGTTTCAATTTCATTAATTTCAGCTTTGATCTTAATTATTTCTTGCCTTCTACTTCATTTGCTGTTGCTTTCGTCTTCTTTTTCTAGGATTTTGAGATGAAGTATGAGATCATTTATTTGTTGGTTGTTTCTTTTTTTAAGGAATGAACTCCAAGCAATGAATTTTCCTCTTAGAACTGCTTTCAATGTGTCCCATAGATTCCGGTATGTTGTGTCTGCATTTTCATTTATTTCTAAGAATTTTTAAATTTCCTCCTTGATGTCTTCTATAATCCATTGATCACTCAGTAACCTATTGTTCCTTCTCCAAGTGATGCATGATTTTTCCTTCCTTCTTTTATCATTGATTTTTAGTTTCATTCCATTATGATCAGATAATATGCATGGTATTAACTGTACTCCTTTATATTGTCTAAGAGTTGCCCTGTGACATAATATATGATCTATTTTTTACAAGGATACATGTGCTGCTGAGAAAAAAGGTAACTGCTTGATGTTGGGTGTTATATTCTACATATCTCAAATAAGTCTAGGTTATTAATTGTGTTATTGAGTTCTATAGTTTCCTTATTCAACTTTTGTTTGCAAGATCTGTCCAGTGGTGAGAGAGGTGTGTTCATGGCTCCCATGATTACTGTATTGTGGTCTATTAGACTATTGAAATTGAGAAGAGTTTCTTTGATGAACATAGCTTCACCATTGTACGGGGCATATATATTAACGATTGCTGTGTCTTGTTGGTGTATGGTTCCCTTGAGCAGTATGTAGTGTCTCTCTTTATCCCTTTTGATTAACTTTGGCTTAAAATCTATTTTATTTGATATGAGTATGGACTCTCCTGCTTGTTTCCGAAGTCCATATGAGTGATATGATTTTTCCCAAACTTTCACCGTCAGTCTATGTATGCATTTTCCTATCAAATGCGTCCCCTGTAGGCAGTATATTGTTGGGTCTTGTTTTTCGTTCAATTCTACTAGCCAGTGTGTCTTCATTGGTGAGTTTAAGCCATTAACATTTATGGTTATTATTGAGATATGAGTTGTTCTTCCAGCGATATTTGTTTATTTATGTTCCTAAACATGGTTTGTTTTCCTCTTTGATTATCCCCAGCCTTTACTGTACTCCCTCCCGCTGTTGGTTTTCATTGATATTTTCCATTTCCTCTTCCTGTAATATTTTGCCGAGGATGTTTTGAAGAGATGGTTTTCTAGCTGCAAATTCTTTTCACTTTTGTTTATCGTGGAAGGTTTTAATTTCATCTTCCATCCTGAAGCTTACTTTCGCTGGATACACAATTCTTGGTTGGAACCCACTTTCTTTCAGTGTTTGAAATATGTTATTCCTGGATCTTCTAGCTTTCAGAGTCTGTTTTGAAAGATCAGCTGTTATCCTGATTGGTTTACCCCTAAATGTAATCTGCTTCCTTTCTCTTGTAGCTTTTAAAATTCTCTCCTTTTTCTGTTTGTTGGGCATCTTCATTCTAATGTGTCTAGTTGTGGCTCTCTTATGATTTTGCACATTCGGCATCCTGTAGACTTCTAGGACTTGGGATTCTTTTTTATTTATCAAGTCTGGGAAGTTATCTCGTATTATTTCATTGAATAGGTTGCTCATTCCTTTTGTTTGGACCTCTATACCTTCCTGTATCCCAATGTCTCTTAAGTTTGGCCTCTTTATGTTATCCCATATTTCTTGGATGTTCTGCTCGTGGTTTCTTAACAGTCTTGCTGAGCTGTCTATGTTCTTTTCAAGTTGAAATACTTTGTCTTCATTGTCTGATGTTCTATGTTCTAAGTGTTCTACTCTGCTGGTAGTATTCTCAATTGAGTTTTTAAGTTGGTTTATTGCTTCCTGCAATTCTAGGATTTCTGTTTGTTTGTTTTTACAACCTCTATCTCCCTATATAGTTGATCTTTTGCTTCTTGGATTTGTTTATGTAATTCATTGTCGAAGTGATCTTTAATTGTCTGATTTTGTTGTCTGATGTCTTCCTTGAGACTCCAGATCATCTAAAGCCTGAGTATCCTGAATTCTTTATCTGACATTCCATCTGAAGCAGCTATTACCTCTTCTAAAATTGTGTTTACCTGCATTGCTTGTGGTCCTTTCTTTCCTTGTTTTTTCATACTGCTCCCGTTTCTCTCTGCTTGTTGAAACTGTTGTGTTTTTGAAATTTTCCACCTATATACTTATATTGCTCTTGTATAGTTGAAAAGTCTCCCTTGAAGTAGCGGGGGGCGGCTGTTCTGCTCCTCCAATTGGGGTGATCTATCTACCACGCTGACGGGCTGCTGGGCCTGTTGTGCTGGTTGGTCGCAGGTCTGTCTACAATGCGGGCGTGGGCAGTGGCTCTGCTCTGCCCCTCCTCCATTTGGTGTGACGTGTCTACAACACCCACGGACCCCTCGGCCTGTTCTGCTGATCCATTGCAGGTCTTCCTACCTTGCAGGTGCGGGCGGCAGCTCTACTCTGCCCTTATTCAAATTGGGATGATGTGTCTACCATGCCGGCAGGACGCTGAGCCTCTTTGCTGGTCGGTCGCAGGTCTGTCTATTTTGTGGGCACGGGCAGTGGATCTGCTCTGCCCCTACTCCAAATGGGGTTATGTGTCTGCCGTGCCCGCAGGCCACTTGGCCTGTTTCGCTGTTCGGTTGCCTACGTTGTGGGCGAGGTTGGTCACTCTGCTCTGCCCCTACTCCAATTGGGGTGATGTGACTACCTCGCCGGCGGGTTGCTGGGCCTGTTCTGGGCATGGGTGGTGGCTCTGCTCTGCCCCTATTCCTATTTGGGTGACCTAACAACCATGCTGGTGGGCCGATGGGCTTGTAATGGGCACGGGAGAAGGCTCTGCTCTGCCACTACTCCAATAGGGGTGCCGTGTCTACCACACCGGCGGGTCGTTGGGCCTGTTCTGGGCATAGGCTGTGGCTCTGCTCTGCCCCTACTCCAATTGGGGTGACGTGACTACCAAGCCTGCTGCTCGATGGGCCTGTTCCGGGCACGGGCAGCGGCTCTGCTCTGTCCCTACTCCAATTGGGATGACGTGACTACCACGCCTGCGGGTCGCTGGGCCAGTGCCGGGCGTGAGCGGTGTCTCTGCTCTGTCCCTCTAGCTTGAAGACAAAGTGAGAGAGACTCGGGTGTTTGTGACTCACTTTTTTTACCAGGAGACCAACTGTTTCTATCACCGCTGGTATCGATGAAGTTATCTCCTCCGCCACTTTGTGATGACTTCAGATCTCTAACATGTTGGTATCCCATGCGAATGGCAGCATTTCGTTCCCTTTGCAGGATGAACAAAGCAATGGGTGAGTCCTGACCGGCCCTCACAAGCCCCGTCTCAATCCTGTTGCCACTGCCTATGAAGGCTCAGTAGGTATTTACCTCCACAGTATTCAGCAAGACCTAGACCGAGAAGCAGTTTCCGCAGGTTCTTTAGCCCTGGGCCTGATCAGTTCCAGGAGCCAGAATTCGGCCGCTCTGGGCTTGGTGTATGTTCTGATAGGAGCAGGCCTGAGTAATTTGTCTCCGAGACACAGGCGAATGACAGCCTGAGATTACCTGTTCTATAGCTGAATGAGCTGCTATCAGTTGAAAACAGGAATGGTGACGTCAGCTCTCCAAGATGGTGGCCCCTGGCTTCCTCTGTGGTCTGACTGGTGTGGAAAACCGAATTGGACCGTGTATTTCCCTGGTCTCAAACCCAGAATTCAGCAATGAGCACAGTGATTGTACAGATGGCAGGAGCCCACAGAATCTGCACCACTGAATATTTGTGTTGCTATCTCATTGCTTCCCAGCACGCGCCACAGACTCTACCCGCAGGGCGATTTGCTGAATAAGCAGCATGATGCTCCATGCAGACAAATCACTCACGTTTGAGCCCTGTAGCTGATCCTTGTGAGATGGAAATACTTCCACTAGGTTTAGGACCACCCAAATTTTGCTGGAAACTCGTCATTCTCCTGCACAGTGATGCTGTACATGGGGTTAATGCACTCTTTCGCTGTCATCATATGATCCCCTGAAGTTAGTTTTCAGTACTAGGAAACAAATATGTATTTCAGGTGGATGAATATTTCTGAGAATAAACTTGTGAAAAGTTGATTATACATCCACATACATAAATATGAATGAATTTAGGGAGTGTATAATCAGACAAATACATTTCATATTTTGAAAAATCTGGAGAGTGAATACATATATATATATATATACACACACACACACACAGACATTAAAAAGTAGCATTATGTATGCCAATTGAAATTCACCATGAAAAATATATCATCCAGAGATCCAAAAATATTCATTTTCCTGAACATCAATTTATGTTGTACAACTAGAAAACTGACCCATATGTTGAATTTTCAGTTCCAACAGCGTTTAGTAGGAGTGATCTTTTCTTACAATTTGTATCTGCCAAGTCAGCCACCTCACAAAATGTACGTGTGATACCAGGTATAATTCAATATGTGCATAAAAAATACATGTGCTGAATAGGCTACAGAGAAAGGGAGACAGTTATTCACATATTTGTTAACTTTTAAAACACATGGAGAACTATTTCAATTAAAATTGGCTTGATTTATAACACCTACCATTTATCATACGAAAGGCAAATCCAACTATACACCATGCCTCCTGTAAACCTCTTGTATTTCTATTTTGTCTGGGTTATTTTTCTGCATCATATTAAGATTATAAGTAAAAGTCTAGAAGGGAATTTGTTAGTGTCAGGGATTCAGTATTTCGAATGGAAAATTGGAAAATGTATCCAATGTGTATGCAAATATGTGCTACATAAAAATCTTCCCACTCTCATTCAGAACAATGCCTTGGCATTACCTTCGCCCCATGTAAGACACAATTAGAGGTGAAGAGTTAGAAAATCTGTGAATACATATCTGGAATAGAAAATGCTCAGGAGTTCACAAATTTGGAGGTGGTAGAGGAGTTTCCAAAAGTAAGGGACAGGGTAAACACTCCACAAACATGAAGCTCTGCCGGCCCAACATCTGGAGAAACTACCTCTGAGGTTGGGCACTTGAAATATATTTTGTTGTCAGGAGCATTAGCTTCCTTTGTAGTGAGACCATCAAAGCTGGGTCTGCATCTATGTGACATGGATGACATGGTTTCTTATTTTCCAATGAACATGAGGCAGCAGTGCTGAATTTTCTCTGTGTAGGTAAACTGTGGCCACTGAGGGCAAGTGTCTCCTCATGTGGACTGTGAAGCCATTTGTTCATCCTCCACTCTTCATGGTGTTTCTTGCTGTAGCACTAGGAGTGTGGTATTTGCTTCATGAAATAAAAAGCGTTCACCTGGGACACAGTGCTGTAGGGAATTCTGTCAGTTGTGGTGGGTCGGGTTCTGTTGGAGAATGCACCAACCAGGCTTCTATCCCACATAGCTTGCTCCATTGACCATAGCAACCTGATTCTGAACATTGCCCTAAAACCTCTCCATATAACAAGATGCTTTTACATATAAGGGTCTACTGGCTACAAAATGTCAGTCACAAGATATTTGGACACCAATGTCAGATAAACATGGCAACACCAGAGATTTTTTATCACACACCTGCCCACCACGTCTCTAGGAACACTACTCAGCAGGCTCCAACTTACTGGCATCTCTGGTATACACCATTTTCATGTAAACCAGTCAATAAAGGCATTGTCTTGTATTCTCATGATCAGCTAGAGGACATGCAAAGGTTCTCCTGTGACACCTAGTCTTGGGAATTTCAAAAATTTCATGGTTTTTATCTGGCCAATTTTCAAGGATGAAGTTGGAGGCACTGTGGGTTTCAATTCATTCATTAACCATTAAATGTTGAGTAAGCTCATTTCAATGAAAGCTCTGGAGAACTCTCAGAGGCAAGGCTTCCCAAAGGGTGGCCAAAAGGTCACATGAAGCCAGGCCCATTGAGGTCTACAATGTGAGGTCCATGAGCCTTTGACTCTCAACTATGGCTGCCAAGTCTTTCAGAATAAAATCATGTGATATCCTGGCTGAGATTCCCTTTGCTCTGTGGAAAGCCACCTTGGGCCTAGATCTCACTTTCCAAGGGCGACTCTCATGCATGGCCTTCTAAAATCCCAACACAATTCATGGCAATACTTCTCTGAGGTCAATTCCAGATCTCAGTCTCTATGTTGAATCACACAAGAGTTCAAGCCTACCACCATACAAATGTTCACAGCTAAAACCAAAACACCCCAACATGGCCCTCATCTTCTTCCATGTAGACACTCATCATATCCTCTGGCTGGAGGTTTCCATGAGGTACACAGCCCACGTCCGTGTCAAAAATAAGCTCCCTTGCCCCTCATTTGCCTAAAATCAGGGTGGCCTGGACTCCCTTCCTGTGAAACAGAAGTGAAAAAATAGGCCTGCCCTTAATACTGCTCTGCTTCTCCAACTTGAGGCCTACTGAGTGTGGCATTTAGATTCTTTATGTGAATTCATTTTTTTTTGTTGTTGTTGTACTTTAACGTTTTAAAATGTTTTCATTTTTAAAATATTTTTATTTTATTATTATTATTATTATTTTAAATTTTAATATTCATTTTTTAAATGATCATTATTTTTAAATTTTTTTCTTTCTTTCTTTCTTTTCTATTTTTTTTCTTTTGTCTTATCGTTTCTTTTCAATTTTCTTATTTCCCCTTCCTTTAATTCTACCTGCCTACTCTCATTCTCTTTAGTGACTTCTTCCCTTTCCTTCTAATATCTTTCCTCCCAAGCATCAAATAAATTTATAAGAGTAAACAGTAACTCAGCAGTGAAACAGAGCAAGAAGTAACATGAGCAGCACAAAAAATCAAGGAAGAAAATAAGTACAAACAATGAAGGACAGCCTAAATATTCAGGAGTACCTATAGTCATCAGAAAAATGGTCATATAAAGAACTCAAGGAATACCTTAGACAGATGGAATGGAAACTTAAAGAGGATACGAGACAGCAAATCCAAACAGTGAAAGAACACATTGAAAATGAATTACATAAACAGATAAAAGAAGAAGTTATGAATCTTTATCAGGAGATAGAGATTATAAAAAAAATCAAACAATAATTCTAGAAATGAAGGAAACGATAAACCAAATTAAAAAGTCAATTGAGAGTATCACTAACACAGTGGAGCAAGTAGAAGACAGAATGTTCGATAATGAAGACAAAATATATCATCTTGAAATGAATCTAGCCAACACAGAAAGGCTGGTAAAAAATCATGAGTAAAACATCCAACAGATATGGGATAACATAAAAAAACAAATTTATGAGTCATCTGGATAGGTACACAGATTCAAACCAATGAAATGAGTAATCTATTGAATGAAATAATTACAGAAATATTTCCAGAAATACAAAGTAAACGGATATACAAATTGGACATGCTTACAGGACACCGAGCACACAAAATCACAGTAGATCAACACCAAGACACATCGTTTTGAAGATATCCAATATACAATACAAAGAGAAAATATTAAAAGCTCTAAGAGAAAGGAGGCAGATTACATTAAGGGGTAAACCAATAAGGTTGAGAAGGGATTTTACATCACAGTCGCTGAAAGCGAGAAGATCCTTGAACAACGTATTTCAAACACTGAAAGACAATGAATGCTAACCAAAAATTCTGTATCCAGCAAAATTAAGCTTCAGGTATAACAATGAAATAAAAATATTTCATGATAAACAAAAGCTAAAAGAATTTGTAGCCAGAAAAGCAGCATTGCAAAGCATCTTGAGCAAAACAATACACGAAGAAGAAATGAAAATCAACAACCAAAACCATCAGTGGGAAGTGCCTCAGTAATGACAGAGGGTGGGGGAAAAGCTAATCATGGAGAAACAAACTAAATTAAAAAAAAAGATGAATCATCAATTATGGGTGGCAGTACAAACCATATATTAATAGTGACTCTAAATGTTAATGGCTTAAACTCTCCAATAACACGACATTTGCTGGTAACTTGGATTAAAAACGAATCCAACAATATGTTGCCTACAGGAGACACATCTGAATGGAAAAGACATACAGGCTGAAGGTGCAGTTTTGGAAAAAATATACCATGCAATGGTCCTCGTAAGCAAGCAGGGGTGGCCATCCTCATATCGAATAAAATCGACTTCAAGACTAATTTAATCAAAAGTGATAAGAAAGGACATTATATACTGTTAAAAGGAACCATTCACCAACAAAACATAAAAATTATCAATATTTATGCACCAAATAATGGTGCTGCAACGTTCAAAAAACAAATTCTCCTCAAGTTCCAGAATGAAATAGAACACAACACAATAATTATGGGAGACTTCAACACACCTCTCTCACCATTGGACAGATCCTCCAAACAAAAGTTGAATAAAGAAAGTATAGAACTCAATATCACAATCAATAACCTACATGTAACTAACATATATAGAATATATCAACCATCATCAAGTGGATATACTTTTTTTCTCAGCAGCACATGGATCCTTCTCAAAAATAGACAATATATGATGCCATAGGGCAACCCTCAGTAAATATAAAGGTGTGGAGATAATACCATGCATTTTATCTGATCATAATGGAATGAAACTGGAAATCAATGATAAAAGAAGGAAGGAAAAATCCTACATCACATGGAAAATGAACAATATGTTACTGAATGATCAGTGGGTTAGAGAAGATATAAAGGAGGAAATCAAAAAATTCTTAGAGATACATGAAAATACAGACGCAACATATCGGAATCTATGGGACACAATGAAAGCAGTTTTAAGAGGGAAATTCATTGCCTGGAGGTCATTCCTGAAAAAAAGTAAAACCGAACAAATAAATGAGCTCACACTTTAACTCAAAGCCCTAGAAAAGGAAGAGCAAAACAACAGAAAATGTAGCAGAAGGCAAGAAATAATTAAAATCAGAGCAGAAATCAACGAAATTGAAACAAAAGAAACTATTGAAAAAATTAACAAAACTAAAAGGTGGTTCTTCGAAAAAATATATATGTTCGACAGACCCTTAGCCATGCTAATGAAGAGGAGAGAGAACTCAAATTACTAACATATGGGATGAAAAAGGCTATATTACAACAGATGCTTCCGAAATGCAGAAGACAATTAGAAATTATTTGGAGAACCTATATTCCAATAAAATAGAATATAGTGAAGACATCAACAAATTTCTTAAGTCATATGATTCGCCCAGACTGAGTCAGGAGGATACACACAATTTAAACAGACCAATGTCAATGGATGAAACAGAAGAAGCAATCAAAAGACTACCAACCAAGAAAAGCCCAGGAACGGATGGCTATACAGTGGAGTTTTACAAAACATTTAAAGAAGATTTAATACCAATACTTTTCAAGTTATTTCAGGATAGAGAAAAAGAGGGAGCTCTGCCAAATTCATTCTATGAGGCCAACATCACGCTGATTCCGAAATCAGAAAAAGACACCTCAAAGAAACAAAACTACAGACCAATATATCTGATGAACCTACATGCAAAAATCCTCAATAAAATTCTGGCGAATCGAATACAAAGGCACATCAAAAAAATTATGCAACATGATCAAGTAGGATTCATCCCTGGGATGCAACGATGGTTCAATATACGGAAATCAATAAATGTTATTCACCACATCAATAGACTTAAAGATAAGAACCATATGATCATCTCGTTAGAAGCAAAAAAAGCACTTGACAAAGTACAGCATCCCTTTATGTTAAAAACATTAGAAAAACTAGGGATAACAGGAAATTACCTCGACATTGTAAACGCTATCTATGCAAAGCCTCAGCTAGCATCATTATGAATGCAGAAAAATTGAAGGCATTTCCTCTAAAATCTGGAACAAGACAGGGATACCCTCTCTCACCACTTCTATTCCATATAGTTCTCAAAACACTGGCCAGAGCAATTAGACAGACTAAAGAAATAAAAGGCATAAAAATAGGAAAATAACAACGTAAATTATCACTATTTTCGGGTGACATTATTCTAAACATAGAAGACACAAAAGGGTCTACAAAAACTACTAGAACTAAAAAATGAATGATATGCTACCCACCGGCAGGTCAGGCCCAGAAACCTGCGGAGGGGCACTGTTGCCCCACGCACCTGCAAGGTAGGTGGTACCGTGACCACTGACAAAACAGGCCCAGTGGCCCGTCTGACACATCACCCCGGTTGGAGGAGGGGCAGGGCCGCCACCAGCGCTTGTTAGGTAGACAGACCTGCAAACGACAGACAGAACAGGCCTAGCGGCCAGCAGAGGGGCAGAGCCGCTGCTCACGCCTGCAAGATAGGCGGACCTGTGACCACCGAAAGAACAGGCAGACCGAAAGTACAGGCACAGCGACCTGCCGGCGTGGTAGGCACATTGCCCCAATTGGAGGAGGGGCAGAACCACCGCCAAAGCCTGCGAGGGAAACTTTGCAACTATACAAGAGCAATATAAATATATAGGGGGAAAAATCAATAACACAACAGTTTCACCAAGCAGAAAGAAACGCGATCAGTATGAAAAGAAAAGGAAAGAAAGGACCACAAGCAATGCAGGTCAACTCAACTTTAGAAGAGGTAATATCTGCAGCAGATGGAATGTCAGATAAAGAATTCAGGATATACATGCTTCAGATAATCTGGAGTCTCAAGGAAGACATTAGACAGCAAAATCAGACAATGAAAGACCACTTCAACCACTTCGAAAATGAATTACATAAACAAATCCAAGAAGCAAAAGATCAATTATACAGGGAGATCGAGGTTATAAAAAACAAACAAACAGAAATCCTGGAAATGCAGGAAACAATAAACCAACTTAAAAACTCAATTGAGAATACTACCAGCAGAGTAGAACACTTAGAAGATAGAACATCAGACAAGGAAGACAAAGTATTTCAACTGGAGAAGAACATAGACAGCTCAGCAAAGCTGTTAAGAAACCATGAGCAGAACATTCAAGAATATGGGATAACATAAAGAGACCAAACTTAAGAGTCATTGGGATACAGGAAGGTATAGAGGTCCAAACAAAAGGAATGAGCAATCTATTCAATGAAATAATACGAGAAAACTTCCCAGACTTGAAGAATGAGACAGAATCCCAAATCCTAGAAGCCTACAGGATGCCGAATGTGCAAAATCATAAGAGATCCACACCTAGACACATTATAATGAAGATGCCCAACATACAGAATAAAGAGAGAATTTTAAAAGCTACAAGAGAAAGGAAGCAGATTACATTTAGGGGTAAACCAATCAGGATAACAGCTGATCTTTCAACACAGACTCTGAAACCTAGAAGATCCTGAAATAACATATTTCAAACACTGAAAGAAAATGGGTTCCAACCAAGAATTGTGTATCCAGCAAAATTAAGCTTCAGTATGGAAGATGAAATTAAAACCTTCCACGATAAACAAAAGTGAAAAGAATTTGCAGCTAGAAAACCATCTCTTCAAAACATCCTCGGCAAAATATTACAGGAAGAGGAAATGGAAAATATCAATGAAAACCAACAGCGGGAGGGAGTACAGTAAAGGCTGGGGATAATCAAAGAGGAAAACAAACCATGTTTAGGAACATAAATAAACAAATATCGCTGGAAGAACAACCCATATCTCAATAATAACCCTAAATGTTAATGGCTTAAACTCACCAATTAAGAGACACAGGCTAGTAGAATGGATCACAAAACAAGACCCAACAATATGCTGCCTTCAGGAGACGCATTTGATAGGAAAAGACATACATAGACTGAAGGTGAAAGGTTGGGAAAAATCATATCACTCATATGGACTTTGGAAACAAGCAGGAGTGTCCATACTCATATCATATAAAATAGATTTCAAGCCGAAGTTAATCAAAAGGGATGAAGAGGGACACTACATACAGCTCAAGGGAACCATACACCAACAAAACATCACAATCATAAATATATATGCCCTAAACAATGGTGCAGCTATGTTCATCAAACAAACTCTTCTCAAGTTCAAGAGTCTAATAGACCACCATACAATAATTATGGGAGTCTTCAACACACCTCTCTCACCACTGGATAGATCGTCCAAAGAAAAGTTGAATAAGGAAACTATAGAACTCAATAACATAATTAATAACCTGGACTTAATTGACATATATAGAATATACCACCCAAGATCAAGCAGTTACACTTTTTTCTCAGCAGCACATGGATCCTTCTCAAAAATAGATTTTATATTATGTCACAGGGCAACTCTTAGACAATATAAAGGAGTAGAGATAATACCATGCATCTTATCTGAACATAATGGAATGAAATTGAAAATCAACGATAAAAGAAGTAAGGAAAAATCATGCATCACTTGTAGAATGAAAAATAGGTTACTGAATGATCAATGGGTTATAGAAGACATCAAGGAGGAAATTAAAAAATTCTTAGAGATAAATGAAAACACAGACACAACATGTCGGAATCTATGGGACACATTGAAAGCAGTTCTAAAAGGAAAATTTATTGCTTGGAGTTCAATCCTTAAAAAAAGAAAAAAAAAACAACAAATAAATGATCTAATACTTCAACTCAAAGTCCTAGAAAAAGAAGAGCAAAACAAAGGCAAAAAAGTAGAAGACAAGAAATAATTAAAATCAGAGCTGAAATTAATGAAATCGAAACAAAAGAAACAATTGAAAAAATTGACAAAACTAAAAGTTGGTTGTTTGAAAAAATAAATAAAATTGACAGACCCTCAGCCACGCTAACGAAGAGGAGAGAGAACTCAAATTACTAGCATACGGGATGAAAAAGGCAATATTACAACAGACACTTCAGAAATACAGAAGATTATCAGAAATTATTTTGAATCCTTATACTCCAATAAAATAGAAGATAGTGAAGGCATCGATAAATTTCTTAAGTCATATGATTTGCCCAGATTGAGTCAGGAGGATATTGACAACCTAAACAGACCAATATCAATTGAGGAAATAGAAGAAACCATCAAAAGACTACCAACTAAGAAAAGCCCAGGACCGGATGGGTATACAGCAGAGTTTTACAAAACCTTTAAAGAGGAACTAATACCAATACTTTTCAAGCTATTTCAGGAAAATAAAAAATCGGGAGAACTTCCAAATTCATTCTAAGAGGCCAACATCGCCCTGATTCCTAAACCAGACAAAGACACTCCAAAGAAAGAAAACTACAGACCAATATCTCTAATGAACCTAGATGCAAAAATCCTCAATAAACTTCTGGCGAACCGGATACAAATACATATCAAAAAAATTGTGCACCATCATCAGGTAGGATTTATCCATGGGATGCAAGGTTGGTTCAATATACGGAAATCAATTAATGTTATTCACCACATCAATAGGCTTAAAAATAAGAACCATATGATCATCTCGATAGATGCGGAAAAAGCATTCAACAAAGTACAGCATCACTTTATGTTCAAAACTCTAGAAAAACTAGAGATAACAGGAACATACGTCAATATTGTAAAAGCAATCTATGCTAAGCCTCAGGCTAGCATCATTCTGAATGGAGAAAAACTGAAGGCATTCCCTCTAAAATCTGGAACAAGACAGGGATGCCCTCTCTCACCACTTCTGTTCAACATAGTTCTCGAATCACTGGCCAGAGCAATTAGACGAAAGAAATTAAAGTCATAAAAATAGGAAAAGAAGAACTCAAATTATCACTATTTGCAGATGACATGATTCTATACCTAGCAGAGCCAAAAGGGTCTACAAAGAAACTATTAGAGCTAATAAATGAATTCAGCAAAGTGGCAGGATATAAAATCAACATGCATAAATCAAAGGCATTCCTGTATATCAGCGACAAATCCTCTGAAATGGAAATGAGGACAAGCACCCCATTCACAATATCCTCAGAAAAAATAAAATACATGGGAATCAACCTAACAAAAGAGGTGTAAGACTTATACATTCAAAACTACAGAACCCTAAACAGAGAATTGAAGAAGATCTTAGAAGATGGAAAAATATACCCTGTTCATGGATAGGTAGAACTAACATCATCAAAATGGCCATATTACCAAAAGTTCTCAATAGGTTTAATGCAATGCCAATCAAAATCCCAATGGCATTTCTTGTAGAAATAGAGAAAGCAATCATGAAATTCATATGGAAAAATAAAAGGCCCAGAATAGCAAAAACATTGCTAAGCAGGAAGTGTGAATCAGGCGGTATAGCTATACCAGACTTCAAACTATACTACAGAGCAATAGTAACAAAAACAGCATGGTACTGGTACCAAAACAGGCGGGTGGACCAATGGTACAGAATAGAGGACACAGAAACCAATCCACAAAACTACAACTATCTTATATTCGATAAAGGGGCTAAAAGCATGCAATGGAAGAAGGCTAGCATCTTCAACAAATGGTGTTGCGAAAACTGGAAATCCATATGCAAAAAATTGAAACTGAATCCCTTTCTCTCGCCATGCACAAAAGATAACTCAAAGTGGATCAAGGAACTTGATATCAAATCAGAGACATGGCGTCTGATAGAAGAAAAAGTTGGCTCTGATCTACATACTGTGGGGTCGGGCTCCAAATTCTTCAATAGGACACCCATAGCACAAGAGTTAATAACTAGAATCAACAAATGGGACTTACTCAAACTAAAAAGATTTTCTCTGCAAAAGAAACAATAAGAGAGGTAAATATTGAGCCTACGTCCTGGGAACAAATCTTTACTCCTCACACTTCAGACAAAGCCCTAATATTCAGAATATACAAAGAACTAAAAAAATTAGACAATGAGATAACAAATAACCCAATCAACAAATGGGCCAAGGACCTGAACAGAAATTTCTCAGAGGAGGACATACAATCAATCAACAAGTATATGAAAAAATGCTCACCATCTCTAGCAGTCAGAGAAATGCAAATCAAAACCACCCTAAGATACCATCTCACTCCAGTAAGATTGGAAGCCATTAGGAAGTCAAACAACAACAAGTGCTGGCGAGGATGTCGGGAAAGAGGTACTCTTGTACATTACTGGTGGGACTGCAAATTGGTGCGCCCAATTTGGAAAGCAGTATGGAGATTTCTTGGAAAGCTTGGAATGGAACCACCATTTGATCCAGCTATTCCCCTACTCGGTCTATTCCTTAAAGACCTAAAAAGAGCATACTATAGGGACACTGCTACATCCATGTTCATAGCAGCACAATTCACAATAGCAAGACTGTGGAACCAACCTAGATGCCCTTCAATAGAAGAATGGATAAAAAAAAATGTGGCATTTATACACAATGGAGTATTACTCTGCATTAAGAAATGACAAAATCATAGAATTTGGAGGGAAATGGATGGCATAAGAGCAGGTTATGCTAAGTGAAGCTAGCCAATCCCTTAAAAACAAATGCCAAATGTCTTCTTTGATATAAGGAGAGTAACTAAGAACAGAGTAGGGACGAAGAGCATGAGAAGAAGATTAACATTAAACAGGGATGAGATGTGGGAGGGAAAGGGAGAGAGAAGGGAAATTGCATGTAAATGGAAGGAGACCCTCAGGGGTATAGAAAATTACATACAAGAGGAAGTGAGGGGAAAGGAGGAAAAATATAAGGGGGAGAAATGAATTACAGTAGAGGGGGTAGAGAGAGAAGAGGGGAGGGGAGGGGGAGGGGGGATAGTAGAGGATAGGAAAGGCAGAAGAATACAACAGTCACCAGAATGGCAATATGAATATCAATGGTTGTGCAATTGATGTGATTCTGCAATCTGTATATGGGGTAAAAATGGGAGCTCATATCCCATTTGAATCAAAGTGTGAAATATGATATATCAAGAACTATGTAATGTTTTGAACAACCTACAATAAAATTAATTAAAAAAAAACAAAATAAAACAACAACAACAAAAAAAACAGCATGGTACTGGTACCAAAACAGGCGGGTGGACCAATGTTACAGAATGGAGGACACAGAGACTAATCCAAAAAGCTACAACTATCTTATATTTGAAAAAGGAGCTAAAAGCATGCAATGGAGGAAATATAGTATCTTCAACAAATGGTGTTGGGAAAAATGGAAATCCATATGCAACAAAATGATACTGAATTCCTTTCTGTCGCCATGCACAAAAGTTAACTCATAGTGGATCAAGGTGCTAGATATCAAATAAGAGACTCTGTGTCTGATAGAAGAAAAAGTTGGCTCTGATCTACATATTATGGGGTTGGGCTCCAAATTCCTTTATAGAACACCCATAGCACAAGAGTTAATAACAAGAATCAACAAATGGGACTACTTAAACTGAAAAGTTTTTTCTCAGCAAGAGAAAGAATAAGAGAGGTAAATAAGGAGCATACATTATGGGAACAAATTTTTACTCCTCACACTTCAGATAGAGCCCTAATATCCAGAATATACAAAGAACTCAAAAAAATAGACAATAAGATAACAAATAACCCAATTAAAAAAATGGGTCAAGGACTTGAACAGACACTTCTCAGAGGAGGACATACAATCAATCAACAAGTACATAAAAAATGCTCACCATTTCTAGCAGTCAGAGAAATTCAAATCGAAATCACCCTAAGATACCATCTCACTCCAGTAAATTGGCAGCCATTATGAAGTCAAACAACAAGTGCTGGCAAGGATGTGGGGTAAAAGATACTCTTGTACATTGCTGGTGGGACTGTAAACTGGTGTGGCCAATTTGGAAAGCAGTATGGAGATTCCTGGGAAAGCTGTGAATGGAACCACAATTTGACTCAGCTATTGCCCTTCTCGGACTATTCCCTGAAGACCTTAAAAGAGAGTAATACAGGGATACTACCACATCGATTTTCATAGCAGTACAATTCACAACTGAAACACTGTGGATCCAACCCAGATGCCCTTCAATAGATGAATGGATAAAAAACATGTGGCATTTATACACTATGAAGTATTACGCAGCACTAACAAATGACAAAATCATAAAATTTGCAGAAAAACGGATGGCACTGGAGAAGATTATGCTTAGTGAAAATAGCCAATCCCTAAAAAATAAATACCAAATGTCTTCTTTGATATAATGAGAACAACTAAGAACAGAGCAGGGAGCAATAGCAGGAAGAAAAGATTAACTTTAAACAGAGACATGAGGTGGGAGGGTAAGTAAGAGAAAAGGGTAATTGCATGGTAATGGAGGGAGACCCTCATTGTTACACAAACTTACATATCGTTGTGAGTGGAATGGGAAAATAAACATGGAGTGAAATGAATTACAGTAGATGGGGGAAAAAGAGAAGATAAGAAGGGAGGGGAGGGGAGATAGTAGAGTATAGGAAAGGTAGCAGAATACAACAGTAACTAATAGGGCATTATGTAAAAATGTGGATGTGTAACCGATGTGATTCTGTAATCTCTATTTGGGCTAAAAATGGGAGTTCATAAGCCACTTGAATCTAATGTAAGAAATATTATATGTCAAGAGATTTGTAATGTTTTGAGCAACCAATAAAAGAAAAAAAAGTAGCAATATATATGCCAATCGAAATTCATCATGAAATATATATAATCCACAGATCGAAAAATATTCATTTTACTGAACATGGATTAATGTATAATGATATTCAACTAGGAAGCTCACCCATAGGTTGAATTTTCAGTTCCAAGAGCATTTAGGAGGAGTGATCCTTTAGGACAATTTGCATCTGCCAATTCAGTTACCTCACAAGTATGTACGTGTGGTACCAGGTAGAATTCTATATGTGCATATAAAAATACATGTGCTGAATAGGCTACAGAGAAAGGGAGACAGGAATTCACATATTTTTTAATTTTAAAAACACATGTAGAACTATTTCAACAAAAAAATTGACTAGATTTATAACTCCTACACTATATAATGCAAAAACCAATTGTAACAATACACCATGCCTCCTCGGAACTGCTTGTATTTCTATTCTGTTTGGGTTATTTTTCACCATCATATTAGAATTATAAGTCAGAGTATAGTAGGGTATGTGTTAGTTTCAGGGCTTCAGTATTTCAAATAGAAAATTGAAAAATGAATCGAATGTGTATGTAAATATGTGTTACACAAAAATCTTTCCACTCACATTCAGAACAATGCCTTGATATTAGCTTGGCCCCAAGTAAGACACAATTAGAGTAGAAAAGTGTGAAAATCTGTGAATACATATCTGGAATGGAATATGCTCGGGAGTTCACAACCTTGGAGGTGGTAGAGGAGTTTCCAAAAGTAAAGAACAGGGTAAACACTCCACAAACATGGAGCTCTGCTGGCCTAAGAGTTCTTGGGAAACTGCCTCTGAGGTTGGGCACTTGAAATATATGTTGTTGTCATGAGCTTTAACTTCCTTTGTAGTGAGACCATCAAAGATGGGTCTGCATCTATGTGACCTGGAAGACATGGTTTCTTATATTCCAACGACCATGAGGCAGCAGTGCTGAATTCTCTCTTTGTAGGTAAACTGTGGCCACTGGAGGCTAAGTGTCTCCTCGTGTGGACTCTGAAGACATTTGGTCATCCTCCACTTTTCGTGGTGTTTCTTGCTGCTGCACTGGGAATTTGGTATTTGCTTCACCAAATACAAGGAGTTCTACTAGAATACAGTGCTGGAGGGAGTTCTGTCACGTGTGGTGGGTCAGGGTCTGCAGGAGAATGCACCAACCATGCTTCTATCCAACATAGCTTGCCCCAATAACCATAGTTAACTGATTCTGAACATTGCCCTGAAACCTCTCCATATAAAAAATGCCTTTACATATAAGTGTCTGATTTCTGCACTATGTCAGTCATAATCCATTTGGAAGCCAATGGCCGATCCACATGGCCCCACCATGGTGTTTTATCACACACCTGCCCACCACTGCTCTAGGCCCACTACTCAGCAGGATACTAATTACTGGCATCTCTGTTCTACACCATTTACATAAAACCCAGTAAAACAAGGCATTCTCTGGTATACACATGATCAACCACAGGACTTCCAAAGTTTCTCCAGTGCCACCTGGTCATGGGAATTTCAAAAATTTCATGGTATTTATCTAGCCATTTTTCAAAGATTAAGTTGGAGGCACTGTGGGTTTCAAATCATTCAGGAACCATTAAGTGTTGAGAAAGCTCATTTCAATGAAAGCTTTGGAGAACACTCACAGGCAAGGCTTCTCAAAGAGTTGCCAAAAGGTCACATGAAGCCAGGCAAATTGAGGTCTACAATGTGAGGTCCATGTGTGTTTTGACTCTCAACTATACCTGCCAATCTTTCAGAATAAAATCATGTGATATCCTGCCTGAGATTCCCATTGTTTTGTGGAAAGTCACCCTGGGCCTAGATCTCAGTTTTCATGGGTGAGTCTCATGCATGGCCTTCTAAAATCTAAACACGATTCATGGCAATACTTCTCTGAGTTCAGTTCTAGAACTCAGTCTCTAAGGGGAATCACACCAGAGTTCAAGCTCAGGTGGACCCAGTCATTCTTTCCAACCACCACAAAAATGACCACAATTAAAATCAACACACTCCCACAGGGCCCTCATCTTCTTCCATAAAGACACTCATCATAACCTCTGGCTGGAGATTTCTATGAGGGGCACAGCCTAAGAAAGTGTCCAAGATAAGCTCACTTGCCCCTCATTTGCCTAAAATCATGGTGGCCTGGACACTCCTCCTGTGAACCAGGAGTGATCAAATATTCCTGCTGTTAAAGTGTTCTGCTTCTCCAATTTGAGGCCTACTGGCTGTGAGGTATGGATTCTTTAAGTGATTTGGAGTCATGAGAAAACCCAAGCAAATATGGGCAAGCCTCTGCAGGGATTTGAAGAACTCATTTAATCCAAAGGATCCCTATTCTCACTTGATGGAGGTCAGGAACCTAAAACAGGAAGGCAAAAAAATTCATCCACAGTGACTTCTCTTTTGGCCATTTCGGTTTGGGAAGCACATGGGATTTTTATTCAGATCCATTGGGTGCTGAGAATCTAAGTCACAGCCTCACACAAGGACCAGAGACTGATTCAGACACATCCCATTCCAAAGCAATTAAGCAAAGAGCCACAGGTGAAGCCCATTCATTTCCATATGAAAACAGTTTTCTTCAGGCTTCACAAAGGGTTGGCATGAGGCAAAGACCTTCCTGACATTCAGGGTAATTGAATCAGAAGTAAGCAAATGGCCCAAGAAGGGTTTCTTCACTGAGACTTTACTGGTCACACTGATATCTGAGTTTTCTGAGATGCTCTCATTCTCTTCAGCTATCCAGTACATGGCCATGTCACAGAGCCTTGTGGTGTTACATATCTGGGACACAAAACCATGAGCGTATTCTGTAGAGTGGCCAGAATTCACGAAGAAAAGAGTAACTTAAGAAGACAGTAGCTGTTGCCCATCCATAAGGCAAAGTGAAGTCCATTAATCAATTGGGCAGTATTAATGTGGGGAAGCTTTCTACTAGAGAAAACAAGTCCATTGATGCATTCTCTTTTCTAATGTCTACAACCACAGATACAGTGGGATACACAGACATAGAAACCCTCACAATGTCAAAGGACTTACTAGAAACAGTCCACTCCACACCAAAAAAAAAACGCCTTTCCTACCTATTCTCAGAACATGAGAAAAAAACCACAAACTCACACCCACAACGGCAAAGCCACCTCCTTCCCCCAAGTAGGTCTGTGACTATCCAGAGTGTCTTCTGACTGGTGGGCCATATTATGTTCCCCAGAAATGGCCTGTCCTGTCTCAGATCTGGTCTCCTTGGCCAAATCTGTGAAGTTGTCAGGAGACAGCGGTGAGCCACTACCTGCTTTCTCAGGGAAGGTACCTCTTCAGAGATCTGCTGGCATTTGGTCATCCTCACATCAGTAGGTACCAAGAAAGACTGACTCTGTTCTTGGGAAAAGCAAACAAGTTAGCCCAATGGGACTAGGACTGGGTCTGGCTCTGGGTGCCTGGCTTCCTGGATCCCAAGTTCAGAGAATTCCATCACCAAGGAAGTGAGAGGAGGTCACTTCCTTCAGGAACTGAATGATGTCACTGCCTTGAAAACCACTTTGTCCTAACAGTTGCTTTCAAGGTTCCCATGAGATGAAGGCTGCCCCAACATCCTGTGACACATTCAGAAGTTAGAATGGAATATCAACCTTAGGCACCCGGGAACAGCTCTCCACACAGGCCTGGTTTCTTCCAACTTCTCTACAATAAGAAGAGAGAGGCTGATTTAGACCCATCAATTCATCCTGACCAGGTTGTTTGCCATGGAAGATTTCTATTGCTCTCTCAGGTCCTACATAGCTGCATAAATCTTCTCCAAGGATCATTTCTCCATGGATCTTTGAGGTTCTCAGAAGGTGGAAGATCACCTACATTCCTATATTGTAAGACCAACTCTGCCCTGCTTTTCTGTAAGTTATATTGAGGGAACAGTGTATGTTTAGGGTTAATAACATGTTTGATTTGGGTTACGAATCATTTTGCGAGATGAATACTGGTATTGGCAACCTTCGATATTTACAAGAGTATATAGGTGAAATATAAGTATGAAAGCAGAAAATTAGGAAAGATTTGAAGCCCAGAAGGGAATTGGACCCTTAAGTGGTATTCTTAGCTTTGAGTTATGTGCTGCACAGTTGTCTCAGATAAATCAATATACAATGGCATAGGACCTTGTACCTTGGATGATTGAATGTTGAAGAGAACATCCAGTCAAAAAGCGATATTCAGTACGATGAGGAAGGTACTCGTTAGGTTTAGAATGAAGAGTGAGTATAGGATTTGGACAAAAAGTTTTTTAGCAATAGGGTTTCGGTTAGAGAGTGAGTGTAAATGTCAGCACATGTGAAGAGTCAGTCATAATGATGAACTGGGAAAAATATGAGGGAAAGCAGATATCAATAAAGACATTAGGAAATCAAGCAAAGTACAAAGTGAGTGATAGGATTAGACATTTTCAACAGGCTTGAGGTTGAACATATAATCTTAGGAAGAAACAAATATGTAGTCACCAATAGGATTGACATTTGAGAGCATTAGGCAACCTGGACATGTATGTTTTTAGTAATCCATGCTCACTTTGCATTTAGGCTTTGGTACAATTGAAAGTGTGACCTTTGCTTTCTGTGTCCAGAATATTTCTGTGATAAAATGTATATGTATATCACGTGACATGAGTATTTCTTCCACCATTTCCAGGAGCAATATTTTGAGAACATATAAATTTGTATTGGGGTACAAATAGGTATACCCTCTGTCTATGAATATAGCAATAACGCATGAATAGACCATACTGGGAATAAATAATATAACTGGATCCACTTTAAATAATGGATTGAATGGATATCTGAAAATATATAAGAAATGTTATAATGATACACAATCAATCATTCCAACCAGTTATATATCTAATGGTCATCTTAGGGTTATGTTTTCTCATGAAGGGTGTGTGAGTTTTGCTTAAAAATTGATCATGGAAATCGAAAATAATATATTTGAAAAAAAGTCTCATGAAAAGACCAGTCAAGAAACATAGGGAAATACATGTGTTCTGGAGCAAGAAGTGATTGAAAGTGAAACAAATGCTTATAAATTTGCTAAGTAGTGGATAAAATATATATCCTATGATGTGTATAAACTGAAGAAATAGTAATGTACCAGTGTTGAATAATAATTAATGTCAAAATACACATCATGTCCCATAGGAATCTACTTGCATTGATGTTAAACTAGGTCAGTTAATGTAGAAATACTAGGATTTGTTTGCACCTTTCACTGAAGTTAGTTTTCAGTACTAGAAAACAAATATGTATTTCAGGTGGATGAATATTTCTGAGAATAATCTTGTGAAAAGTTGAATATTAATCCACATACATGAACATGAATGAATTTAGGGAGTGTATATAAGACACATATATTTCATATTTTGAAAAATCTAGAGATTTATATATTGTGTGTTTGTGTGTGTGTGTGTGTATATATACACACACACACACACACAAACACACACAAAGACATGCAAAAGTAGAATTATATATGCCAATCAAATTTCACCATGAAATATATATCATCCACAGATCCAAAAGTATTCATTTTACTGAACATGGATTTATGTATAATGTTATTAAACTAGGAAGCTCACCATTAGCTTGAATTTTCAGTTCCAACAGCGTTTAGGTGTAGTGATCTCTTCTCACAATTTGTATCTGCAATGTCACGCACCTCACAAAAATGTACGTGTGATATCAGGTAGGATTCTATATGTGCATATAAAAATTAATGTGCTGAATAGGTTACAGCGAAAGGGAGATAGGAATTCACATATTTGTTAACTTTAATACACATATAAAACAATTTCAATTAAAAAATGACTAGATTTATAACACCTACCATTTATCTTGCAAAAGGCAAGTCCAATATACACCATGCCTCCTCTGAACTGCTTATATTTCAATTCCGTTTGGGTTATTTTTCTCCAACATATTAGTATTTGTAGTTAGCGTCTAGAAGGGTATGGGTTATTGTCAGGAATTCAGTATTTCAATTGGAAAATTGGAAAGTGAATCCAATGTGTATGCAATTATGTGCTGCACAATATTCTTCCCACTCTCATCCAGAACAATGGCTTGACATTACCTTCGCCCCAAGTAAGACACAATTAGAGAAGAAGAGTTAGAAATTCTGTGAATACATATCTGGAATGGAAAATGCTCAGGAGTTCACAACCTTGGAGGTGGTAGAGGATTTTCCAAAAGTAAGGGACAGGGTTGATCACCCAACATGATCTTTCATTAAAATTGTGAGCCATCTTGCCACAAAGCCATGAAAAGATAATTTTTGCTTTAGTATAAATTACTGCAAATTCTGAACCTGCTTAGAATGCCTGACCATGTTTTGAACTCACCCATGCCTGGCTCTCTGACCAGATAACAGCCCATTCTGAAACTTTAATGACACCTCATAAATATTCGCCTTCCCTGGCCAGACAACGACCCTCTCAGAGGCTCTAATGGTCCTCATAATTTCTGATGCTGGGGCCAGAAAAAAAAATGTAAACTACAATTAGTGTGATGCTTGTCAAAGTTCTGTTTTCTGTAACCCTCCTTTTGTGTAACTTTCTGGGCTATAAAGCTGGGCTGTAGGAAAGGTGGGGTTGCTGTCTTGTTCCCGCCAGTTTGAGAGGGAGAGGCAGCCCGGCTGCTTGAAATATTAAGCTTGCCTTAATTTGATTTAATTGGAGTCAGTGGTCTTTTCTTGTGTCCTGGACTAACATTTTGGAGTTCCCCAGCAACATGACCCGACCAGATCACAAAGCCAGACTGCTGGAAATTCTGAAGCTGGCCTATCCTCCAGGACTCCGGGCTGGAGAGCCAAGTTCCAAAACCTTGGAATGAGCCTTCAGTCCGTGGATCACTGCAGTGAACCATCGCACTAAAACTATTATCAAGCACCTGGTGGAGGAGGCCTTCATAGGTAAGAGGCGCCTTTATAACATCTGATATCCGGTTAAGGGAGTACTCTTCTGATGACAGAGAGGTGGCCTGGGAAGGCTCACATATACTCCTGTCTGGGACAGTAATAGGAATCCTTCTTTCCTCTGTTCTGTTCTGTAGGGAATACCTCTGAAAGTGTAGAGAGGTGACGACTGGCATGCAGGAGCTCCTACCCCGGAACTTTAGCAAGACGCTGCATTGCTCCTCTGGTTTTCTGTTTATTTGCTGAGTTTCTGTTTTTTTGTGTGTGTGTGTTTTGTTCTGTGTTCTAAATGTTTTATATTTGTTTGTTTTGTGCGTTTTGTTGTGTGATTTTTGTGGTAAAAACTTAAGGATATTGGACTTGAAAATGGGTAATAAATCATGTAAGCCTGACACCCCTTTGGACTGTGTTTTAAAGAAATGTGATGCACTATACCCGCCTTTGTTAAGCAGGATGAGAGAAGCCCCTAGCTGGCTGTCTGGAGCACACCCACGGCAGAGGGCAATGCCTGCTGGGGACCTAATAACTGAGTATCTCCCAGGTTAACAAGTGAAACTCCTTTAAAACCCCTTGTCCCTCCAGATCAAGTGAGTCACAACTTTGGACAAAGTCCCCTGTTTTTCTCCTTTGTTAGCAAAGCAGTAAACCTCCCTTTTACTTTTTCTCAAACCCTGTCCTTATATTAAATTGGTATTAATTGGCTTCAAGGTCCGGAACCGAAATTTAAGTTACAAATTTTGATACCGCCCCTGACCCTGGAATTTTTGAGAGCTGACTACTGAAATGTTAGGAGATTCAGCGTGCTTGGGGTGGAACCAAACCAGAGGAGCTAATCCTGTAAGTAAAAGACGGGACTGAGGGACTCCCAGTAGTTGCCGAAGTCCTGTTGCTTCAGTGAATTTCCTCCTTCCTTCCCTGCACTCTAAGTATTATGCCACCTCTGTCTTCTTAAAAAAGAGAAAAAGAAAAAGGAGACACTAAATGCAGTAAAGTCACCATGGAGACCTTTGATATTGCATTTCAGGTTCCCCCTCTGTGAAAACATCTGATGCCCTTGTGGGGACATATATCGTGCCACTGGTGTAGGAGATTTTTCTCTTTTCTGCTGTTTTAAAGGCTTCTGTCCTGTCAGCCATAGTCTGGAGCTCCTTTCTGTCTGTCTTTTGTCTTTGTTTCTGGCCATTTAAGACACGTGCAATAATGTGTTGATATTATAAATTGTTTCTTGGGAATGATCTTAGCTGAATGTGTGTCTAAAGGATGATGTTTTATTGTAACAATATGGTATCTGAATGGGTTTTTGAAGCATTGCACAATCTTGAAGTTAAAAGTCGGGTTTAGGTAATATTTTAGTTTATGATTTCAGATAATTCATGCCAGAGAACTTAAATACTTAAAATGGAAAACTAAAGAATTCTACTTCCAAGTTGGCAAGTAACTTCCCAATCATTCAGTCTTTTTTTTAACCAATTTTTAATTGGGTAGCCTGGGAAAATGTCACAGTGTGTATCAGTGCATTAATTTGGACAAGGATAGTAAATCATAGTATGGTATCTGTTGACAAAAAAAGATGTTAAGGTATAAAATTTTGTGAATTGTATCTTAAAATTGTATCATAATTTTCAACATCCTCACCTGAAAATTATGGTTAAAGTGCCTTAGGCCTGAGGTGTCTGCTTAGAATAGCAGTTTTGTCCAGCTCCTTCCAGAACTCAACCAGGACTTATGTTGAAATGTAAATGAAAGAAGCCTGCAAACTCAGTAGGAGACTGATCTGATGTCTAAGTGGGAAAAAAAAGGTATATCGTATGGTATTTACTAATTACTGGCCAGTCATTTTTTCTAGGACTCTCATTTTTTTCCTTAGATTCTGTATTTTTTTTGAGCTCATTATTTTGATCCTACAGAACTAGGTTAATATTTTTCTGATCAGTTCTATATTTGACCAACAGTGGAGTTTTGAAACATTGCAATGGAGATTTCACCTGCGAAAAGCTACAAGGCCTTACTATTATTATTTGTGCACACTTTTGTTATGTGTTGTATGTCTATATATCCATATGTTCGTATATCATATATGTGATATACAAATTAACATATATAAGGAGCGATCATTAAAAAAAAGCACTCATAAAAACAAATTTTAAAAAGTGGATTCAAAGATCTTTAATTCACGTGATTTAAATGATTCACTTTAAATTTGGATAAGCAAATAACAATAAATGTCTTTAAATTTAAGCTTACAAGTTTTTCTAGCTGCTCAAAAATCTAATAAAATATTAATGTCTATAAAATGTCTAATATGCCTTGGTTCTAGGACTTTTCCTTTAACAAAGAAATGGTTTACACTGTTCAATACATTTCTCTAATATTTTGATAAATAAGTGAAGTAAATTTGATATGGGATTACTCATTCATGAGTACTTTTGTTAGATATCTGATTGATTTAGTAAGGTCTGTATAAGTTTGTTCTAAAGTCTGTATAAGATTGTAAAAATCAGTCATGTGATAAAGCGACACAAATTTCTTAAAACAAAAGTTTACCCATAACATTGTGTTTATAAAGTTTTATTTTTCTAGAACAAGCAACCATAAAAATTAAACAACTGATTAAATAAGTACTGTTATTTTAGAGCACTCTACTGCCATTTCTTTAAAAGCTAAACTTGGTTAATGTAAAAACATCAATGTCATTGTGATGCTATTAATGTGCTCATATCTTCCAGGTATACAATTCTGTAAGGTAGAAACTTTAAAAGAGCATTTCATCAAGCTGGTGTTCTGAAGTTGTATGGTAAAAATATATATATATTGGGGATTTATTTACTTGTTATCAATAAGATATATAAAGTTTTATGTTACTTTTTACATTGGGAAAAAATTTAAATATATTTTTAAGTTAATGAGCGCCTAATCTATGTAAAGGTTAAAAACTTTCAGCCTTTCTTTAATTCATGTTTTAAATGTGATATCATATGGTGTTAGCTAATATTCATGTGACCTCAAACAATTTATGTAAACTGTGTAAAATGGTATTTAAAAAACAAAGATCAGCTTTAGAACTAAAACACTTAAGATTTATATAGAGCCCTGCCTTACCTGAGATAAGGCTCTGTGTCTCATCTTACAACATGTGAGAATAACTACGAAAGCAGTAGGTCAGATGTTATTTAATTTAAAGTTATGTTTTTCTGTCAAGATTACTAGGATCTCAAAAAGGGGATATAATGTATAACTCAGCTTAAAATTCAGGGTAGTTATTACACGAACTAAGTATTTTTACTCTTGTTAATTTTATTTTGAATTTCCTTATAAGTTAACTAAAGATTCCCTGTTAGTGTTTTACAAAAGAGTTGCTTTTAGAACACAATATTGGTTAATTTAAGATAATAAGTCATCACCTACAAGACATACAGAAAAATACAGATCCCAAATAATAAAAAGATAAATAATTTTAAATTATAGACATTAAAGCACAGTACTCTTAATATAAGGCTGTTAAAATTTATTTGCTGGATGTTTAAGATTAGGATTTAAAATTTAATTTAAATGAAAAGGGACAATAAAACAAATATTTGGCTCTTGCCCTCTGAGTCAGTCTGTATCCAGGGAACAGGAGACTTCTCTAAAGAACTTTGCAACTCTGAGCCACATAACCTCCTGATCAGGAAGATTAATGAGACCACTGGAGAACAGAAAGCCAATCAGTGCATTTTCTACAAAGAAGAGAGTCATCAGAGAAGGGAGATATTCCTGATGCTTCCCAGAGAAGCCACATGGTCAAGCAAGACCTGGACTCACCTAGCGCAAATGGCACTAGCAGAACTGAGAAGCTGCTCTCAAGTTTCCCAAGGAATGACTCCCATAAAATCTCAACTGACTGTTAACAATAGATAGAAACAAAAGTCAGTTTTACTGCTTCATCTTAAACTCTTAGCAAAGACAGATAAACCCAAAATACAGCCATTCCTGGGCATTTTAAAAAATAATAGTTATAATAATATTTTAACGTATACACTTTATGGTAGCCTCCCAAAATAAGTAAGACTGGAGGCTACAATGAAGGATTCTCAGACAGTAATGCCTGATGAGTATAAAAAGAGACTATCAAGAGGAGGTACCAGAGGCAGAAGTTTTTTGTTTAAGGCCTACAGATATTCCTAACCTACACAGGTAGGCTTGGTATTTGCTAGTACGATTATCCAGCCCTGAATAACAGAATTAAAGGTTTCTCTATTACACACAGAAGTCATACTAGTAAAAGGAATTTGCAAGATCAGATGACATTAAATTATTAAACTGTATCTTATGGGGTGAAACAACTATGACACTAAAAGTTAAGTTGAAAGTCCTGATAACTGGGGATATTGAAGACAGATGAGGGGACATCTATACAGTGACATGTTTCAGCTGCTGCAACATTTATTCAGTACTCATGGTTTTTGTTTCTCTCATAGAAGAACCCATCCCCAGATGACTTTACAAACTGTTCTACCACAACCAGACTTCAAACCGAATTGACTTCTAAAAGGCAACTCATATCCCTCATGCTGTGCACCCTCATGTCACCCTCTCTCAGCTCAGAAGAAGCCAAAATGAGTGACGACTCTCTTCTTACAACAATGGAGCCAAAAATAGATAGACTTTCATTTTAAGTAATTAATTAAGTCAGGTAAAATCAGGGAGACTGGTTTTGTGTGAGTTCAAAAAATATGGAGACTGTTACTTGAGGTATTAAAATTCCCTCAGTGCTCTTCCCCTACCCTATCAAAGATTTGAAAGGGACACATTAGAAAAGGGGGGAATGATAGACCCAACCTGATCTTTTATTAAAATTTGGATCCATCTTGCCACAAAGCCATGAAAAGAAAATTTTGGCTTAACTATAAATTACACCAAATTCTGAACGTGCTTGGAATGCCTGCCCGTGGCCTTGAACTCACCCATGCCTGGCACTTCGACCAGGAACAGCCCTCTATGAAACTTTATTGACACCTCATAAATATTGGCCTTCCCTGGCCAGACAATGACCCTCTCTGAGGTTCTAATGGTTTTCACAAATTCTGATGTTGGGGCCAGCAAAAAAAAAAAAAAAATATATATATATATATATATATATAAACTACGATTAGTGTGATGCTTGTCAGAGTTCTGATATTTGTAACCCCCCTGTAGTGTAAAATTCTGGGTTATAAACCTGGGCTGTAGGAAATTTGGGTGGCTGTCTTGTTCCCACTGTTTTGGGAGGGAGAGGCCACCTGGGCAGTGGAAATTATAAGCTTGCTTTAACTTGATTTTAATTGGAGTCAGTGGTCTTTTCTTGCATCCTGGTCTAATAGGTAAACGCTATCAAACATGCAGCTCTGCCGGCCTAAAGACTTCCTTAGAAACTGCCTCTGAGGATGGGCACTTGACATATATGTTGTTGTCAGGAGCTTTAGCTTTCTTTCTAATGAGACCATTAAAGCTGGATCTGCATCTATGTGACGTGGAGGACATGGTTTCTTATTTTCCAAAGGACATGAGGCAGCAGTGCTGAATTCACTCTTTGTAGGTAAACTGTGGCCACTGAAGGCTAAGTGACTCCCCGTGTGGACTGTGAAGCCATTTGGTCATCCTCCACTTTTCATGGTGTTTCTTGCTGCTGCACTGGGAGTTTGTTATTTGCTTCACAAAATACAAGGAATTCAGCTGGGACACAGTGCTGGAGAGAGTTCTGTCACATGAAATAGATCAGGGTCTGCAGGAGAATGCATCAACCAGGCTTCTATCCCACATAGCTTGTCCCCTTGACCATAGCACCTGATTCTGAAAATTGTCCTGAAACATCTCCATATAACAAGATGCCTTATATGGAGAGTTATCAGACATATAAGTGATTCCTGGCTGCACAATGTCGGCCACAAGCCATTTGGAAGTCAATGTCAGATACACATGTCCCGACCACAGATGTTTTATCACACACCTGCACACCACAGCTCTGGGCCCACTACTCAGCAGGCTCCAACATACTGGCATCTCTGTTCTACATCATTTTCATGAAACCCAGTCAATCAAGGCACTGTCTGGTACACACTTCATCAGAAAGAGGACATTGAAAGGTTCTCCAGTGCCACCTGGTCATGAAAATTTCAAAAATTTCATTGTATTTATCTAGCCATTTTTCAAAGATAAAGTTGGAGAAATTGTGGGTTTCAATTCATTCAGAAACCATTAATGTTTGAGGAAGCACATTTCAAGGAAACTCTGGACAACTCTCAGAGGCAAGGCTTCCCAAAGAGTGGCCAAAAGGACACATGAAGCCAGGCCCATTGAGGTCTACAATGTGAGGCCCATGTGTGTTTTGACTGTCAACAATGGCTGCCAAGTCTTTCAGAATAAAATAATGTGATGCCCTGGCAGAGATTGACAATGCTCTGCGGAAAGCCACCCTGGGCATTGATCTCAGTTTCCAAAGGCAACTCTCATGCGTGGTCTCCTAAAATCCCAACACAATTCATGGCAATACTTCTCTGAGGTCAGTTCCTGAACTCAGTCTGTAAGGGGAATCACACCAGAGTTCAAGCCACGTGGACCTAGTCATCTCTTCCAACCACCACACAAATGACCACAATTAAAACCAAAACACTCCCAAATGGCCATCATCTTCTTCCACATAGACACTCTTCATAGCCTCTGGCTGAAGGTTTCCATGAGGGGCACAGCCCAAGACAGTTTTCCAAATAAACTCCCTTGCCCCTCATTTGCCTAAAGTCAGGGTGGCCTGGACTCCCTTCCTGTGAACCAATAGTGATCAAATAGTCCTGCTCTTAATACTGCTCTGCTTCTCTAATTTGAGGCCTACTGACTGTCTGGTATAGATTCTTTATGTGAATTGGTGTCATGAGAAAACCCAAGCCCTTATGTGCTAGCCTCTGTAGGGCTTTGAAGAACTGATTTGACACAAAGGATCCCTATTCTCACTTGATGGAGGTCAAGAAGCTTACAGAGGAAGGCGAGAGACTTCGTCCACAATGACTGCTCTTTTGGCCATTTTCATTTTGCATGCAAACTGGGAAACTTTCTTTAGATCCATCAGGTGCTGAGAATCTAAGCCACTGCCTCACATAGGGCAAAGAGGCTTATTCAGCCACATCTCTTTCCAAAGCAATTAAGCAAAGAGCCACAGGTGATGCCCATTCATTTCCATTTGAAAACTCTTTTCTTCTGGCTTCACAAAGTGGTGGCCTGGGGCAAAGATCTTCCTGACATTCAGGACAACAGAACAATAGGTAAGCAAAAGGCCCAATGCAGTGTTTTTCCACTGAGACTTTAATGGTCACACTGATATGTGAGTTTTCTGAGATGCTTCTATTCTCTTCAGCTATCCAGTACATGGCCATGTAACAGATCTTGAAGGTGGTACATATCTTGGAAACCAAACCATGAGGCTATTCTGGAGAGTGGCCAGTATTCAGGAAGAAAACAAGAACTTAGGAAGATAGTAGGTGTTGCCCATCCATAAGGCAAGCCTCTCTCCATTCTTTAATTGTGCAGGATGAATGCTGGCAAGCTTTCTACTAGACAGGACACAACCATTGATGCATTCGCTTTTCAAATGTCTACAACCACAGATACAGTGGAATGCACAGACATAGAAACACTCACGTTGTCAAACGACTTTCTAGAAACATTCCAGTCCAAACAAACAAACAGTCTTTCCTACCTATTCTCAGAAAAGAGACAAAACCACAAACTCACACCAACACCCACAACGGCACCTCCTTCCCCCAAGTATGTTGGTGAATATCTTGAGTGTCCTCTGACTGGTGGTCCATACTATGTTCCCCAAAAATGGCCTGTTCTGTCTCAGATCTGGTCTTCTTCACCAACTCTGTGAAGTTGTCAGGAGCCATGGTTGAGCCACTACCTGCTTTCTCAGAAAAGGCTCCTCTTCAGAGGTCTCCTGGCATTTGGCCATTCTCACTTCAGTAGGTACCAACAAAGACTGACTCTTTCCTTGGTAAATCCAAACATTTGAGACCACTGGGACTGGGACTGGGACTGACTCTGGGTGCCTGGCTTCCTGGATCCCAAGTTCAGAGTGTCCCATCACCAAGGAAGTGTGTACTGATATTTGCTTCTAAGGGTCCCAGTAGATGGAGACTGCCCGTACTTCCTGAGACAGTTTCACAAGTTAGAATGGTATATCAACAATAGGCACCCGGGAACAGCTCTTCTCACAGGCCTGGTTTTGTCCATCTTCTCTACATTAAGAAGAGAAAGGCTGATTCAGATACATCTCTTCATCCTGACCCGGTTGTTTAAAATTGAAAATGACTTTTGCTCTCTCAGGTCCTTCATAGCTGCCTTCTTCTTCTCCACGTATCATTTCTGCATGGACCTTTGAGGTTCTCATCAGATGGAAGATACCCTACAATCCAGTATTGAAAGATCAACTCTTTCCCTGCTCTTCTGTAAAGTTAGATTGAGCGAACAGTGTATGGTTAGGGTTAACAACATGTTCGATTGGGTTAGGAATAATTCTGCAGGATGAATAATGGTTATGGGAACATGCGATATTTACAAAATATACAGTTGAAATATAAATATGAAAACAGAAATCTAGGTAAGATTTGATGCCCAGAAGGGCATTGTGCCCTTGATTGGGATACTTAGCTTTGAATTAATTTCTGCACAGATGTCTCAGATAAATCAACATACAATGGTATAGGACATTGTACCTTGGATGATTGAATGTCGAAGAGAACATGCAGTCAAAAAGGGATAGTTGTTAGGATTAGAAAGATAGTCGGTAGTTTTAGAAAGATGAGTGAGTATAGGATTTGGACAAAATGGTCTTTAGCAATAGGGTTTTATGTAGAGAGTGAATGTAAATATCAGCACATGTTAAGAGGCAGTCACAATGATGAACTGGGGAAAATATATATCAATAGAGACATTAGGAAATCAGGCAAAGTATAAGGTGAGTAATAGGATTAGACATTTTCAACAGGTTTGAGGTTGAATATATAATCTTAGAAAGAAACAAATATGTAGTCACCAATAGGATCGACATTTGAGAGCAATAGGCAACCTGAACATCGATGATTTTAGTAATCCATGTTCAATTTCCATTTAGGCTTTAGTACAATCATAAGTGTGACATTTGCTTTTTGTTTCCAGAATATTACTGTGATAAAATGTATATGTAGATCAGGTGACATGAGTATTTCTTTCACCATTTCTAGGAACAGTATTTTGAAGACGTGTAAATTAGTATTTTGAATACAAATAGGTGTACACTGTGTCTATGAATATAGAAATAATGCATGAATAGACCATAATGTAAATAAATAATATAACTGGTTCCAACTTAAATAATGGTTCGAGTTGATATCTGAAAATATACAGGAAACCTTATATTGATATATATCCATTCATTCAAACCAGTTATACATCTAATGGTAATATTAGGATTATGGTTTATCATGAAGAATGTGTGAGTTTTGCTTCAAAGGTAATTGTGGAAATCGAAAATAATGTGTTTGGAAAGAAGTCTCATGAAAAACCAGTCATGTAACCTGGAGGAATACAAGTGTTCTGAAGCAGGAAGTGATTGAAAGTGAAACAAAAGCCTTTAAATTTGTGAACTTGTGGATGAAATATATATCTTATGATGTGCATAAACTGAGGAAATAGTAATGTACAAGTGTTGAAAAAAAATGAACGTCAAAATACACATCATGTCCCATAGGAATCTACTTGCATTTATATTAACCTGGGTCAATTAGTGTAAAAATATTAGGATATGTATGCACAATTCACTGAACTTAGTTTTCAGTACTAGGAAACAAATACGTATTTCAGGAGGATGAATATGTCTTAGAATAATCTTATGAAAAGTTGATTATAAATACGCACTTAAATATTAATGAATTTAGGGAGTACATAATAAGATACATTTATTTCATATTTTGAAAACTCTGGAATATATATATATATATATATATATATATATATATATATATATATATATATATATATACAGACATTAAAATACACACACAGAAATTAAAAAGTATTAATATACAAGCCAAATGAAATTCACCATGAAATATATATCATCCACAGATCTAAAAATATTCATTTCACTGAACATGAATTTATGTATAATGTTTTTCAGCTAGGATACTCACGCATAGGTTGAATTTTCAGTTCCAACAGTGTTTAACAGGAGTGATCTCTTCTTACAATTTGTATCTGCCAAGTCAGCCACCTCACAAGAATGTACGTGTGGTACCAGGTAGGATTCTATATGTGCATATAAAAATATATGTGCTGATTAGGCTACAGAGAAATGGAGACATGAATTCACATATTTGTTAACTTTAAAAACACATGGAGAAGTGTTTCAACAAAAAATTCACTAGATTTAAAACTCCTACCATATATAATGCAAAAGGAACGTCCAAATGTACACCTGGCATCCTCTGAACTGCTTGTATTTCAATTTGGTTTGGTCTATTTTTATCCATCATATTAGGATTTGTAGTCAGAGTCTAGTAGGGAGTGGGTTACTATGAGGGATTAAGTATTTTGAATGAATAATTGGAAAATGAATCCAATGTGTATGCAAATATGTGCTACAAAAAAATCTTCCCACTCTCATCCAGAACAATGCCTTGACATTACCTTCGCCCCAAGTAAGATACAATTAGAGGAGAAGAGTTAGAAAATCTATGAATACATATCTGGAATGGAAAATGCTCGGGAGTTCACAACACTGGAGGTGGTAGAGGAGTTTCCAAAGTAATGGAGACTGTAAACACTCCACAAACATGGAAGTGTGCAGGCCTCAAGACATCTGGGAAACTGTCTTTGAAATTGTACACTTGAAATATATGTTGTTTTCAGGAGCTTTAGCTTCCTTTGTAGTGAGATCATCAAAGCTGTGTATGCATCTATGTTACATGGAGGGCATGGTTTCTTATTTTCCAATGAACATGAGGCAGCAGTGCTGAATTCTCTCTTTGTGGGTAAGCTGTGGCCACTGGGGTCTAAGAATCTTTCCGTGTAGACTGTGAAGCCATTTGGTCATTCTCCAATTTTGTTGTGTTTCTTGTTGCTGCACTGGGAGTTTGGTATTTGCTTCACAAAATACAAGGAGTTCAACTGGAACACAGTGCTGGAGGGAGTTCTGTCACGTGTGGTAGGTAAGGGTCTGATGGAGAATGCACCAATCAGGCTTCTATGCCACATTGCTTGCCCCCTTGACCGTAGCAACTTGATTCTGAACATTGCCCTGAAAACTCTCCATCTAACAAGATGGCTTAATATACAAAAGTCTGCTGGCTGCACCATGTCAATCACAAGCATTTGGAAGCCGAAGTAAGATCCACATGACCCCACCACAGATGTTTTATCACACAACTGCACACCACAGCTCTGGGCCCACTACTCAGCAAGCTCCACCATACTGGCAGCTCTGTTCTACACCATTTTCATGAAACCCAGTCAAGGAAGGCACTGTCTGGTACACTCTTGATCAGCAACAGGACATCCAAAGTTTCTCCAGTGCCACCTGGTCATGGAAATTTCAAAAATTTCATGGTATTTATCTAGAAATTTTTCAAGGATGAAGTTGGAGAAACTGTGGGTTTCAATTCATTCAGGAACCATTAAATTTTTAGGAAGCACATTTCAAGGAAACCTCTGGAGAATTCTCAGAGGCAAGGCTTCCCAAAGTGTGGCCAAAAGGCCACATGAAGCCAGGCCCATTGAGGTCTACAATGTGAGGTCCATGTGTGTTTTGACTGTCAACAATGGCTGCCAAGTCTTTCATAATAAAATCATGTGATGTCCTGGCTGAGATTGAGAGTGCTTGGTGAATAGCCACCCCAGGCTTAGATCTCAGTTTCCAATGGCGACTCTCATGCATGGCCACCTAAAATCCCAACACAATTAATGGCAATACTTCTCTGAGGTCAGTTCCAGAACTCAGTCTTTAAGGGGCATCACACCAGAATTCCAGCCCAGGTGGACCCAGGATTCTCTTCCAACCACCAACAAATGACCACAATTAAAACCAAAACACTCCCACATGGCCCTCATCTTCTTCAACATAGACACTCTGAATAACCTCTGGCTAGAGGTTTCCATGACGGGCGCAGCCCAAGACCGTGTACAAAATAAGCTCCCTTGCCCCTCATTTGCCTAAAGTCAGGGTGGCCTGGACACCCTTCCTGTGAACCAAGAGTGATCAAATAGCCCTTCTTTAATACTGCTCTGCTTCTCCAGTTTGAGGCCAACTGACTGTCTGGTATAGATTCTTTATGTGAATTGGTGTCCTGAGAAAACCCAAGCACCTATTGGCTAGCCTCTGCCGAGCTTTGAAGAACTGGTTTGACCCAACGGATCCCTATTCTCACTTGATGGAGGTCAGGAAGCTTACAGAGGAAGGCGAGAGACTTCATCCACAATGACTGCTCTTTTGGCCATTTTGGTTGTGGATGCACACTTGGAAACTTTCTTTAGATCCATCAGGTGCTGAGAATCTAAGCCACTGCCTCACACAGGGCAAAGAGGCTGATTCAGCCACATCCATTTCCAAAGCAATTAAGCAAAGAGCCACAGGTGACGCCCATCCTTTTCCATTTGAACATTGATTTCTTCAGGTTTCACACAGGGGTGGCCTGAGGCAAACACCTTCCTGACATTCAGGACAACAGAACAAAAGTCCAAAGTAGTGTTTCTCCACTGAGACTTTAGTGGTTGCACTGATATCTGAGTTTTCTGAGATGCTCTCATTCCCTTCAGCTTTCCAGTACATGATCATGTCACAGAGCTTGGAGGTGGTACATATCTTGGAAATAATACCATGAGGCTATTCTGGAGAGTGGCCAGTATTCAGGAAGAAAAGAGGAACTTAGGAAGATAATAGGTGTTGCCCATCCATAAGGCAAGCAGCTCTTGATTCTTTAATTTGGCAAGATGAATGCGGGGAAGCTTTCTACTAGACAGGACACAACCATTGATGCATTCGCTTTTCAAATGTCTACAAAAACAGATTCAGTGGGATACACTGACATAGAAACACTCGCATTGTCAAACGACTTTCTAGAAACATTCCAGTCCAAACAAACAAACCGCCTTTCCTACCTATTCTCAGAACATGAGACAAAACCACAAACTCACACCGACACCCACAATGGAACCTCCTTCCCCCAAGTATGTCTGTGAGTATCCTGAGTTTCCTCTGATTTTTGAGCCATACTATGTTCCACCAAAATGGCCTGTCCTATCTCAGAACTGGTCTTCTTTGCCAACTCTGTGAAGTTGTCAGGAGCCATGGTTGAGCCACTATCTGCTTTCTCAGAAAAGGCCCCTCTTCAGAGCTCTCCTGGCATTTGGCCATTCTCACTTCAGTAGGTACTAAGAAAGACTGACTCTGTCCTTGGTAAATCCAAACAAGTGAGACCACTGGAACTGGGACTGGGATTGGCTCTGGGTGCCTGGCTTCCTGGATCCCGAGTTCAGAGAGTTCCATCACCAAGGAAGTGTGATAGGTCACTTCCTTCACGAACTGAATGAGGTCACTGCGTTGGCAACCACTTTGTCCTAACAGTTGCTTCCAAGGGTTCCATGAGATGGAGGCTGCCCATACTTCCTGTGACACTTTCACAAGATAGAATGGTATATCAACCATAGGCACCCGGGAACAGCTCTCCACACAGGCCTGGTTTGGTCGATTTAATCTACATTAAGAAGAGAGAGGCTTTTAGACACATCCCTTCATTTTGACCAGGTTGTTTTACATGGAAGTTGACTTTTGCTCTCTCAGGTCTTTCATAGGTGTCTACATCTTCTTCAGGGATCATTTCTGCATGGAACTTTGAGGTTCTCAGCAGGTGGAAGATCCCCTATATTCCTGTATTGTAAGACCAACAATATCCTTGTTCTTCTGTTAAGTTAGATTGAGGAAATATTGCATGTTTAAGGGTAATAACAGGTTCGATTTGGTTTAGGAATCATTCTGTGGGATGAATTAAGGTATTGGGAACCTGCGATATTTACAAGAATATACTGGTGAAATATAAGTATGAAAACAGAAATCTAGGTAATATTTGAAGTCCAGAAGGGCATTGGGTGGCCTGAACACCCTTCCTTTGATTCAGGAGTGATCAAATAGCCCTGCCGCTAATACTGCACTGCTTCTCCAATTTGAGGCTTACTGACTGTCAGGTCTAGATTCTTTATATGATTTGGAGACATGAGAAAACCCAAGCACCTATTGTCTCATGCCACAGCAAATGGTTTATTGGGGTCCAGCATGCTGGGGCTCAAAGCTCACTTCAGAGGAGCAAAGAACAAAGAGCCCCAAGAACAACTTGAGAAGATATTATATACAATCTTTAGAGAGTGCAGAGACTTTATATACATCATAGCCTCCTTTAGCAAATCAACATATGTGGTAAGCCATTGTTGTCGATTGTGGCTGCCATTAGAAGATGGCGCCGGCTTCCACTGTGGCCTGTAGTAAACAACTCCTTTTATGGAGAGATGGCACGCTATCCCTTGCTACCCTATGAGAAAGATCCACGTGGCGGCTTAAGATTGGTATGTGGGAGGCTTTATTATACTGTGCTTGGGCGCTCGGGAGGAGGGGGGTCACTAGAAGATACTTTAATCAAGGCCTGAATAAACTGCTGAAAGAAGATTTCTGAGTTGCGTCTTCCTTGCGGGCAAGGGGTCGCGACAAGTGGTGCCGAGACCCGGGAACCAGAACTTTCAGTAGTCAGGTGTGGTGCACCGGTTAGTCCCAGGTAAGTGGGATCCACGATCAAAGCGGGGATTAGTCCCAGGTAAGTGGGATCCGCGATCAAAGCAGGGCAGCTCCTCTGTAAAGCAAGAGAGAGCGTTACATTTTATTGCAGCTGCACTGTGTACTTTCACTTTTGTTTTTTGTGTGTCTTTTGTTGTGTCATGGGTGCCACATCTTCAAGTCCGCTTCTCCTGGTCCTACATGGCCTGTTACGTTCCAAGGGACTAGAAGTGAAACGTAGTACTTTACAGAGATTTTTACAGAAGACAGATATTGCTGCACCGTGGTTTGCATTTTTGGGCAGCCTTACTATACCTAGCTGGGACAAATTAGGGAAAGATCTAGATTTCGCTCGTGAACAAGGTACCTTAGAGGGTGGTGTTATACCACTTTGTAAGTTAGTTAGAGGATGTATAGTAGATAGTAAATGCCAGGAAGCTGTGAGTGAGGGTCAAGCTGTTCTTGAGCAACTACATGAGGAAAAGTCTGAAGGATCACATAGTGAAGTGGCAGAGAGCATTGGGAGTAAGAGTAGTGAGAAGGCAAAAGAGCCTGAAACTAAAAATAGGAGAAGGCTCTACCCAGACTTGGCTGAATTAAAAACGCCTGCGAACACAAGCGGCTCAGAGAGTTCTGAGGACCTTGATATATTCCTACAACAACTACGCAAGATAAAAATGAAGAAAAAGAAACAAGGGTTACAGGGCACGCAGGCCTACTGTAAAAAGGGGACGGGATCCAATATTGGTCAACAACACTCTGAGGAGGAGGAGGTAGAATATCTCGAAAAAGATATGGTGCCGGTTGCCCCACCCCCGTATGTGGGGGGGAGCCAAAATTCCGGGAGATCTTATCATGCGCAAGTTTGGAGGACAGTTAATACAGATATGGGACTTGCATACCCTGTATTTCAGGACAATAACAGGGGAAGATATCATGAGCCTTTAGACTTTAAGATAATTAAAACCTTGGCGGAATCTGTCCGCACTTATGGCGTGGATGCCGCTTTCACCCTTACTCAGGTGGAGGGACTTGCTAGATTTTGTATGACTCCTTCAGATTGGGCTAATCTAGTCTGCGCCTGTGTCTCCCCAGGGAAATTTTGGATTGGAGAGCATTTATGCTAGAGGGTGCAGTAGAGCAAGCTGCTCAAAATCATGCAGCGAGACGCCCTGCCTAGGATAAGGATATGCTTTTGGGACAAGGCAAGTTTGCTAATCAACAAACAGGATACCCCCCCCGAACATTCACGCCTTGTCAAGATCACTCTTGGGAGAAACATCAGGTCTCTAAGGGTTTCTCTCTTTCCCCGTCTCTTAAAAGATACTTATATAATTCTTCCAACTGTAATTCCTCTATAGGAACAGGTTGGTCTTGGTTTCAATGGTTAATTTCCAATGAAAAGGGAGCCACAGCTGATATCTCCACTTTGGCTCAATTACGAGGAGTCAAAAGCTGGTTGTTTAATGTTTCTGGTAGTATCCAAGACTCGGATCGAGGTAGGAGACTTGGAAATATTTCACATAACTCACAATTAAGTAATGCTACGTTATCCTCTGCAGCAGTCTGTCTCCAATCTCCGTTCCTGTTTCTTTTGGCTAATGATACATCACAGGGGATGCTTAATTGTTCTAATGTTACCTGTTATTTAACTGAGTGTTGGAATGGCTCTTGGACTGTGGCAGTGATTATGAAAATTCCAACCTTTGTCCCGATCCCAGTTACTGTGGATCCGGAATCTTTTCCTATTGTTGAACTGATTAGAGCCCGTAAAGATTTTGGTATTATGGCAGTTATAGTGACAGCTGTGGCGGTATCTGCTGCTGCAGCAGTTACAGCTGGAGTAGCCATGGCCAGCCAAGTACAAACTGCTGCCACTCTTAATGAGGTTATTCAACAAACATCCACCATACGTACATCTCAAAGTAGAATTAATCAACACATTTTATCTGGGATTCTGGCTGCTAATCAAAGGATAAATCTGCTTCAAGATCAAGTTGAGAAATTGTCTGATCTAGTATATTTAGGTTGTGTTGATCAACGTGCACATTTATGTATAACCTCTGTCAGATTTAATGATTCCAGGAATGCCTCCCACATCATCGGGAAATATTTATCTGGAACCTGGTCCATGGAAGCAGAAAACTTACTCCAATCTCAACTAACTCAAATTGCTGTTTTGAATAGTACCCGTGTCGAACCAGTGACTTTGGGTCAATTCACCAGTTGGCTATCTTCTGCCTTTTCCTTCTTTAAGGAGTGGGTGGGAGTGGGCAATTTGGGGGCAATGTGTTGCTTCGGTATTATACTTTGTTTGTGGCTTCTATGTCGCCTTATAACTCGCCATACACAGGAGAAGGCTATGATTGTATAGGCTCTTGCGGCCTTGGAAAATGGCATGTCTCCGCAAATCTGGCTTGCTCATCTTAAACAGTGATTTTCTGGGCATGGCCATTGCACCCCAAGTTAATTTCACAGTGCACTGGGATTGGCATGTCCTCTTTCTTATTCTCCCCCAGTACTGAATAGCCCTTGCACTCTGCAGGTCTTGTTACCATTGCACGCAGATGGGTTTTAGGACTGGTCTTTCTTCTCGGCTACAGACTCTTTACTTTCCTCTGGGCCTTAGGGATTGTGTTGCCAACTAAAAATTTGTTTTTGTTACCAGGCTACCTGTGTTGCCCTACTTCTCGCCGTCGTCAAGATGCAGGATGCGAGGCAAAGCACTGCACTTGAGTGATCCCTCAACGGACCTCAAGGAAAGCATGTCCTATTGCATGCGGGTTTGACGTCCACGCCCCCGCCCTACGAAAAAAGGCGTCGGCTGATATGGGGTCAGGTCTGGGGAAGGCGCCTCCTTAGGACTGAACCATACATTGCAGCCGCTTCTGCACAGTGGGATAGGACCTCTACTTTCGCCTGCATTGTTTTATAAAATAGAAGGGGGAACTGTGGTAAGCCATTGTTGTAGATTGTGGCCGCCATTAGAAGATGGCGCCGGCTTCCACTGTGGCCTGTAGTAAGCAACTCCTTTTATGGAGAGTTGGCACGCTATCCCTTGCTACCCTATGAGAAAGATCCACGTGGCGGCTTAAGATTGGTACGTGGGAGGCTTTATTAGACTGTGCTTGGGCGCTCGGGAGGAGGGGGGTCACTAGAAGATACTTTAATCAAGGCCTGAATAAACTGCTGAAAGAAGATTTCTGAGTTGCGTCTTCCTTGCGGGCAAGGGGTCACGACAATCATATACTGTGGGAAAATCAAATAACAACTGTAAAACATGATTAGCACATTCATGTGCGGGAACAGTTCGGGCAGGGGGTGATTGGTCAGCCCTGAGAAGGGGTATACATTTAAACTGATTGGTTGAAGCCCTGAGATGTATACGTGCTGACATGCACGGTTTCTGGGAAGGGGTTGTTAAGTAACTAGGTGGTCAGGGAAGATTTCAACACATCTAACGGGCAGTTCCGGGAATTGTCTTCACTGACACAGGAATTTCAGGTTCAGAGCACAGCTTGTAAACTTTACAAAACCTGTTTCTTTACGTTTCAATTTCAATTTCATTAATTCTTTCATTTCTCACTCCTTTTTCTGCCTACTTTTAATCTTAAAAGTAATGAATCATAATTATTGTGGGGTCTCACATTCTATTTCTGCCAGTGAAGTGTATTTCTGTCTGATTACCATGAGTTTTACCTGCCCAATCTGAGCCTGGAGAAAGAAAACTATGTAGTTAAGCAAACGAGGTCCCACAGTTATCAACACCATAAGCATGATCAGGGGTCCAGCTAAGGCTGATAGGAGTGCAGTTAACCAGGGGGACTGGGTATATCATGACTCAAACCACACTTGTTGAATCTCCCTTTCTCTCTGGTGCTCTACAAGGAATTTTCTCAATTTACTCATGGATTATTTTACAACTCCAGTATGGTCAGCATAAAAACAGCATTTTTCTCTCAGTACAGCACAGAGGTCCCCCTCCCTCAAAAAATGGAGGTCTAATCCTCGACTGTTCTGTAAAACAACTTTAGAGAGAGAGGTTAAGGATTCCTGCAAAAGTGTGATGGAGGTCTCTAACGTCTTCAAGTCTTGATTTATTGCTGTTTCTAATCAGGCCATTTGTGGTGACCCATGGATCATATCAGCTGTTCCTGTACCCACTCCTGCAGCAGCTCCTAGCCCCAATAGGATGGCTAGAGTAAGGGACACTGGCTCCCGGCAAAATCGGGTTGGTTGTCCCCCTAGTAGACCTTCAAAGGATTCTGCATCATGATAGAGCACCCTGGGGAGTATCTGCACCATTATACAATAATGTACAGAGCTGTCAAATACCTGGGCTGAAATGCAAGGAGTTCTGACTGTGTGGAGTTTAGTACCATAAAGGTTCCTTTAATTAGTTCCCAGGGGGAGGAGTCAGCTGTACTCTGGACTGGGGAAGTAGGCAAAGATGGAAACTGCGAAGTATGATATGGTAGAGGGGTTTTGGTAGATCTAGGCATTGGAGGTTGAGGAGGCTTAATTCCTGACTTGAGGGGATTGGGCCCTATTGCTGTGGGATTTTCTTCCTTTTTAAGCCGGATGGTGAACCAGAGACCAAAGTCATAACCAGGGCCATTAATATAGAATCGCATTCCCCAAGTATTTCCCATAGGCCATGTTGTTCTGAGGTAGCCCCTTCCTTTGGAAGTGAAAGTTATATTGAGGGGGTAACATAGACTATTTTTTCCACAGCAAGTTTTTGACACCACTTGGATAGCGGCACATTTATTGGGATCAATCCAGATGTCATTTCATCCTACCCAAATCATACTGTCTGGGGAGTTTGCGTTTCACAATGTAGGTCCCGTGTGTTCATAACCCCAAGATCTACAATAAAAGTCACTGGGTCCTCCACAGGTTTGGGCCTGTTTGTGACTTCAGAAATCAGCTGGGCACACTTAATACACAAGACTGGCTAGTTTACACCTGAGCTGGGGGAGATGACATCAATAATTCATGGGGTAAGTTGGTCTATGTTGCCCTGGTTTGGGTTTGAGTGGCATTTGTGTGGGGTCCACTATGTCAGGGAGATCCCAGTCAGAGAGGCCTATGGCAAGCTGACAAATATCCGGGTGGAGAGATGGCCACCAAGTCCATAAGGGGGCTGTATGTGAAATAGACCACACTACTTGCCCAGTAGGATTTATAAAACTTGCCATTGTTGCTGAACAGGCTGATGGGGATTAGGACTGCTGGTGGTCAGGGGAAGAATCCATAGCCCTACCCACACCACGGACATGCAACTTGAGAGGGTTACCAGTCTGTTTCAGTTTCCAGCCAGAGTCTGGAGAGGGCGCAGGATTGAGATGGGAGGTATGGATCCAGGAAGTGATCCCATCCACTTTCACCACTGTAGGTGTTATAAGCAGCACCTGGTATGGTCCTTTCCAGCAGGGTTCCAGGGATGACACCTGACACTGTCTCATGTAGACGAAGTCTCCCACTTGATATCAATGTGGAGTTCCCTCGTCTCCAGGTTGATAAGCAGTGGCCAACTGTTTTCACAGGTATCGCTGGGTGCTGGGTTTGTTCAAGGGCTTTAAGTCTGTCTAGCAAGGGGCTGTTGAAGGAATCATTAATCTCAGAGTTGGGGTTAGGTCCCTTAATGGAGGAGGGGCACCGTAGAGAATTTCATAAGGGGTGAGGTTACACAAAGAGGCGGAGGGGTATTTCTTGCACGAAAAAGTGCATGAGGTAGGAGCATAGTCCAATTTTTTATGCCGGTCTCCAAGATTATTTTCGTTAAGTCTCTTTGATGGTTCTATTCGTCGTTTCTCTATGTCCTGAGCTCTGGGGTCTATAAGCACAATATAACTTCCAATTAATCCCCAGGGTCCTGGAAAATCCCTGACTTACCTTGGCCATGGATGCCGGTCCGTTATCAGACCCTATTACCTTAGGCAGACCGAACCTTGGAAAACTGTCTTCTAGGATCTTTTTGACCACCATCTGAGCTGTTTCTTTCTTCATTGGGAAGGCTTCGACCCATCCTGAAAAAGTATCTACAAAGACTAGGAGATATTTAAGTCCATACATTGCTGGCTTAATTTGAGTAAAGTCCACTTCCCAGAATTGTCCTGGTCTGGTTCCTCGTATGCGCATCCCTGCAGGACTCTTGGATGGGAAAGTATTAACTAATTGGAAGACTTGAAAAGCTCTAGTCACCAGCTCAGATATTTTTTTCCTCTGTGAGTCAGTCAATAATAAGTCCTTTATTCGGTCCTTTAAGAGTGCTTATAACTTTTTTGAGCCTAAGTGGTTGAGCTGGTGTACATCTTTGACATAAAGGTGGGCTTTTTGAAATTGTAAACTTGGCTCTGTAGGGTCCCAGAGTTCTGTATCTGTCTCCTCAGATGATAAGTTGCCTGAATGTTCCGGGGCGGCCAAGTCTCCTGATTTTTGTTCCCCCCGGTGTGAAAAAAGTTAACAGAGTCACTCCGTTTAGGGCTGCCAATTAAGCTTCCTCATCTGCCCTTCTGTTTCCAACTGCCACGGGATTGTTTCTTTTCTGGTGCCCTGGACAGTGCACTATAGCTAGTTCCTTATGGCCCTGCACTGCTGAGCGAAGGTGGAGGATCTCATCTTTATTCTTTATTTCTTTCCTGCAGAGGTTAATAGCCCCCATTGTTGGTAAATAGTCCCGTGCATATGAACAGTGGCAAATGCATAGTGGCTAACAGTTTATATGGTGGCCCTTTTGCCTGTTGCTAGTTCCAATGCTTTCATAAGGGCAATCAGTTCTGCTTTTTGGATTGATGTCCCTTCTGGGAGACCCGAGTATCAGATGAAATTAGTTTTGCTAACTGCTGCTGCTCCAGCCCGCTGCTTACCATCTTGGAGGAAGCTGCTGCCATCTGTAAACCATACGACTTCAGGGCGAGGCAGTGGCTGATCCTTCAAGTCTTGTTGTATACTGGTTTCCTTGCCAGTATGTGTTGACACTCATGAGTGACGGGTCCTGATGATTCTTCTGGCAGCAGTGTAGGTGGGTTGAGTGGAGCAGGGGGTCCCAGCGTTATTCTGTCTTTGTCAAGCAAGAGGCTCTGGTAGTGGTTTATTCTGGAGTTTGATAGCCACCTCTCTGGAGGCTAACAGATCATGCTCTCCAGGGCATGGGGGGATATAATGGTTAGCTTCTGTCCCAACGTTAATTAATGAGCATCTTTTATTAGAAGGGCTGCCGCTGCTATAGCACTTAAGCAATGGGGCCACCCGCTAGCCACTGGGTCCAGTTTTTTGGATAAATACGCTACCGGCTTTTTCCAAGGTCCAAAAGACTGAGTGAGCACTCCCCGTGCTATTCCTTTCTTTTCCTCGATGTAGAGAGTGAAGGGTTTTCTACATCTGGGAGTGCTAAGGCCGGAGCAGATAGCAGCATCTTTTTTTGACATTATCAATAGCTTGTTGGTGCTCAGGGGTCCATTGGAAGTGGGCATCCCCCTTTATCAGCGGGTATAAAGGGGCAGCCAAAGATGTTAACCCAGGAGTCCATAACCTGCAAAAGCTGGCAGTCCCAAAAAACTCTCTGAGTTTTCTCTTATTAGATTGGGGCAGTATCTGCACAACAGTTTTTTTTTCTGGGCTCAGGGAGCCATCGTTTGCCACCCTTGAGAGAATAACCCAGGAAGATTACTTCTTGCTGACAAATTTGGGCCTTTTGGCAGAAGCCTTATATCCAAGCCGAGCAAGCTCGAATAATAGTGCTTGGGTCCCAGACTCATAGGTCTCCTTGGTGTCGGCTGCCAGTAGAAGATCATCCACTATTGGAGTAGTGTGACTTTCGGGGTGTGCAGTTTTGAAGTCATTGATGTCTCTGTGGAGGACTTCATCAAAGAGAGTGGGGGATTTTTTGACCCCTGTGGGAGTCTAGTCCAGGTTAGTTGGCCAGATGTTCCAGGTTCTGGGTCTATCCACTCTAAAGCTAACAGCAACTGACAGTCCTTATGTAGAGGCGAGCAGAAGTAAGCATCTTTTAAGTCCAGCACAGTGTACCATTTCCGCTACGGATTCAGAGTGCTAAGCAAATTATATGGATTGGGTACTGTGGGGTGAATGTCCTGCACTCTGTTGTTGATCTCTCTTAGGTCTTGAACAGGACGGTAGTCCCCAGTTCCTGGCTTTCTTACTGGTACCGGGGTGTGTTCCAGGCTGATTGACAGGGCCTTAGGACCCCAAGAGCCAGGTATTTATGAATATGGGGCCTTATCCCATCCTTAGCTTCTTTGCTTAGAGGATATTGTTTAACACTAATTGGAGACGAAGAGGCTTTTAATTCTACTACTATTGGAGGTTGTTGATGACTAGACCTAACCCAGCAGTTTCTGCCCAGGCATTAGGATAATCTTTTATCCATTTATGGGGTAGTTTGCCTGTTTGATTAGTCCTATGGGGCGCAAAGAGTTGATATTCATCTTCTACGGACATAGTCAAAGATGTGACTATGGGAGTTTATACTGAACGCTATAGAACCTCCACTTGGGGACCATTAGGTTTAAAGGTTATTCTAGTCCAGAGTTTGGTAAGCAGATTCCTGCCCATCAATGGGGCCGGGCATTCTGGAATTACTAGGAAACAGTGGTGGACTTTTCCCTTTCCGAGGTCCATGTTCATCTTAGTTGTCCAAGCCCGATATCTACTGCCATTAGCCCCTTGAACTAGGGACCATTTAATTGATAGGGGGGCCAGTGAAGTCTTAAGGGCTGAGTATACTGCTCCTGTAATCACTTCAAAGTTCACTGTGTTCCCCTCAACTTCAAATGTTACTATGAGCTGGGGAAGGGGATCTGATCCCCGAATTTTCTAGTCCTCTTCTAGAGTCAGCACGGCGGGCTGGCGTGGCTGCTTCTTTTGGGGGCACTCTTTGGCCCAGTGTTCTTTTTTATTACAGTGGGCACATTGATTTGAGGCCAGGGGCAGCCTTTGGCGTGGGCCCAGGTAACCCTTTACGTATCCCTGCTTTTTAACTTCTGGCCTATTTGCTGCTGTGACCCAAACCTTAGGCAATGCTTTACTCTGCCATTTGCTTCTTTCCTCCTTCTTTTGTTCCCTTTCCTTCTCTCTCTCCTCTATTCCCTTTCCTCCTCAGTTTCTCTCTTATAATATGCTTTCTCAGCTTCTCTGACTAAATCTCATAAGGTCATATCTTATAATCCATCTAGACGTTGTAACTTTCTCTTAATATCTAGGGCAGTCTGCTCGATAAAGGCCATTGCAACAGATGCCTTTTGGTCTTCTGCCTGAGGATCAAAAGGAGTATATTTCCTATAGGCTTCCATAATTCTCTCCAGAAACATAGAAGGAGACTCATTAGGCCCTTGGATAATCTCTCTTACCTTGGACAAATTAGTCGGCCCTCTGACGGCCGCTCAGAGACCCACTATTAGAGAACGGCGATAAGTGGACAGATGCTACCTACATTTAAAGGTGTTGGGGTCCCAGTTGGGTCGGTTCATGGGCCTGTAGGGATGGAGAGGGAGCAGCACAGGGGCTTCCGAGTTTTCTATTATCCATCTCCTGCGGGTTTTTTTAGGTGGCCCAGCTTCCTTCAGGGGAGCAGGGGCTGCTGCTGCTGCGGGGAAGTCCCCTGGAGGGCTTGGGTCTGGCCCAATTGCCTCTAGCGGCAGAGAGGCTGAGTCAGCGGCGGGAGGATCATCTGGAACATGTTGTGCGTTGGGGAGCGAGGGTAGAGGATAAGGAGAGAGAGGAGTGTCCAGTCTTATGACTCAGAATGGAGGGAAGAGGGGGAGGAGAAGAATGTTGGAATGATAGGATCGTGGGGCAAGGGGTATATGGCTGTTGATCTGGGTGGCCACGTGGCCCCGGTGAAAGACAATATCTCTGACTTTTCGGATTAGAGGGAAGTGGAAGGATTCTTCTGGGGGCCATCCGACTCCTAGGATGGGCCATTCTGAAGCACAGAGAGTCTGCCAGGTCCGGCATTTTACTGAAAAAGAAAGATTCTTGGTACTTGAGCGGACATCAGTCCAATGATCAAGGTTAAGGGACAGAGGCATGGAAGTGCTTTGTCCCATAATGTCCCATAATGGGAGTTACTCAAACAGGGACAGTGAATACACAAACATGACACAGACAAAGACAAACAGTAAACGTTTAACATGAGTCCAAGACAAAGATTAGAACTGAGTAACTGGCAAAACATGATGGGTTAGACAATAAAGACAGACAGTAAACTCAACATGAGTTCCTGACAATGAACAAAACTGAGTAGCCAGCAAAACCTGATGGGCTGGAAAACCGAATCGTGAAGCAAAAAATAACCGAGTTGAGGAAACTACTAATCCTCTATTTCCCGAGTCCTCTGGAGTGTCTCCCAGGGACGTGGCCTGTGGCTCTGTGACACATCTGTCAGCCACCGTCGCAGAGAGCTAATGTTCTTCACCGACAGCCATTTTGCCAAGCCCTAACCTGAAACCTGAAACCAGAAAGAGGCACCTTACTTACTCTGAAAGGAGTCCGTTGGGGTCTTTTTTTCGTCACTGCTGGATTTCTCAGCTAGGGCCTCCAGATGAAAAGGTGGGCCGAACTTCGGAGGAAAAGACCACCAAGAGAATTTCTCATGAAACAGCAAAGGGTTTATTGGGGGTCCAGCATGCTGGGGCTCAGAGCTCACTTCAGAGGAGCAAGGAACAAAGAGCCCCGAGAACAACATGAGCAGATTTTATATACATTCTTTAGAGAGGGCAGGGACTTAACATACATCATAGCTTCCTTTAGCAAATCACCGTATACCGTGGGAAAATCAAATAACAACTCTAAAACATGATTTGCACATTCATTGGTGGGAATAGTTCAGGCAGGGTGCTATTGGTTAGCCCTGAGAAGGGGTATACATTTAAACTGATTGGTTGAAGCCCTGAGATGTATATGTGCTGAGCTGCACGGTTTTTGAGAAGAGGTTGTTAAGTAACTAGGTGGTCAGGGAAGATTTCAACACACATCTAAAGGGCAGTTCCAGGAATTGTCTTAACTGCCACAGGAATTTCAGGCTCTGAGTGCAGCCTGGATACTTTACAGAACCTGGTTCTTTACGTTTCAATTTCAATTTCTTTTATTCTTTCAGAACCTTACAAAGGAAGGCGAGAGACTTCATCAACAATGACTGCAATTTTGGTCATTTTGGTTTTGGAAGCAGACATGGGATCTTTTTTTAGATCCTTATGGTGCTGGTAATCAAAGCCACAGCCTCACACAGGGCCAAGAGGCTGATTAAGACATATCCCATTCCAAAGCAATTACTTCTTTGAGGTCAGTTACAGAACTCAGTCTCTGAGGGGAATCACATCAGAGTTCAAGCCCAGGTGGACCCAGTCATCTCTTCCAAACTCCACACAAATGACCACAATTAAAACCAAAACACTCCCCCAAGGCCCTCATCTTCTTCCATATATACATTCATCATAACCTCTGGCTGGATGTTTCCATGAATGTCACAGCCTAAGAGAGTTTCCAAAATAAGGTCTCTTTCCCTTCATTTGCCTAACCACAGGGTAGCCTGGACACCCTTTCTGTGAACCAGGATTGATCACATAGGTCTGCCGTTAATACTGCTCTGCTTCTCCAATTTGAGGCCTACTGACTGTCAGGTATAGTTTCTTCATGTGATTTGGAGTCATGAGAAAACCCAATCATCTCTGCAGGGCTTGAAAGAACTCATTTGTCCCAAAGGATCCCTATTCTCACTTGATGGAGGTCAGGAACCTAAAAGAGGAAGGTGAGAGACTTCATACACCATGACTGATCTTTTTTGCATTTTGGTTTTGGATGCACACATTGGATTTTTCTTTAGATCCAACTGGTGCTGATAATCTAAGCCACTACCTCACACAGGGCAAAGAGGCAGATTCAGACACATCCCTTTACAAAGCATTTAAGCAAAGAGCCACAGGTGATGCCCATTCATTACCATTTGAAAACAGTTTTCTTCAGGATTCACAAAGGGCTGGCCTGAGGCAAAGACCTTCCTGATATTCATGGCAACAGGCAAATAGGTTAGCAAAAGGCCCAAAGCAGGGTTTCTCCACTGAGACTTTCCTGGTCACACTGATATCTGAGTTTTCTGAGATGCTCGCATTCCCTTCAGCTATCCAGTACATGGCCATGTCACAGAGCTTGGAGGTCGTACATATCTTGGACACAAAACCATGAGCCTATTTTGGAGAGTGGCCAGAATTCAGGAAGAAAACAGGATCTTGGGAAGATAGTAGGTGTTGCCCATCAATAATGAAACCTGCAATCCATTCCTAAAATTGGCAGGATGAATGCTGGGAAGCTTTCTACTAGACAGGACACATCCATTGATGAATTCTTATTTCTAATGTTTTCAACCACGGACACAGTGAGATACACAGACATAGAAACACTCACCTTGTCAAACGACTTTCTAGAAACAGTCCACTCCTAACCAAACATACTGACTTTCCTACCTATTCTGAGAACATGAGACAAATCCACAAACTCACACCCACATTCACAAAGGCCCCTCCTTCCCCCAAGTGAGTCTGTGACTTTCCAGAGTGTCCTCTGACTGGTGGACCATACTATGTTCCCCCGAAATGGCCTGTCCTGTCTCAGATCCGGTCTCCTTGTCCAACTCTGTGAAGTTGTCAGGAGCCTGGGCTGACCACTACCTGCTTTCTCCGGAAAGGCCCGTCTTCAGAGCTCTACTTGCATTTGGCCAACCTCAAATCATTACGTATCAAGAAAGACAGACTCTGTCCTTGGTAAATCCAAACAAGTGAGCCAACTGGGACTGGGACTGGCTCTGTGTGCCTGGCTTCCTGGATAACAAGTTCAGGGAGTTCCATCACCAAAGATGTGACTTAGGTCAATTCCTTCAGGAACGGAATGAGGTCACTGCCTTGGCAACCACTTTGTCCTAACAGTGGCTTCCAAGGGTTCCTTGAGATAGTGGCTGCCCCTACTTCCTGTGGCACTTTCACAAGTTAGAATGGTATATAAACCATAGGGACCGAGGAGAAGCTCTCCACACAGGGCTGGTTTGGTCCATCTTCTTTATATTAAGAAGAGAGAGGCTGATTCAGACACATCGTTTCATCCTGACCAGGTTGTTTGCAATGGAAGATGACTTTTGCTCTCTCAGGTCCTTTATATCTGCCTACATCTTCTCCTGGGATCATTTCTGCATCAACCTTTGAGGTTCTCAGCAATTGGAAGATCAACTACATGCCTGTATTGTAAGCCCAACTCTGTCTATGCTCTTCTGTAAAGTTAGATTGAGAGAACAGTGTATGGTTAGGGTTAATAACATATTCTATTTGGGTTAGGCATCATTCTGCGGAATGAATAATGGTATTGGGAACCTGCAATATTCACAAGAATATATCGGTGAAATATAAGTATGAAACCAGAAAATCTAGGTACGATTTGAAGCCCTGAAGGGCATTGGGCCCTTTAGTGGGATACTTAGCTTTGAATTATGTTCTGCACAGATGTCTCAGATAAATCGATATGCAATGGCATAGGACCTTGTACCTTGGATGATTGAATGTAGAAGAGAACATCCAGTCAAAAATGAATAGTCCATAGGATTAGAAAGATAGTCGGTAGGTTTAGTAAAAAGGGTGAGTATAGGAATCGGACCAAAAGTTCATTAGCAATATTGTTTCGTTTAGAGAGTGAATGTAAATATTAGCACATGTGAAAAGTCATTCACAATGATGAACTGGAGAAAATATGTAGGAAAAAGATATCAATAGAGACATTAGAAACTCAGGCAAAGTATAAGGTGAGTGATAGGATTAGACATTTTCAACCTGGTTGAAGTTGAATGTATAATCTTAGGAAGAAACAAATATGTAGACACCAATAGGATTGACATTTCAGAGCATTAGGCAATCTGGACATGGTTGATTTTAGTATTCCATGCTCACTTTGCATTTTGCTTTGGTGAAAGGTTAATACAATAGGTACTTGTCACTTCCTGTTTTTCTGTATGCTTAACAAAACACTGTTGAAATCTTGAGAACTGTTTGCTAATTTTGTTCCCAGAATGTGCTGTCCCCAACTGCCAAACTGCAGAATGTACTCCCTCACCTGGTTGCATGCAAACCACCCACTCGCCCTGACCCATCAAAAATTTCCTTCCATGCCCTCTCCAAGAAAAGTATATAAGCTCTCTTTAAGCTGTTCTCAGGGCTCTCTATTCTTTTCATGTGAGCTCTTAGCCCCAGCATGCTGGACCCCCAATAAACCGTTTGCTGTAGCTGAGTGAAAATGGTATACTCTTCTGGAATTAAAAGATGCTTTCTTTTGCTTGACTCTGCATAAAGATAGTCAGTTTCTGTTTGCTTTCGACTGGGTAGACCCAGAAACTGGAACGTCTGGTCAACTAACTTGGACTAAACACCCACAGGGGTTCAAAAATTCCCCCACTCTCTTTGATTCAGCCCTCCACAAAAATCTCAACAACTTCAGAACTACACACCCCAAAGTCACTCTGCTTCAATATGTGGATGTCCTGCTACTGGCTGCCAACACCAAGTAAAACTGTGAGTCTGGGACCCAAGCACAATTATCTGAAATTGCTGAACTCGGGTATAGAGCTTCGGCCAAAAAGGCCCAAATTTGCCAGCAAGAAGTAATCTTCCTGGGGTATTTCATTAGGGGCGGTAAATGATGGCTCACTGAGCCCAGAAAACAAACTGTTGTGCAGATACCACTGCCATCTAACAGGGGACAACACAGAGAGTTTCTTGGGACTGCTGGCTTTTGCACGTTATGGATACGTGGGTTTGTGTTCTTTGCGGCTCCTTTATACCCTCTGTTAAATGAGGATGCCCAATTCCAATGGACCCTTTAGCACCAGCAAGCTTTTTATAACATTTAAAACACTGACACTGAACTCCTCAACTTCACTGAGCCCAGCCTGCAATTTCAGAAAGCCCTACACTACATTAAAAATGTACATCAACTTACTCACCTTGGTTCAAAGAAACTGCAGGCATTCCTGAAGGATCAGGAACAGAGATTTCGACTAACTCACTCACAGTGAAAGGAAATAACTCACAAAAGCCTGTCGGTTCTGTCAATTGGTTAATGCTTACACTTCCAAGCTTCCTGCAGGAAAGCACCTACGAGGAACCAGACCAGGACAATTCTGGAAAGTGGACTTCACTGAAATTAAGCCAGCAAGGTATGGACTTAAATATCTCTTAGTCTTTGTAAATACAATTTCAGGATGGATTGAATCCTTTCTCACAAAAAAAAAAAGAAAAAAAAAAAAACAACCGCTGAAACGGTGGTCAAGTACATCCTGAAAGATATTTTTCTAAGACACGGCCTGCCTAAGGTAATAGGGTCTGTTAATTGAACGGTGTTCATGGCCCAGGTGAGTCAGAGCTTAGCCAGGACCCTGGGGATTAATTGGAAGTTACATTGTGCATATAGACCCCAGAGCTCAGGACAGGAAAAAAAAATAAATAGAACCATTAAAGAGACCTAAACGAAATTAAGCTTAGAGACCGGCATAAAAGATTAGAGTATGTTCCTGCCTTATGCACTGTTTCATGCAAGAAATACTTGCTTGACAGACTAAAAGCTCTTGAAAGAACTCAGCGATACCTGTGGAAACAGCTGGCCACTGCCTACCACCCTGGGGACGAGAGGACTCCACATGGATATCAAGTAAGAGACTTCGTCTACATAAGACGACATCAGGTGTCATCCCTGGAACCCGGCTGAAAAGGACCATACCAGGTGCTACTTATAACACCTACAGTGGTATATGTAGACGGAATCACTTGCTGGATCCATGCCTCTCATCTCAAGCCTGCGCCCTCTCCAGACTCTGGCTGGATACTGGAAAAGAGTGGTAACCCTTTCAAATGGTGTATTCACAAGGTGGATAAGGCTATAGATTCTCCGCTTGGCCACAAGTAGTCCTAATGCTCATCAGGCCGTACAGCAGCGATGGCTAATCACAAATCCTACTAGACAAGAAGTATGATCTATCTCGCATACAGCCCCCTTAGGGACCTGGTGGCCATCTCTCCACCCAGATATTTGTCAGCTGGTTATAGGTCGTTCCTATTGGGATATCCCTGAAGAAGAGGATCCCACTAAAATTCCGTTAAATGCCTTCTGTACCATAGATAATGGAAACAAACATTATGGATGTAGGGACACACGAGCCAGATGCAGGTTGGCTAGCCTAGATTACTATGTTTTCCCGGCGGACTATCAAAACCACAAACAGCCATGGCTGTGTGGGGCAAAAGCCGACTTCTTCTGTAAGTCATGGGGATGTGAGCATACAGGGGCTGCCTGGTGGAATCCAAACTCCTCATCAAATTCAGTACACAGCATTGACCATATTACCAATTAGACAATCAAAACTGATGGCCCCCAGATGGGTCTCTAGATCCTCAAATTCTGTGTGACCTTTTTAACTTCTGCAAGTGCTCAAAAGGGTGAAAGGAGATTCCCCTATGGGCAGGCCAATTCCCTCCTTCTCTCACATCCTGAACTATGCTTCTACAATAGATCCTCAGCCTCTGCCTTCTGCTCCAGAATCTCTGCTGTCAGTCCCACCTCAGCAAACTGATTTCTCCCCTCCAATTTCTAGATCAAAACCCAAACCTCGGTTCTCAGACAATTGCCCCCTTGCTGAGGTAGCAGGTAGTGAGGCACCCCTCCACCAACTCACTCCTCTCTTCTTCTGTCAGTGCCCGCACCGGGTCCCACCAGGTCCTCTTACCAGCTATACCAAAGCTCAAACCAGCTGAGGAGAGCCCTCAGAACCCTATCCAAGATGTAATAAAAATGGCTTTTAAAGTTGCTTTGTCATCACTGAAAACAGGTTACTAAGAATTTAAAGTCCCTCAGAGACTTTTTGGGATACTCACTCCCGTCTTCCCCTCTGCTCTACCTGTTCTACTGCTCACGATTTTGTTGCTTGGAAAATCCCAAACCCCTTTCTCATTATTCTTTTACATCTCTCCTTTCTCATACACAGATCCATGTAGCTGCTCTACCCCTCGCCTTCCCCATCTTTCCCCTCTGTAAAAGGCCCACAAAAAAGTCTTAACTGACCTTCTCCAAAATTCTTCACCAAGGCTGACATTAGGACTTTCAGCAAAAGAGTCCCTATAAAAGAGTTCAATGTAGACAAACTTCCTCTTTTCGTGTTGCCTGTTCTACTTGGCAACTGGCTGGAAAAATCAGCACTCCTAAGCTAGACAGCCCCTTACTAATTTTTCACAAAATATGTGAACAAGGCCTCTGGCCTTGAGCTGGGGCTTCACAGGGATGGCTACATTTGTAAGATAAAGAAGTTACCAACTGGACCCCATGGTAACAGCTGGCAGGGAGAAAACAAAAAAGAGAAGAACAAAGCTCTCCCTCTCCTAGGTGTCCTTAAAAATTTAACTTGCCCAGAACAGAGGAAAAAAAAAAAAAGAAACAAAAACTGCTTTTTGTGGACTTCGGCAGACTGTGAACTTCTGAGCCCCTTCCATTACATATTGGGGACAAAATTCTAAAACTACCTAAACTTGGGGTTCAAGGGATTAATTGATTACAACAGAAGCAATGCCCTCTATATCCGGTTGCAACCAAATAGGACTGTTTCTCTGTTTTCGGTGCTATCTTAGGTGCCTTGCCCTGTCCATACCAACAAGAGTATTATTCTATATACTTAAACATTGTTTATGTTTTCATAAAATTGTCAACTGGTGCAATTAATTATGTAATGGTGCAGATGTTTCCCAGAGTGCTCTATCATGATGCAGGTTCATTAAGATCAAATAGCGGGGGGCATACAACCCGGTTCTGCCGGGAATCTGTATTCCTCACTTTAGCCATCCTATTAGGAATAGAAGTTGCTGCAGGGCTGGGCACAGGAACCACTGCTGTAGTCCATGAAACACAACAAATGACCCAATTAGAAGCAGCAGTAGAACAAAGCTTTAAGATATTAAACCTCCATCACAGCCTTACAGGAATCTTTAAAATCTCTCTCTGAAGTTGTTTTACAGAAAAGGCGAGGGTTGGACCTCCTCTTCATGAGAAAAGGGGGCCATTGTGCTGTATTGAGGGAAGAATGTTGTTTTTATTCCGATCATACTGGTTGTAAAATTATCTATGAGTAAATTGAGAAGACACCTTAAAGCGCATCAACGAGAGAGAGAGGCCCCAAAAGGGTGGTTACAGTCTTCGTTCACACAGTCCCCCTGGTAAACTACGCTTTTATCAGCTTTGGCCGGTCCATTAATAATCATCATATTATTGCTAACTCTAGACCCTGTTTGCTCCACCGTGTAGTTTCATTTCTTCAAGCTCAAATTGGAGAAGTTAAATTTTGGTAATCAGACAACAATATACCCCACTAGCAGACATAAAATGTGACACCCCTCAATGATCACTTTTATGATTAAACGTAACCAGAAGAAGAAGTGGGAAATGAAAGATTAATAAAATAGGTATTTGTCACTTCCTGTTTTTCTGTATTCTTAACAAAACACTATTGAAATCTTGAGAATTGTTTGGTAATCTTGTTCCCAGAATGTGCTATCCCCAAATGCCAAACTGCAGAATGTAATCCCTCACTCAGTTGCACACAAACCGTCCATTCGCCCTGAACCACCAATAAACTTCCTTCCCTTCCCTCTCCAAGTTAAGTATGTAAGCTCTGCTTAAGATGTTCTAAGGGCTCTAGGCTCTATTCAAATTAGGTCTGAGCCCCAGCATTCTGGACCCCGAATAAACCCTTTGCTGTTGCATGAGACAGTCTCTTGGTTGTCTCTTCCTCCAATGCTAGAATGACTTTTACATTGGTACAATCATAAGTATGACCTTTGCTTTTTGTGTCCAAAATATTACTTTGATAAAATGAATATATAGATCAGGAGACATGAGTATTTCTTCCACCATTTCTTGCAGCAATATTTTGAAGACATAAAATTAGTATTGGGTGTACAAATAGGTGTACTCTGTGTCTATGAATATAGAGATAATTCATGAGTAGACCATACTGTGAATAAATAATATAACTAGTTCCAACTTTAAATAATGGATCGAATTGATATCTGAAAAAATACAGGAAATCTTATATTGATATACATACATTCATTCCAACGAGTTATACATCTAATAGTAATATTAGGGTTATGGTTTATCATGAAGAGTGTGTGAGTTTTGCTTCAAAAGTGATTATGGAAATCAAAAATAATGTGTTTGGGAAGAAGTCTCATGAAAAGACCAGTCAAGAAACATGGAGGAATACATGTGTTCTGAAGCAGGAAGTGATTGAAAGCAAAACAAATGCGTACAAATTTACTAACTTCTGGATGAAATATATATACTATGATGTGCATAAATTGAAGAAATAGTAATGAACCAGTGTTGAATAAAAACTAACATCAAAATATACATCATGTCCCATAGGAATCTACTTGCATTAATGTTAAACTGGATCAGTTACTGGAGAAATATTAGGATTTGTATGCAACAGTCACTGAAGTTAGTTTTCAGAACTAGGAAAAAAAATATGTATTTCAGGTGAATGAATACTTCTGAGAATAATCTTGTGAAAAGTTTACTATAAATCCACATACATGAACATGAATAAATGTAGGGAGTAAATAATAAGATGCATATATTTCATATTTTAAAAAATCTGGAGAGTATATATATATATATATATATGTATATATATATATATATACAAAACACAAACAAAGACATTAAAAAGTAGCAATATATATGCCAATCAAAATTCATCGTGAAATATATATCATCTACAGATCCAAAAATATTAATTTTACTGAACATGGATTTATGTATAATGTTGTTCAACTAGGAAGCTCACTCACAGTTCGAATTTTCAGTTCCAAAAGCGTTTAGGAGGAGTGATCTCTTCTCACACTTTGTATCTGCCAAGTTAGCCACCTCACAGGAATGTACGTGTGATACCAGGTAAGATTCTATATGTGCATATGAAAATACATGTGCTGAATAGCCTACAGAGAAAGGGAAACAGAAATTCACATATTTGTTAACTTTCCAAACACATGGAGAACTATTTCAACAAAAAATTGACAAGATTTATAACTCCTAACCTATATCATGCAAAAGGCAAGACCAAATATACACCGTGCCTCCTGTGAACTGCTTGTATTTCTATTCTATTTGGGTTATTTTTCTCCATCATATTAGGATTTGTAGTCAGAGTCTAGTACGGTATGGGTTAGTATCAGGGGTTCAGTATTTCAAATGGAAAATTTGAAAATGAATCCAATGTGTATGTAAATATGTGCTACACAAAAATCTTCCCACTCTCATCCAGAACAATGCCTTGAGAATACCTTTGCCCTAAGTAAGACACAAATAGAAGAGAAGAGTTAGAAAATCTGTGAATACATATCTGGAATGGAATATGCTCAGGAGTTCAAAACCTTGGAAGTGGTAGAGGAGTTTCCAAAAGTAAAGGACAGGGTAAACACTCCACAAACATGGAGGTCTACTGGCCTAGAGAATTCTTGAGAATCTGCCTGTGAGGTTGGGCACTTGAAACATATGTTGTTGTCAGGAGCTTTAGCTTTCTTTCTAGTGAGACCATCAAAGCTCTGACTGAATCTATGAGACCTGGAGGACATGGTTTCTTCTTTTTCAATGAACATGAGTCAGCAGTGCTGAATTCTCTCTTTTTAGGTAAACTGTGGCCACTGGGGGCTAAATGTCTACCATGTGGACTGTGAAACCATATGGTCATCCTCCATTTTCATGGTGTTTCTTGCTGTTGCACTGGGAGTTTTGTATTTGCTTCATGATATGCAAGGTTTTCAACTGGGACACAGTGCGGGAGGGAGTTCTGTAACGTGTGGTGGGTCAGGGTCTGCAGGAGAATAAAAGAACAAGACTTCTATCCCACATAGCTTGCCTCCTTGACTATAGCAACCTGATTCTGAACAATGTCCTGAAACTTCTCCATATATCAAGATGCCTTTACATATAAGGGTCTGCTGGCTTCACCATGTCAGTCACAAGCCATTTGGAAGCCAATGGCAGATCCACATGGCCACCCCACAGATGTTTTATCACACACCTGCCCACCATTGCTCTAGGCCCACTACTCAGCAGGATGCAACTTTCTGGCATCTCTGTTAAAAACCATTTTTATGAAAACCAGTCAATCAAGGCACTGTCTGGTATATTCATTGTTGGGAAGAGTATACACGGCAGCCATAACCCAGAGAAAATTCCCAACATGGCGCCTAAGGACTTTTTCTTCCTACCTTCTTCTTTCCTGCAGTGGCGTGAAAAGTTCCCGCCCGTGTGAACTCTCCCGCCTCCTCCAATTTCAAATCTCGCTGGCGGAGAACCTTAGCCCCAATGAGAACAAATTCCTGGGCTTTGGAGGTGATATCTGAAAGAACTTGCCAATAAATGGGTTGCCTGCCATTTATCTAAGCCCTTCCTTCTCCCCCTTAGTTATATATAAGCACACAGCTTTTTGCAATAAAATTGGAATTTTCTGGTGAAGTGTCTTTGCATGGGGAGTTCTTTCATTCTGGTGCCCCGTGAGAGGATACCGGTGAGCTCTTTCCAACAAGAGCCCCGTCCCCCACTCCGCCGAGACACTCTGCCCTAGTCCGCTCTTTTCAGACGCCAGCTTTCTGCACTCACCACTGATCTGATGTAAGTAATCCTCCCCTGACCCCGGCTCGCCAACTCCCTTCAGGCTGCCACTGGTTTTGTGACAGTGATCGTCAGGCACACTCCAGATGCCTGGTAGGGGAGAGGGAATTCCTCCCACTAAGACCTTTGCTAGTTGCAGTGGACCCTCTGGTGTTTCGTTTCTTTTTGGGGCATGAGGCTTCTGAGTTTACAAGAGAGGCTTTATGGATTTTCCTGCTCCACTGCCGCTGCTGCTGCCGGCTAGAGTTGCTGTATCCTGTGGGGTTGCTGTGTCTGGCTGAAGCTGCCTCTCTGCTCTGCGAAAACTGAACTCCCGGCCTGGAATTGCATTCTGTCAGAGCCAGAGTTTTGTTTTCATTACTGACTTCTTCTGCTGCAGTTGAAAACTTTCCTGACGTCAGGTTGCCCTTGGCTCCAATTCCTTTTGGTTTCACAGATCCCACTTCACTGGTGATGACCAGGTAGTGCCCTCTGTATTTCCTCGTGATGGCTTGTCATTTTGGGGATGCCCACCTGACCCCCGTTTGCCCTGAGCTTCCTGGAAGCCGTTCCAGCCCGGGTTTTCTCTTTGTCTTTCTTGCTTACTCCTATTCTCTCTCTCTCTCTCTCTCTCTCTCTCTCTCTCTCTCTCTCTCTCTCTCCCATCTCTCCCTGTGACTATGGGCACCTCTTAGTCTGCACCTGAAGACTCACCTCTCAAATGTTTAATAAAAAATCTGGCCACACTCTCCCTCACACCAGACATCAAGCCCAAACTTTTAATCAAAATCTGTACCCATGATTGGCCTACATATCCACTGGATAATGGCAATCATTGGCCACCAGAAGGCTCCTTAGATCCAAACCTCTTCCGGGACCTTTTTAACTACTGCCAGCATCTGAAAAAGTGGAGGGAGATTCCCTGCATTTAAGATTTTAGCCTTCACACACAGCACCCTGCTCTCTGCTCCTTTTGCCCTCCCTCTCAGGTCCTCTTTACTTGAAAACCCCTCTCTTCCCCTACTTCTATTCCTGACTTCACAGATTCTTCCTCATTCGACCAAGCAGATGGACCCCCACCTTATCCCCCAGCCCCATCTGCCCCTTCTCTCCCGCTATACCTTCCTCTTCCTCTGCCTAATTCCATGGATCCTCCGCCTTCCGTTTCATCCCTCTTTCCTCCGCCCTCTTCTGCCTGCTCCACCTCCTCCTCCTCCACAGAGACACTCCCTTCCTCTCCCTCTCCTTCCTGTTCACCGCCTTCCTCTTTCAGTCCTCCTGTTACCAGGTCTAAGGGACTCCTTCCCACCCCCAAGACAATTGCACCCCTTCGTGAGGTAGCTGGTCCCGAGGGTGTCATCAGAGTCCACGTTCCGTTTTCCATGTCGGACATTACTCAGCTAGAGAGAAAGTTAGGCTCTTTCACCACTGACCCCACCACTTACATTCGGGAGTTTCAATGGGTCCTGCAAGTATGTAGCCTCACTCATCATGACATCTACATGCTCTTGGCCAATACACTTCTCCCCAAGGAAAGGCAATGAGTCTGGGAGCTAGCCCAAACCCATGCTGATGAAAATCATAGGACCAATCCTACCCACCCCACAGGCCCTCATGCTGTCCCAGAGCAGGATCGCCTATGGGATTACAAGACCCGTGAAGGCTTACAGTTTCGTGACATTTTTACATCCTGTCTCTTGGCGGGGCTGAAAAAGGCCACCCGCAAGGCTGTTAACTTTCAAAAGGTGCAGGAGGTCATTCAAACGAAGGAGGAAACACCTTAAGATTTCCAGGATAGACTAACCAAGGCCCTTCAACAGTACACAAAACTCGACCCAGAAACCCCAGATGGCCGTCATGTCTTAATGACATACTCTCACTATTAAAAGTCACCATTCACATATCACCCCACATTATTCTACCTCTCATTTCCTCATGATGTTCCTAGGGGCAAATACACCTCCTTCATGCAGTCTCCCACGACTATCTAAACCAGTTAACCCTGAGGTTTGGGACACAACTACACCCTCTATGGCTAAATGAAGTCCTATTCATATTGTCTTACACGACCCTTCAAGATATATTAGTCAACCACAATATCTACTCACAACCACAGCCTTCCTCGGATTAGAACCCATCATCCAGGATTTATTATGAAAGGGGTATCTTAGGCCTACACAATCTCCTTTCAACACCCCCCATTCTGGCAGTTAAGAAACCTAACGGGTCCTACAGGCTGGTTCAAGACCTTCACCTTGTCAACTCCTCTGTGGTCCCCATCCACCCGCTAGTGCCCAACCCTTACCCCTGCCTCTCTCAGATCCATGCCACTACTACCCACTTCTTGATCCTAGATTTCAAAGATGCATTCTTTTCTATTCCCTTGTCATCAGAATCTCAGGATATCTTTGCTTTTACGTGGACTGACCCTCACACCCGCCATTCTCGTCAGCTTACCTGGACTGTCCTCCCACAGGGATTCAGGGATAGGCCCCATCTCTTTGGCCAAGTTCTTGCCCAGGACCTCACATCCTTTCACCCGACCTGTCCTGACTCTACTCTCCTTCAATATGTCGATGACCTTCTTCTATGTAGTCCCTCTTGGGAACACTCTCAATCCCACACTGCCCAGCTTCTTAATTTCCTAGCATACAAGGGATATAGGGTGTCTCCCCACAAGGCCCATGTTTTCCAGTTTTTTCTCATCTATCTTGTTTTTTGCCTTACACCTAGGAAAAAGGAAATAACACTGGATAGGAGGCAACTCCTTTCTGATCTTCCAGTGCCCCATACGAAAGCCGAAATACTATCATTCCTAGGACTAGCATTTATTTTAGGGCCTGGATCCCAAATTATTCTCTTCTAGCCAAAAACCTGTATGACCTAGCAAAAGGACCCCATAGTGAATCTCTTGCCTCCTCCCCTAACTACCACTTCTGCAGGCTTCAGCAACTCCTCTTAAAGGCACCTGCCTTGCACCTTCCTGATATTTCAAGACCATTTCATCTATATGTCCATGAAAAAGTAGAGCAAGCATTTGGGGTCTTAGGTCAAAACTATGGGCCTACATATGCACCTCTGGCATATATGTCCAATAAAGTAGACCATACAATCTGTGGGTAGGCCCCTTGCTTAAAAGCTCTGGCTGCTGAACAAATTTTACACAAAGAAGCCTCTAAGCTGACTTTTGGGGCCCCTTGAACTATTCACTCCCCACATCACTTGAAGGATCTTTTAGCTTATAAGGGCCTTCAAACCCTTCCTCCATCCAGAGTTCTGTCGCTCCTCACTTCATTTCTGGAAAACCCTAATATTACTTTCCTCCCCTGCTCTGCACTGAACCCTGCCTCACTGCTCCCAATGACTCCCACGTCTAACACAACAATTCATAATTGCTTGGAAACGTTAGATGATTTCCTTCCCTGTCATTCTTCAATTTCTGAGGGACCACTCACCAAGCCTGACCTTATCTGGTTCACTGACGGCAGTTTCTTTAGGCAGAATGGCACTCATTACTCTGGATACACTGTAGTTTCAGCCACTGAGATTATAGAGGCCAAAGCTCTACCTTCAGGAACTACCAACCAGCAGACTGAACTCATAGCAGCCACTCGTGCCTGCCTTCTAGCACAAGGCAAATCCCTCACCCTTTATACTGACTCAAAATATGTCTTCCATATCTTATTTTCCCATGCTGAAATATGAAAGGAGCGAGGACTACTTACCACCAAAGGTAATGTGATCACTAATTCGGCTCTTATAAGCAATCTGATAGAGGCCTCCCACTTTCCCACCCAGTTGGGAGTTGTCCATTGTAGGTCCCATCAGAAGGACCGCTCTCTTATCACTGAGAGCAATGCCAAAGCTGACCAGGCGGCACGAATGGCTGCCACCACTTCCAGTTATTGCCCCCATTGGGGGACATATAATGGCCACTTTAGACATCTCATCTGAAGCCACTACTTCTTCCAGTAAGAACAAGGATCTTTTCAAGTTCCTTTATACTCTATTCCATTTCGATTCTCAGTCTTTGACCCTCTTTTTACAGAGCTTCTTCTCCCTCACCCCCTCTGACAAAGCCATGCTACAGAATATAGCCTCTAATTGTCAGATCTGTCAGCGGACCAACCCTCATACTTTTTTAAGGCCCAAACCTTTCCCTTCCCACCAAGCCCGGGGACACATTCCCACTGCTGACTGGCAGGTACATTTCACCAACATGCCCAAAGTATGGCACACTAAATACCTCCTTGTCTTTGTGGACACTTTCTCTGGTTGGGTTCAGACATTTCCCATTTCCAATAAAAGGCTTCCACTGTAGCTTCAATCTTTCTGACAGTCATCATCCCCAGGTTTGGAATGCCCACTTTCCTACAATCTGACAATGGCCCTGAGTTTATTTCTAGGATCACACAAAAGGTCTCTCAAGCCCTCTCCTTCAAGTGACATTTTCACTGTCCATATCACCTTCAGGCTTCAGGGAAAGTGGAAAGGGTAAATCGTACTCTAAAGGAAGTCCTTACCAAATTGACAATGGAATTAAACTTAGACTGGGTCAAACTCCTTCCCTTGGATTTGTTTCGAATCAGAGCTCTACCTAAGAAACCATCTTTACTGTCTCCCTTTGAGATAAGGTATTCAAGACCTCTTATCCCCCCTGGGTTGGTCATTTCACAAGGACCTCTCACCCAAGATTTGTCTTTGCCTCTCCTGTTTTATCTTCGCTCGGAACTCTGGAAATATCAGGACTGGCTTCTTCTGGACCCAGTCCCCGCTCCAAACACTCCTCCCTTAACAGCTGGGAGTCTAGTCTATTATAATACCCCAGAGGAGAATGGGCCTCTTGCCCCAAAATGGGAAGGCCCCTATCCTGTCATTCTCTGTACCCCCAACTCCACCTAACTCTCCTTATCAGACAACTGTCTCACCCCTTGGATTCACATATCTAGGTTGAAGCCATATCACCAAGAGGCCCACCTGATGACGACAGGACCACCCCAGAGGAACTCCAAGAATCACCTCCTGAACCTCCCCTTTACTCCTGCTCTCCACTCCCATCTCACCCATTTAAGTTGCGGCTAACACGGTGTTCCCCGCAGAACAATTCCTCTTAAAGAAGGCACAATGAGCTCTCCCAACACCCTAGTCTTCTCTAACTGCTTGTTTTTTGTGCTCTGCTTATTTTCTGTGCTCTGTCAGGACTGGTATCTACCCTCCTCTGCTACAATGTATTTTTTCACTCTTTGGGAATGATACTCAGAACATGGCATGCAGAATGTCCACGCAGTGGATGCAACTGCTTGCTTCATCCGCAACTGCACATCTATTTCCCTAAAATTGTCACCTTCAAGGACCTTCGTCCCTGGTAGCTGGAACTGGCCTTTCATTTGCTTCCTTTTTCATCAAACCAAAGACTATTGTCATTGGTGGCCTGAGATATATAATGGGTGCCCCTATAATTCATGCAGGTTCCATCATGAACGTGGTAGCTATTCTTACCACTCACTTGGTTACCATGAAGGGTGGACTTCTAGTTACCTAAAGTGGCATAAAGGCTCTTCATCCAATAACAATGGATGGTATACTTTAGATATACCTGACCCCAAGGCCAAACGTTGGGACTATGTTGAGTTTGCTGTCTATGCTTGGACAACCTCAGCCAGAACCACAATGTGGATGACTGTTGGCCGCACCCTGATTACGCCACCTAAGGCAACCATCCAGGTAGTCGAACACATTAAGGAGTCAGAATCAAAACTTTGAGATCTTATCCATAGCTCATTTAAAGAGGATTCAGAGCCTTCAACCCCCTCAGGTCCCCCTCCCACATGGCTCAATTTGCTACACCAAACTCTTTGATTATTAAACTCCACCCCTCTTTCTGTGCCTACTTCTCAGTTCTTTCTCTGTGCTTCACTTAGTCGTCCACTTCTAGCAGCGGTCCCATTAGCGGCAGGAAATATTTCAGCAAAAACCTACAATTTCTCTAAGAAAGGAAAACCCCTACATGTGACACGTATCCCACTATGGGAAAGTTGTTCCACCAATACTTTATTTCCTTTCATCTGTTTCCATCTGACAATAATGAATTCTTTACCCATTTGTTCCTTGAGCTTTAGCACCCCATAGAGCCCTGATTTATGAAACCTGGACATTTTCTCTGGTGTAACGGGTCTATAAGTACCTCAATGATCAATGTCTCTGGCATCTGTTTCTTGGTTACGGTAGTTCCTCAGCTGTCTTTGTATACTCCCATCGAATTCCGACAGGTGGCCCTACCTTCCTGCACCCTTAGGGCAGTCTTTCTGCCGGTTCTGGTAGGCCTCACATTAACAACCTCAGCGGCGAGTCTCGAACTCTCTGGTGAAGCTATAGGTCATGCTCTATGGGCATCCAATGACCTGCAACAAAAACTGCAGGAAGCACTTGATAACACTGCTCAGTTTCTGGGCTCCTTGCAGTGACGGTTACTTCATTGGCACAACTGGCTTTACAGAACCGAAGGGCAATTGATCTTCTCATTGCAGAAAAAGGGGGAACATGCCTGTTCCTCAGAGAGGAGTGTTGTCATTATGTTAATGAATCTGGCCTAATAGAAAAAAATGTTGTTAAATTGCAGGAATTATCAACCCAATTGCTTCCAATCCTTTCTTGCCATGTACTTACTACCAATCTTGGGGCCCCTTATTGGGATGCTCCTTTTTTGTGCTCTCTTGCCCTGCATAATGAAGTGCCTTCAAACCCAACTGAAAAAAAAATTCTAATCAAACATTCAACCAGCTTTTGCTTAGGCACTAGCAGCCTCTGATGACTGATGAACCCCCAACATCTCCAAGAGAACAGTTCACTCAGTGCTGAAGCTCACTACCAGGCACGATGGAATGCAACGGACATCAGACGGCGAGAGACAACGAGCTCGGAGAACCTTTTAATCTGCCATCCTGGATTAATGAGTCTTTATGTCCTTCTAAGTTTCCTCATGGCCCTTGGCCTCTTCTCTGTCAGTCCCCCAACATGGTACTTCTGCCAAAAATTGACCTTTGCTTTAATTTTTATCTTAATTCTGTTTTTATTCGCTCTGATCTTCTTCAGGTGCTGGTGATGCCATGTCCAGGCAACGCTTCCAGTATTTCCCAGAGTCTCTGAAACAGGACCAGTGACTGATACCAACAAACTCCTCCATCCAGGACTGGTTCAATGCCATCGACAACTTGAGGCTTCAGGGAACTTTCATAGACTTCACCCCTATGGAAGTAGCTGTCTGTAGCCACTGGGTTTTCTTTCTGGCTGCCATGATATCCCCAGACCTGACCCCCGAGAATTCCTCCACTTCCCATTCTAGGCCCCACAGCGCCCCCAAACACCAAGAAGCAGCCGGATCTGACCAACGACGCCACACTTCCTAAGAAAACAAAAAGGGAGGAATGTTGGGAAAAGTATAAACGGCAGCCATTCCCCAGAGTAAAAACCCCAACATGGTGCCTAAGGACTTTTTCTTCCTACCTTCCTCTTTTCTGCAGTGATGCAAAAAGTTCCCGCCCGTGTGAACTCTCCCGTCAGCGCCAATTTCAAATCTCTCTGGCGGGGAACCTTAGCCCCAATGAGAACTAATTCCTTGGCTCCGGAGCTGATATCTGAAAGAACTTGCCAATAAATTGGTGCCCTGCCATTTATCTAAGCCCTACCATCACCCCTTTAGTTCTATGTAAGCACACAGCTTTTTGCAATAAAATTGGAATTCTCCTAGCGAAGTGTCTTTGTGTGGGGAATTCTTTCACTCATGATCAGCAACAGGATATCCAAAGGTTCTCCAGTGCCACCTGGTCTGGGAATTTCAGAAATTTGATGGTATTTATTTAGCCATTTTTGAAGGATGAAGTTGGAGTTACTGTGGGTTTCAATTCATGCAGGAAACATTATATGGTGAGGAAGCTCATTTCAATGAAATCTCTGGAGAACACTCACAGGCAAGCTTCCCAAAGAGTGGCCAAAAGTTCACATGAAGCCAGGATCACTGAGGTCTACAATGTGAGGTCCATGTGTGTTTAGACTCTCAACTTTGGCTGCCAAGTCTTTAAGAATAAAATCATGTGATATCCTGGCTGAGATTCCCAGTGCCCTTTGGAAAGCCTCCCTGGACCTCTATCTCAGTTTCCAAGGGCGATTCTGATGCGTGGCCTTCTAAAATCCCAACACATTTCATGGCAGTACTTCCCTGAGGTCAGTTCCAGAACTCAGTCTCTAAGAGGAATCACACCAGAGTTAAAGCCCAGGTAGGCCCAGTCATCTCTTCCAACCGCCACAAAAATGACCACAATGAAAACCAAAACACACCCACAGGGCCCTCATCTTCTTACATATAGACACTCATCATAACTTCTGGCTGGAGTTTTCCATGAGGGGTGCAGCCCAAGACAGTGTGAAAAATAAGCTCCCTTGCCGCTCATTTGCCTAAAGTCCGGGTGGCCTGGAAACCCTTCTTGTGAACCAGGAGTGATCAAATAGGCCTGCTGTTAATACTGCTCTGCATCTCCAATTTGAGGCCTACTGAATGTCAGGTATAGATTCTTTATATGATTGGGAGTCATGAGACAAACCAAAAACCTCTGGGCTAGCCTCCGCAGGGCTTTGAAGAACTCATTTTACCCAAAGGATGCCTATTCTCACTTGATGGGCCTCAGGAACCTTAGAAATGAAGTCAAGAGACTTCATTCACAATAACTGCTCTTTTGGCAATTTTGGTTTTGGATGCACACATGGGATCTGTCTTTGGATTAATCAGGTGCTGAGAATCTAAGCCACAGCCTCACACAGGGCCAAGAGGCTGATTCAGACACATCCCTTTCCAAAGCAATTAAGCAAAGAGCCACAGGTGATGCCCATTCATTTACATTTGAAAACTGTTTTCTTCAGGGTTCACAAAGGGGTGGCCTGAGGCAAAGACCTTCCTGACATTCAGGGCAACAGAACAATAGGTAAGAAAAAGTCCAAAGCATGGTTTCTCCACTGAGACTTTCCTGGTCACACTGATATCTGAGTTTTCTGAGATGCTCGCCATTCCCTCCAGCTATCCAGTACATGGACATGTCACAGAGCTTGGAGGTGGTACATATTTTGGACAAAAACCATGAGTCTATTCTGGAGAGTGGCGAGAATTCAGGAAGAAAACAGGAACTTAGGAAGTTAGCAGGTGTTGCTCATTTTTAAGGCAAGCGGCAGTCCATTCATAAATTGGGCAGGATGAATGCTGGGAAGCTTTCTACTATACAGGACACATCAATTGTTGCATTCTCTTTTCTAATGTCTACAACCACGGACACAGTAGCATACACAGACATAGAAACACTCGCCTTGTCAAACGTCTTACTAGAAGCAGTCCACTACAAATCAAAGAAAAAAACGCCTTTCCTACCTATTCTCAGATCATGAGACAAAACCACAAAAACACACCCACACCCACGAAGGCACATCCTTCCCCCATTAAACTCTGTGACTATCCAGAGTTTCCTCTGACTGGTGGGCAACAGTATGTTCCCCCGAAATGGCCTGTCTTGTCTCAGATCTGCTCTTCTTTCCCAACTCTGTGAAGTTTTCAAGAGCCAGTGGCCAACCACTACCTGCTTTCTCAGGAAAGGCCCCTATTCAGAGCTCTCCTGGTATTTGGCCATCCTCATATCTTAAGGTACCAAGAAAGACTAACACTCTCCTTTGTAAATCCAAACAAGTTAAACCCCTGGGCCTGAGACTTGAGTGGCTCCGGGTGCCTGGCATCCTGGATCCCAAGTTCAGAGAGTTCCATCACCAAGGAAGTGAGGTAGGTCAATGCTTCAGGAACTGAATGAGGTCACTTCCTTGGCAACCACTTTGTCCTAACAGTTGCTTTCAAGTGTCCCATTATATGGAGGCTGCCCCTACTTCCTATGACATTTTCACAAGTTAGAATGGTATATAAACCATGGGCACCCGGGAACAGCTCTCCACCTAGGACTGGTTTGGACCATCTTCTCTACATTAAGAAGAGAGAGGTGGATGCATACACATCCCTTCATGCTGACCAGGTTGTTTGCCATAGAAGATGACTTTTCTCTCTCAAGTTTTAATAGCTGCCCACATCTTCTCAAGGCATCCTTTCTGCATGGACCTTTGACGTTCTCAACAGGTGGAAGATCGCCTACATTCATGTATTGTAAGACCAACTCTGTCGCTGCTCTTCTGTAAAGTTAGATTGACGGAACAGTGTATGGTTAGGGTTAATAACATGTTCAATTTGGGTTAGGAATCTTTCTGCACAATGAATAATGGTATTGGGAAACTATAATATTTACAAGAATATATAGGTGAAATATAAGTATAAAAACAGAAATCCAGGGAAGATATGAAGCCCAGAAGGGCATTGCACCCTTAATTGGTATGCTTAGCTTTGAATTATGTTCTGCACAAATGTCTCAGATAAATCGATGAACAATGGCATAGGACCTTGTACCTTTGATGATTGAATGTCAAAGAGAACATCCACTCAAAATGGGATAGTAGGTAGAATTAGGAAGATGGTCGGTAGGTTTAGAAAGAAGAGTGAGTATAGGATTTAGACCAAAACTTCTTAAGCAATAGGGTTTCGGTTAGAGAGTGAATGTAAATTTCAGCACACATGAAGTGTAAGTCACAATGATGAACCGGGGAAATATGTAGGATAGCAGATATAAATAGAGACATTACTAAATCAGGTAAAGTATAAAATGAGTGATAGGATTAGACATTTTCAACAGGCATGAGGTTGAATATATAATATTAGGAAGAAACAAATATGTAGTCACCAATAGGATTGATATTTGAGAGCATTAGGCAACCTGGACATGGAAGTTTATGTAATCCATGCTCACTTTCCATTTAGGCTTTGGTACAATCTTAAGGGTGACTTTTTTTTTGTCTAGAATATTACTGTGATAAAATGTATATGTAGATCTGGTGACATGAGTATTTCTTCCACCATTTCTTTTAGGAATATTTTGAAGATGTATAAATTAGTATCTAAGGTAAAATAGGTGTACCCCTTGTCTATGAATAGAGAGATAATGCATTAATAGACCATACAGTTAATAAATAATATAACTGCTTCCACTTTAAATAATGGATTGAATTGATAACTGAAAATATATAAGAAATCATATTTTGATATAGAATCATTCATAACAACTAGTTATACGTCTAATTGTAATATTAGGGTTATGGCTTTTCATGAAGAATGTGTGAGTTTTGCTTCAAAATGATTATGAAAATCAAAAATAATGTGTTTGGAAAGAAGTCTCATGAAAAGACCAGTCAAGAAACATGGAGGAATACATGTTTTCTGAAGCAGGAAGTGATTGAAAGTGAAATAAATGCTTATAAATTTGTGAACTTGTGAATGAAATATATATACTGTAATGTGCATAAACTTAAGAAATAGTAATGTACCAGTGTTGAATTAAAACGAACTCCAAAACACATATCATGTCCCATAAGAATCTACTTGCATTGATGTTAAACTGGGTCAGTTACTGTAGAAATATTAGGAGTTATATGCACCATTCACTGAAGTTAGTTTTCAGTACTAGGAAACAAATATGTATTTCAGGTGAATGAATATTTCTGAGTATAATCTTGTTAAAAGTTGATTATAAATCCACATACATGAACAGAAGTTATTCACTCCAAACCCAACAAACCGCCATTCCTACCTATTCTCAGAACATGAGACAAAATCCGCAAACTCACACCCACACCCTCAAAGTCACCTACTTCCTGCAACTAGGTCTATGACAATCTGGAGTGTCCTCTGACTGGTGGGCCACACTATGTTCCCCTGAAATGACCTGTTCTGTCTCAGAACTGATCTCCTTGTCCAACTCTGTGAAGTTGTCAAGAGTCAGCGGTGAGCCACTACCTGCTTTCTCAGAAAAGACCCCTCTTCAGAGCTTTTCTCACATTTGGCCATCCTCACATCAGTAGGTACCAAGAAAGAGTGAATCTGTCCATGCTAAATCCAAACAAGTGAGACCACTGGGACTGGGACTGGGACTGGGACTGGCTCTGGGTGCCTGGCTTCCTGGATCCCATGTTCAGAGAGTTCCATCAACAAGGAAGTGTGGTGAGGTCACTTTCTTCAGAAACTGAATGAGGCCACTACCTTGGCAACCACTTTGTCCTAATAGTTGCTTCCAATGGTCCCATGAGATGGAGGCTGCCCCTACTTCCTGTGACACTTTCACAAGTTAGAATGCAATATCAACCATAGGCACCCGGGAACAGCTCTCCACACAGGCCTGGTTTTGTCCATCTTCTCTACATTAAGAAAAGAGGGGCTTATTCAGACACTACCCTTTATCCTGACCAGGTTTTTGCCATGAATGATGACTTTTGCTCACTCAGGTCCTTCATATCTGCCTACATCTTCTTCAGGGATCATTTATTCATGGACCTTTGAGGTTCTCAGCTGGAGGAAGACCACCTACATTCCTGTATTTTAAGACCAACTCTGTCCCTGCTCTTCTGTAAAGTTAGATTGAGGGAAGTGTTTATGGTTAGGGTTAATAACATTTTTGATTTGGGTAAAGAGTCATTCTGCTGGATGAATTATAATATTGGTAACCTTTAAGATTTATAAAAATATAGAGGTGAAATATATGTATGAAAACAGAAATCTAAGTAAGATTTGAAGCCCAGAAGGGCATTGGGCCCTTGATTGGGATACTTTACTTTGAATTACATTCTACTAAGATATCTCAGATAAATCGATATACAATGGCATAGGACCTTGTACCTTGGACGATTGAATGTTGAAGAGAACATCTAGTCAAAAAGGGATAGTAGGTAGAAATAGGAAGATAGTTGGAAGTTTTAGGAAGAAGAGTGTGTATAGGATTTGGAATAAAAGTTCTTTAACAATAGGGTTTTGTTTAGAGAGTGAATGTCAATGTCAGCACATGTGAAGTGTCAGTAACAATGGTGAACTTGGAAAAATATGTAGGAAAGCAGATATCATTAGAGAGATTAGGAAATCAGGTAAGGTATAAAGTCAATCATAGGACTAGACATTTTCAACAGGGTTGAGTTTGAATATATAATCTTAGGAAGCAACAAATATGTAGTCACCAATATGATTGACATTTGAGAGCATTAGGGAACCTGGACATGGATGTTTTTAGTAATCCATGTTCACTTTCCATTTAGGCTTTGATACCATCATATTGTGTCTTTTGCATTTTTTGTCCAGAATATTTCTGTGATAAAATGTATATGTAGATCATATATTTCATATTTTGAATAGTTTGGAGAGTGTGTGTGTGTGTGTATATATATATATATATATATATATATATATATATATATATATATATATATATATATATATATATATATATATAAAACCACTGAGACATTAACAATTAGCAATATATATTCCAATCGAAATTCATCATGAAATATATATCATCCACTGATGAAAAAATATTTATTTTACTGAACATGGATTTATGTATAATCTTGATCTCTTAGGAAGCTCACACATAGGGTGAATTTTCACTTCCAACAGTGTTTCTGCTGAGTGATCTCTTCTCACAACTTGTATTTGCCAAGTCAGCCACCTCACAAATATGTACGTGTTATACCAGGTAGGATTCTATATGTGCATATAAAAATACATGTGCTGAAGAGGGTACAGAGAAAGGGAGACAGAAATTCACATATTTGTTAACTTTAAAACACATGGAGAACTATTTCAATTAAAAATTTACTAGATTTTTTACAGCTGCCTTTTATCCTGCAAAAGGCAAGTCCAATTATACTCCATGCCTCTTTTGAAATTTTTTATTTCTATTCTGTTTTGGTGTTTTCCTTATCATATTAGGATTAGTAGTCAGAGTCTAGTAGCATATGGATTAGTGTCAGGGATGCAGTATTTCGAATGGAAAATAGGAAAATGAATCCAATGTGTATGCAAATATGTGCTACAAAACAATCTTCCCACTCTCATCCAGAATAATGCCTTGACATTACTTTTGCCCCAAATAACACACAAATAGAGGAGAAGAGTAAAAAAATCTGTTAATATATATATGGAATGGAAAATGCTCAGGGTTTCACATCATTGGATGTGGTAGAATAGTTTCCAAAAATAAGGGACAGGGTAAACATTCCACAAACATGGAGCTCTTTCGGCCTAAAGACTTCTTGAGGAACTGCCTCGGAGGTTTGACACTTGAAATATATATTGTTGTCAGGAGCTTTAGATTCTTTTCTAATGAGACCATCAAAGCTGCGTCTGCATCTATGTGACCTGGAGGACATGGTTTCTTCTTTTCCAATGAACATGAGGCAGCAGTGCTGAATTCGCTCTTTGTTGGTAAAATGTGGCCACTGTGGGCTAAGTGTCTCCCCGTGTGGACAGTGAAGCCATTTTTTCGTCCTCCACTTTTCGTGGTTTTTCTTCCTGCTGCATTGGGAATTTCATATTTGCTCCACAAAATACAAGGAGTTCAACTGGGACACAGTGCTGGAGCGGGTTCTGTCACGTGTGTTGGGTCAGGGTCTGCAGGGGAATGCATCAACCAGGCTAATATCCCACAGAGCTTGCCCCCTTATACATAGCAACATGATTCTGAATATTGCCCTGAAATCTCTCCATATAACAAGATGCATTTACAAATAAGCTTCTGTTGGCTACACCATGTCAATCACAAGCCATTTGGAAGCTAATGGCAGATCCACATGGCCCCACAACAGATGTATTATCACACACCTGCACACCACTGCTCTAGGCCCACTAATCAGCAGGCTCCAACTTACTGGCAAATCTGTTCTACACCATTTTCATGAAACCCAGTAAATCAAGGCACTGTCTGGTACACTCATGATCAGCAACAGGACATCCAAAGGTTCTCCAGTGCCACCTGGTCTTGGGAATTTCAAAAATTTCATGGAATTTATCTAGCCGTTTTTCAAGGAAGATGTTGAAGGCACTGTGGGTTACAATTCATTCAGGAACCATTAAATGGTGGGGAAGCTCATTTCAATGAAAACTCTGGAGAACTCTCACAGGCAAGGCTTCCCAAAAAGTGGCCAATAGGTCACATGAAGCCAGGCCTATTGCAGTCTACAATGTGAGGTCCATGTGTGTTTTGACTGTCAACTATGGCTGCCATGTCTTTCAAAATAAAATCATGTGATATTCTGGCTGAGATTTCCAGTGCTCTGTGGAAAGCCACCCTGTTCCTAGATCTCAGTTTTCTTTCCAAGGGCGACTCTCATGCGTTGCCTCCTAAAATCCTAACACAATTAATGGCAATATTTTTCTGATGTCAGTTCCAGAACTCAGTCTGCAAGGGGAATCACACCAGAGTTCAAGCCTGGTTTGGTCCATCTTCTATACATTAAGAAGAGAAATGTTGATTCAGACACATCCCTTCATCTGACCAAGTTGTTTGCCATGGAATATGACTTTTTCTTTCACAGGTCCTTCATAGCTGCCTATATCTTCTCCAGGGATCATTTCTTTGTTGACCTTTGAGGTTCTCAGCAGGTGGAGGATCCTCTAAATTCCTGTATTGTAAGACCAACTCTGTCCCTGCTCTTTCGTAAAGTTAGATTGAGGGAACAGTGTATGGTTAGGGTTAATATCATGTTCCATTTGGGTTAGGAATCATTCTACGGGATGAATTATGGTATTGGGAACCTGAAATATTCATAGGAATATAAGTGTAATATAAGTATGAATACAGAAATCTAGCTAAAATTTGAAGCCCAGAAGGTCTTTGGGCCCTTGACTGGGATACTTAGCTTTGAATTATATTCTGCACAGATGTCTCAGATTAATCAATATACAATGGTAGCGTTCCTTGTACCTTGGATGATTGAATGTCGAAGAGAACATCCACTCAAAAAGGGATAGTCGGTAGGATTAGGAATTAGTCGGAAGGGTGAATATAGGATTTGGTCCAAAAAATCTTTAGCAATAGGGTTTTGGGTACAGAGTGAGTGTAAATGTGAGCACATGTGAAGAGTCAGTCACAATGATGAACTGGGGAAAATATGAAGGAAAGCAGATAATAATAGAGACATTAGGAAATCAGGCAAAGTATAAACTGAGTGATAGGATTAGACATTTTCAACTGGCTTGATGTTGAATATATAATCTTAGGAAGAAACAAATATGTAGTCACCAATCGGGTTGACATTTGAGAGCATTAGGCAACCTGGACATGGATGTTTTTCGTGATCCATGCTCACTTTCCATTTAGGCTTTGGTACAAACTTAAGTGTGATCTTTGTAATTGTGTCCAGAATATTACTTTGATAAAATGTATATGTACATCAGGTGATATGAGTATTTCTTCCACCATTTCTGGGAGCAATATTTTGAAGATGTATAAATAAGTATTGGGGGTATAAAAAGGTGTACCCTGTGTCTATGAATATAGACATAATGCATGAATAGACCATACTGTGAACAAATAATATAACTTTTTCCAACTTTAAATAATGGATTGAATTGATATCTGAAAATATACAGAAAATCTATATTGATGTACAATCCTTCATTCCAACCAGTTATACATCTAATGGTAATATTAGGGTTATGGTTGATCATGACGTGTATGTGAGTTTTGCTTCAAAGGTGATTATGGAAATAGAAAATAATGCGTTTGGAATGAAGTCTCATGAAAAGACTGTGAATCAGGCGGTATAGTGATACCAGACTTCAAACTATACAACAGAGCAATAGTAACAAAATCAGCATGGTACTGTACCAAAACAGGCGGTTGGACAAATGGTACAGAATAGAGGACACAGAAACCAATCCACTAAACTACAACTATCTTATATTTGATAAAGAGGCTGAAAGCACACAATGGAGAAATGATAGCAGCTTCAACAAATGTTGCTGGGAAACCTGGAAATCCATATGCAACAAAATGAAACTGAATCACTTTCTCTTGCCATGAACAAAAGTTAACTCAAAATGGATCAAGGAGCTTGATATCAAATCAGAGACACAGTGTCTGACACAAGAAAAAGTTGGCTATGATCTACATACTGTGCGGTCGGGATTCAAATTTCTTAATATGACACCCATAGCACAAGAGTTAATAACTAGATTCAACAAATGGGACTTACTCAAACTAAAAAGTTTTTTCTCAGCAAAAGAAACAATAAGAGAAGTAAATAGGTAGCCTACATCTTGGGAACAAATCTTTACTCCTCAAACTTCAGATCGAGCCCTAATATCCAGAGTATACAAGGAACTCAAAAAATTAGACAATTAGATAACAAATAACCCAATCAACAAATGGGCCAAGGACCTGAACAGACACTTCTCAGAGGAGGACATTCAATCAATCAACATGTACATGAATAAATGCTCACCATCTCTAGCAGTCAGAGAAATACAAATCAAAACCACCCTAAGATATCATCTTGCTCCAGTAAGATTGGCAGCCATTATGAAGTCAAACAACAACAAGTGCTAGTGAGGACGTGAGGAAAAGGGTCCACTTGTACATTGCTGGTGGGAGTGCAAATTGGTGCGGCAAATTTGGAAAGCAGTATGGAGATTTCTTAGAAAGCTGGGAATGGAACCACCGTTTGACCCAGCTGTTAACCTTCTCGTCTATTCCCTAAAGACCTAAAAAGAGCATGCTACATGGACACGGCTACATCGATGTTCATAGCAGCACAATTCACAATAGAAAGACTGTGGAACCAGCCTAGATGCCCTTCAATAGACGAATAGATAAAAAAAATGTGGCTTTTATACAAAATGGAGTATTACTCTTCATTAAAAAATGACAAAATCATAGAATTTGCAGGGAAATGGATGGCATTATAGCAGGTTATGCTAAGTGAAGCTAGCCAGTCCTTGAAAAACAAATGCCAAATGTCTTCTTTGATATAAGGAGAGTAACTAATAACAGAGTAGGGACAAAGAGCCTGAGAAGATTAACATTAAACAGGAATGAGAGGTGGGAGGGAAAGGGAGAGAGAAGGGAAATTGCATGGAAATGGAAGGAGACCCTCAGGGTTATACAAAATTGCATACAAGAAGAAGTGAGGGGAAAGAGGAAAAAAAACAAGGGAGAGAAATGAATAACAGTAGAGAGGGTAGAGAGAGAAGAGGGGAGGGGAGGGAAGAAGAGGGGGATAGTAGAGGAGAGGAAAGGCTGCAGAATACAACAGACACTAGTATGGCAATATGTAAATCAATGGATGGGTAACTGATGTTTTTCTGCAATCTGTATGCGGGGTAAAAATGGGAGTTTATAACCCACTTGAATCAAAGTGTGAAATATGATATATCAAAAGCTATGTAATATTTTGAACAACCAACAATAAAAATTTTAAAAAAAAAGAAACCTGGAGGAATACATGTGTTCTGAAGCAGGAAGTAATTGAAAGTGAAACAAATGTCTATAAATTTATGAACTTGTGGATAAATATATATCTTATGATGTGCATAAACTGAAGAAATAGTAATGTACTAGTGTTGCATAAAAATGAACGTCAAAATACACAACTTGTCACATAGGAATCTACTTGCATTAATGTTAAACTGGGTCAGATACTGTAGAAATATTAGGATTTGTGTGCACCATTCACTAAAGTTATTTTTCAGTACTAGGAGACAAATATGTATTTCAGGTGGATGAATATTTTTGAGAATAATCTTGTGAAAAGTTTATTATAAATCCACATACATGAACATGAATGAATGTGGGGAGTGTATAATAAGGCATATATATTTCATATTTTGAAAAATCTGGAGAGTGTGTGTGTGTGTGTATATATATATATATATATACATATACACACACTCACACACAAAACACACACAGGAACATTAAATATTAGCAAAAATATGCCAATCGAAATTCATCATGAAATATATATCTTTCACAGATACAAAAGTATTTATTTTACTGAACTTGTATTTATGTATAATGTTGTTCAACTAGGAAGCAAACCCATAGATTGGATTTTCTGTTAAAACAGTGTTTAGGAGGAGTGATCTCTTTTTACGATTTGTGTCTGCCAAGTCAGCCACCTCATAAGAATGTATGTGTGATACCATGTAGGATTCTATATGTGAACCTAAAAAATACATGTGCTGAATAGGCTTCAGAGAAAGGGAGACAGGAATTCACATATTTGTTAACTTTAAAAACACATGGAGAACTATTTCAATTAAAAATTGACTAGATTTATAACACCAACACTTTATCAGGCAAAAGGCAAGTCTAACTATACACCATGCCTACTCTGAACTGCTTCTATTTCTATTCTCTTTGGGTTGTTTTTCTCGATCATATTAGGATTAGTAGTCAGAGTCTAGTCTGGTTTTGGTTAGTGTCATGGATTCAGTATTTTGAATGGAAAATTAGATAATGAATCCAATGTGTATGCAAATATGTGCTGCACAAAAATTTTTCCACTCTCATCCAGCACAATACCTTGAAATTATCTTTGCCCCAAGTAAGACACAATTAGAGTAGAAGAGTTAGAAAATCTGTGAATACATATCTGTACTGGAAAATGCTCAGGAGTTCACAACCTTGGAGGTGGTAGAGTAGTTTCCAAAAGTAAGGGACACGGGTTGATAGACCCAACCTGATCTTTTATTAAAATTGGGAGCCATCTTGCCACAAAGCCATAAAAAGTTAATTTTGGCTTTACTATAAATAACTGCAAATTCTGAACCTGCTTGGAATGCCTGCCCTTGCCTTGAATTCACCCATGCTTGACTCTCTGACCAGATAGCAGCCCTCGCTGAAACTTTAGTGACACATCATAAATTTTGGCCTTCCCTGGCCAGACAACGACCCTCTCTGAGGCTCTATTTGTCCTCATAATTTCTGATATTGGGGCCACCAAAAAATAAATAAATAAATAAATGAACTACCATTTTTGTGATGCTTGTCAAAGTTCTGTTATCTGTAACCCCCATTTTGTGTAACTTTCTGGGCTATATAGCTGTGCTGTAGGAAAGGCAGGGTTGCTGTCTTGTTCCTGCCGTTTGGGGATGGAGAGGCAGCCCAGCTGGTTGACATAATAAGCTTGCCTCAATTTGATTTTAGTTGGAGTCAGTGTTCTTTTTTTGTGTCCTCATCTAATTTTTTTGAGTTCCCCAGCAAGATGACCCTGCCGACCAGATCACAAGACCAGACTGCTGGAAAATCTGAATCTGGCCTTCCCTTCAGGGCTCCGGGCTGGAGAGCCACTCTAGTGGGTGCACATCTTGAGCTGTTCCAAGGTCATGGAGTGAGCGTTAGGTCCCAGGAGCACTGCGGTGAACCACCGCACTAAAACTATTAGCAATCACCTGGTGGAGGAGGCCTCAAAAATTAAGTGGCACCTTTATAACATCTGATATCCGTTTAACGGAGATCTGTTCTGATGACATAGAGGTGTCCTGGGGAGGCTCACATATACTCGTTTTCGGTACAGTAATGAGAATCGTTCTGTCCTCTGTTCTGTTCTGTAGGGAATTCATCTGGAATGGTAGAGATGTGATGACTGGCATGTACGTGGTCCTACTTCAGAGCTTTAGCAAGACGTTGCATTGCTCCTATGTTTTTTGTTTCAAGTTCGGGTTTCTGTATTTTGTGTTTTGTTCTGTGTTCTATATGTTTTTCTTGTTTGTTTTGTGTGTTTTGTTCTGTGATTTCTGTGGTAAAAACATAAGTATATTGGACGTGAAAATGGGTAACAAAGAAAGTAAGCCTGATATTCTTTCCCACTCTGTTTTAAGGAACTGTGATGAACTTTACCCCCCTTTGTTAAGCAGGATGAGAGAAGCTCCTAGCTGGCTGCCTGGAGTATAACCACTGCAGAGTGCAATGCCTGCTGGGGACCTAAGAACTGAGTATCTCCCAGGTTAACAAGTGAAACTCCATTAAAACCCCTTGGCCCTCCAGATCAAGAGAGTCACAACCTCTGGGCAGGGTTCCCTGTGTTTCTTTTTTGTTACCAAAGCAATAAACCTCCCTTTTTCTTTTTCTAAAAACCTTGTTCTCATTATTAAATTGGCATTAATTGGCTTCAAGTTCAGGAGCCGAACTTTAAGTTACAAATTTTGATAAATCCCTCCCCCACCCCCTGTCCCGGAACATTTTTAGAGCTGACTACTGAAATGTTACTAGATGGAACATGCTTGGGGTGGAACCGAACCAGAGGAGATAATCCTGTAAGTAAAAGGAGGGACTGAGGGACTCCCAGCAGCTGCTGAAGCCCTGTTGCTTCAGGCAATTCCCTCCTTCCTTCCCTGCACTGTAAGGATTATGCCACCACTGTCTTGTTAAAAAAGAGAAAAAGAAAAAGGGGACACTAAATGCATTAAAGTCACCATGGAGACCCTTAATTGTACATTTCAGGTTGCCCCTCTGTTAAAACATCTGCCCCCCCCCCTTGTGGACATCTATGGTGCCACTGGTGTAGGAGATTTTTTTTCTTATCTGCTCAGGTTTAAAGGATTCTGTCTGACAGCCATAGTCTGGACCTTCTTTCTGTCTGTCTTGTGTCTTTGTTTCTGGCCCTTTAAGACATGTGCAATAATGTGTTGATATTATAAATTGTTTCTTGGGAATGATCTTAGCTGAATGTGTGTCTAAATTATGATGTTTTCTTGTAACAATCTGGTATTTGAATGGGTTTTTGAAGCATTGCAAAATCTTGCAGTTAAAAGTCGGGTTTAGGTAATGGTTTAGTTTATGATTTCAGATAATTCATGCCCGAGAACTTAAATACTTAGGATGGAAAACTAAAGAACTCTACGTCCAAATTGGCAAGTAACTTCCCAATCATTCAGTCTTTATTTTTCACCAATTTTGAATTGGGTAGCCTGTGAAAATATCACTATGTGTTCGAGAGCATTAATCTGGACAAGGATTGTAAATCATAGTATGATATCTGTTGACAAAACAAGATGTAAAGATATAAAATTTTGTGAATTGTATCTTAAACTTGTACGATAATTTTCAACATCCGAACCTGAAAATTATGGTTAAAATGCCTTAGGCCTGAGGTGTCTGCTCAGAAAAGCAGTTTTTTCCTGCTCCTTCCAGACCTCAGCCATGACTTATTTTGAAAGGCAAATGAAAGAAGCCTGCAAGCTTAGTAGGAGACTGATCTGAGGCCTAAGAGAAAAAAAGGTAAATTGTATGGTATTTACTAATTACTGGCCAGTCATTTTTTCTAGGACTCTTATTTTTTTCCTTAGATACTTTATTTTTTTTTGAGCTCATGATTTTGATCATACAGACTTAGGTTAATGTTTTTCTGATCAGTACTATCTTTGACCAACTGTGGACTTTTTGAAACATTGCAATGGAGATTTCACCTGCGAAAAGCTACAAGGCCTCTACTATTATTATGTGTGCTCAATTTTGTTATGTGTTGTATGTCTATATATACATAAGTCCGTATATTTTATATATGATATACAAATTAATATATATAAGGAGCACTCATTAAAAAAAAGCACTCATAAAAACAAATTTTAAAAAGTGGATCTAAAGATCTTCAATTCACGTGATTTAAATAATTCAATTAAATTTGATAAACAGATAAAAATAAATGTTTTTAAATTTAAGCTTTCAAGTTTTTCAAGGTATTCAAAAATCTGATAAAATATTAATATCTACAAAATGTCTAATATGCCTTGGTTCTAGGACTTTTCCTTCAACATAAAAATGGTTTACACTCTTCAATACATGTGTCTAATATTTTGATAAATAAGTAAAGTAAATTTGATATGGGATTACTCATTCACGAGTACTTTTGTTAGATATCTGATTGACTTACTAACGTCTGTATAAGTTTGACTAAATTCTGTAAAAGATTGTAAAAATCAATCATGTGTTAAAGAGACAAAAATTTCTTAAAACATAAGTTTACCCATAACATTGTGTTTATTAAGTTTTATTTTTTCTTGTGCAAGCAACCATAGAAATTAAACAACTGATTAAATTAGAACTGTTATTTTAGAGCACTGTACTGCCATTTCTTTAAAAGCTAAACTTGGTTAATGTAGAAACATCAATGTAATTGTGATGCTACTAATGTGCTCATATCTTACAGGTATGCAAGTCTGTAAGGTAAAAATTTTAAAAGAGCATTATATCAAGCTGGTGTTCTGAAGTTTTATGGGGATTTATTCACCTGTTATCAATAAGATATGTAAAGTTTAATCTTACTTTTTACATTGGGGAACAATTTAAATGTACTTTATGTTAATGAGAGACTAATCTATGTAAAGGTTAAAAACTTTCAGCATTTGTTTAATTCATATTTTAAAGTGATTTTATATGGTGTTAGCTAATGTTCATGTGACCTCAAACAATTTATGTAAACTTTTTAAAATAACATTTAAAAAATAAAGATCAGCTTTAGAACTAAAACACTTAAGATTTATAAAGAGCCCTGCCTTACCTGAGATAAGGCTGTGTGTCCCATCTTATTTCATGTGAGAATGAATACAAAAGCAGTAGGTCAGATTTTATTTCTTTAAAGTTATGTTAAAAGTTCTTTTTTAATGTCAAGATTCCTAGGATCTCAAACAGGGGATATAATGTATGACTCAGCCAAAAAATTCAGGGTAGCTATTAAACGAACTAAGTATTTTTACTGTTGTTAAAAAATTTTATTTTGTAATTTTCTTATATGTGATCTAAAGATTCCCTGTTAGTGTTTTAAAGAAGTGTTGCTTTAAGAACAAAACATGGGTTAATTTCAGAGGGTAAGTTATCACCTACAAGACAGACAGAATAATACAGATCCCAATTAATAAAAAGATAAATAATTATAAAGTTATAGACATTAAAGCCTGGTGCTCTTAATATCAGGCTGTTAAAATTTATTTGATAGATATTTAAGATTAGGATTTTAAATTAAAATTAATTGAAAAGGGCCAAGGAAACCAATAGTTGGCTCTTGCCCTCTGAGTCAGTCTGATTCCAGGGAACAGGGGACTTCTCTAAAGAGTTTTGCAACTCTGGACTATAAAAACACCCCATCAGGGAGTTTTTGCTAACTTTTAATGTTCCTGTGTGTGTTTTGTGTGTGAGTGTGTGTATATGTATATATATATATATATATATATATATATATATACACACACACACTCTCCAGATTTTTCAAAATATGAAATATATATGCCTTATTATACACTCCCCACATTCATTCATGTTCATGTATGTGGATTTATAATAAACTTTTCACAAGATTATTCTCAAAAATATTCATCCACCTGAAATACATATTTGTCTCCTAGTACTGAAAAATAACTTTAGTGAATGGTGCACACAAATCCTAATATTTCTACAGTATCTGACCCAGTTTAACATTAATGCAAGTAGATTCCTATGTGACAAGTTGTGTATTTTGACGTTCATTTTTATGCAACACTAGTACATTACTATTTCTTCAGTTTATGCACATCATAAGATATATATTTATCCACAAGTTCATAAATTTATAGACATTTGTTTCACTTTCAATTACTTCCTGCTTCAGAACACATGTATTCCTCCAGGTTTCTTTTTTTTTTTTAAATTTTTATTGTTGGTTGTTCAAAATATTACATAGCTTTTGATATATCATATTTCACACTTTGATTCAAGTGGGTTATAAACTCCCATTTTTACCCCGCATACAGATTGCAGAAAAACATCAGTTACCCATCCATTGATTTACATATTGCCATACTAGTGTCTGTTGTATTCTGCAGCCTTTCCTCTCCTCTACTATCCCCCTCTTCTTCCCTCCCCTCCCCTCTTCTCTCTCTACCCTCTCTACTGTTATTCATTTCTCTCCCTTGTTTTTTTTTCCTCTTTCCCCTCACTTCTTCTTGTATGCAATTTTGTATAACCCTGAGGGTCTCCTTCCATTTCCATGCAATTTCCCTTCTCTCTCCCTTTCCCTCCCACCTCTCATTCCTGTTTAATGTTAATCTTCTCAGGCTCTTTGTCCCTACTCTGTTATTAGTTACTCTCCTTATATCAAAGAAGACATTTGGCATTTGTTTTTCAAGGACTGGCTAGCTTCACTTAGCATAACCTGCTATAATGCCATCCATTTCCCTGCAAATTCTATGATTTTGTCATTTTTTAATGAAGAGTAATACTCCATTTTGTATAAAAGCCACATTTTTTTATCTATTCGTCTATTGAAGGGCATCTAGGCTGGTTCCACAGTCTTTCTATTGTGAATTGTGCTGCTATGAACATCGATGTAGCCGTGTCCATGTAGCATGCTCTTTTTAGGTCTTTAGGGAATAGACGAGAAGGTTAACAGCTGGGTCAAACGGTGGTTCCATTCCCAGCTTTCTAAGAAATCTCCATACTGCTTTCCAAATTTGCCGCACCAATTTGCACTCCCACCAGCAATGTACAAGTGGACCCTTTTCCTCACGTCCTCACTAGCACTTGTTGTTGTTTGACTTCATAATGGCTGCCAATCTTACTGGAGCAAGATGATATCTTAGGGTGGTTTTGATTTGTATTTCTCTGACTGCTAGAGATGGTGAGCATTTATTCATGTACATGTTGATTGATTGAATGTCCTCCTCTGAGAAGTGTCTGTTCAGGTCCTTGGCCCATTTGTTGATTGGGTTATTTGTTATCTAATTGTCTAATTTTTTGAGTTCCTTGTATACTCTGGATATTAGGGCTCGATCTGAAGTTTGAGGAGTAAAGATTTGTTCCCAAGATGTAGGCTACCTATTTACTTCTCTTATTGTTTCTTTTGCTGAGAAAAAACTTTTTAGTTTGAGTAAGTCCCATTTGTTGAATCTAGTTATTAACTCTTGTGCTATGGGTGTCATATTAAGAAATTTGAATCCCGACCGCACAGTATGTAGATCATAGCCAACTTTTTCTTGTGTCAGACACTGTGTCTCTGATTTGATATCAAGCTCCTTGATCCATTTTGAGTTAACTTTTGTTCATGGCAAGAGAAAGTGATTCAGTTTCATTTTGTTGCATATGGATTTCCAGGTTTCCCAGCAACATTTGTTGAAGCTGCTATCATTTCTCCATTGTGTGCTTTCAGCCTCTTTATCAAATATAAGATAGTTGTAGTTTAGTGGATTGGTTTCTGTGTCCTCTATTCTGTACCATTTGTCCAACCGCCTGTTTTGGTACAGTACCATGCTGATTTTGTTACTATTGCTCTGTTGTATAGTTTGAAGTCTGGTATCACTATACCGCCTGATTCACAGTCTTTTCATGAGACTTCATTCCAAACGCATTATTTTCTATTTCCATAATCACCTTTGAAGCAAAACTCACATACACGTCATGATCAACCATAACCCTAATATTACCATTAGATGTATAACTGGTTGGAATGAAGGATTGTACATCAATATAGATTTTCTGTATATTTTCAGATATCAATTCAATCCATTATTTAAAGTTGGAAAAAGTTATATTATTTGTTCACAGTATGGTCTATTCATGCATTATGTCTATATTCATAGACACAGGGTACACCTTTTTATACCCCCAATACTTATTTATACATCTTCAAAATATTGCTCCCAGAAATGGTGGAAGAAATACTCATATCACCTGATGTACATATACATTTTATCAAAGTAATATTCTGGACACAATTACAAAGATCACACTTAAGTTTGTACCAAAGCCTAAATGGAAAGTGAGCATGGATCACGAAAAACATCCATGTCCAGGTTGCCTAATGCTCTCAAATGTCAACCCGATTGGTGACTACATATTTGTTTCTTCCTAAGATTATATATTCAACATCAAGCCAGTTGAAAATGTCTAATCCTATCACTCAGTTTATACTTTGCCTGATTTCCTAATGTCTCTATTATTATCTGCTTTCCTTCATATTTTCCCCAGTTCATCATTGTGACTGACTCTTCACATGTGCTCACATTTACACTCACTCTGTACCCAAAACCCTATTGCTAAAGATTTTTTGGACCAAATCCTATATTCACCCTTCCGACTAATTCCTAATCCTACCGACTATCCCTTTTTGAGTGGATGTTCTCTTCGACATTCAATCATCCAAGGTACAAGGAACGCTACCATTGTATATTGATTAATCTGAGACATCTGTGCAGAATATAATTCAAAGCTAAGTATCCCAGTCAAGGGCCCAAAGACCTTCTGGGCTTCAAATTTTAGCTAGATTTCTGTATTCATACTTATATTACACTTATATTCCTATGAATATTTCAGGTTCCCAATACCATAATTCATCCCGTAGAATGATTCCTAACCCAAATGGAACATGATATTAACCCTAACCATACACTGTTCCCTCAATCTAACTTTACGAAAGAGCAGGGACAGAGTTGGTCTTACAATACAGGAATTTAGAGGATCCTCCACCTGCTGAGAACCTCAAAGGTCAACAAAGAAATGATCCCTGGAGAAGATATAGGCAGCTATGAAGGACCTGTGAAAGAAAAAGTCATATTCCATGGCAAACAACTTGGTCAGATGAAGGGATGTGTCTGAATCAACATTTCTCTTCTTAATGTATAGAAGATGGACCAAACCAGGCTTGAACTCTGGTGTGATTCCCCTTGCAGACTGAGTTCTGGAACTGACATCAGAAAAATATTGCCATTAATTGTGTTAGGATTTTAGGAGGCAACGCATGAGAGTCGCCCTTGGAAAGAAAACTGAGATCTAGGAACAGGGTGGCTTTCCACAGAGCACTGGAAATCTCAGCCAGAATATCACATGATTTTATTTTGAAAGACATGGCAGCCATAGTTGACAGTCAAAACACACATGGACCTCACATTGTAGACTGCAATAGGCCTGGCTTCATGTGACCTATTGGCCACTTTTTGGGAAGCCTTGCCTGTGAGAGTTCTCCAGAGTTTTCATTGAAATGAGCTTCCCCACCATTTAATGGTTCCTGAATGAATTGTAACCCACAGTGCCTTCAACATCTTCCTTGAAAAACGGCTAGATAAATTCCATGAAATTTTTGAAATTCCCAAGACCAGGTGGCACTGGAGAACCTTTGGATGTCCTGTTGCTGATCATGAGTGTACCAGACAGTGCCTTGATTTACTGGGTTTCATGAAAATGGTGTAGAACAGATTTGCCAGTAAGTTGGAGCCTGCTGATTAGTGGGCCTAGAGCAGTGGTGTGCAGGTGTGTGATAATACATCTGTTGTGGGGCCATGTGGATCTGCCATTAGCTTCCAAATGGCTTGTGATTGACATGGTGTAGCCAACAGAAGCTTATTTGTAAATGCATCTTGTTATATGGAGAGATTTCAGGGCAATATTCAGAATCATGTTGCTATGTATAAGGGGGCAAGCTCTGTGGGATATTAGCCTGGTTGATGCATTCCCCTGCAGACCCTGACCCAACACACGTGACAGAACCCGCTCCAGCACTGTGTCCCAGTTGAACTCCTTGTATTTTGTGGAGCAAATATGAAATTCCCAATGCAGCAGGAAGAAAAACCACGAAAAGTGGAGGACGAAAAAATGGCTTCACTGTCCACACGGGGAGACACTTAGCCCACAGTGGCCACATTTTACCAACAAAGAGCGAATTCAGCACTGCTGCCTCATGTTCATTGGAAAAGAAGAAACCATGTCCTCCAGGTCACATAGATGCAGACGCAGCTTTGATGGTCTCATTAGAAAAGAATCTAAAGCTCCTGACAACAATATATATTTCAAGTGTCAAACCTCCGAGGCAGTTCCTCAAGAAGTCTTTAGGCCGAAAGAGCTCCATGTTTGTGGAATGTTTACCCTGTCCCTTATTTTTGGAAACTATTCTACCACATCCAATGATGTGAAACCCTGAGCATTTTCCATTCCATATATATATTAACAGATTTTTTTACTCTTCTCCTCTATTTGTGTGTTATTTGGGGCAAAAGTAATGTCAAGGCATTATTCTGGATGAGAGTGGGAAGATTGTTTTGTAGCACATATTTGCATACACATTGGATTCATTTTCCTATTTTCCATTCGAAATACTGCATCCCTGACACTAATCCATATGCTACTAGACTCTGACTACTAATCCTAATATGATAAGGAAAACACCAAAACAGAATAGAAATAAAAAATTTCAAAAGAGGCATGGAGTATAATTGGACTTGCCTTTTGCAGGATAAAAGGCAGCTGTAAAAAATCTAGTAAATTTTTAATTGAAATAGTTCTCCATGTGTTTTAAAGTTAACAAATATGTGAATTTCTGTCTCCCTTTCTCTGTACCCTCTTCAGCACATGTATTTTTATATGCACATATAGAATCCTACCTGGTATAACACGTACATATTTGTGAGGTGGCTGACTTGGCAAATACAAGTTGTGAGAAGAGATCACTCAGCAGAAACACTGTTGGAAGTGAAAATTCACCCTATGTGTGAGCTTCCTAAGAGATCAAGATTATACATAAATCCATGTTCAGTAAAATAAATATTTTTTCATCAGTGGATGATATATATTTCATGATGAATTTCGATTGGAATATATATTGCTAATTGTTAATGTCTCAGTGGTTTTATATATATATATATATATATATATATATATATATATATATATATATATATATATATATATATACACACACACACACACTCTCCAAACTATTCAAAATATGAAATATATGATCTACATATACATTTTATCACAGAAATATTCTGGACAAAAAATGCAAAAGACACAATATGATGGTATCAAAGCCTAAATGGAAAGTGAACATGGATTACTAAAAACATCCATGTCCAGGTTCCCTAATGCTCTCAAATGTCAATCATATTGGTGACTACATATTTGTTGCTTCCTAAGATTATATATTCAAACTCAACCCTGTTGAAAATGTCTAGTCCTATGATTGACTTTATACCTTACCTGATTTCCTAATCTCTCTAATGATATCTGCTTTCCTACATATTTTTCCAAGTTCACCATTGTTACTGACACTTCACATGTGCTGACATTGACATTCACTCTCTAAACAAAACCCTATTGTTAAAGAACTTTTATTCCAAATCCTATACACACTCTTCTTCCTAAAACTTCCAACTATCTTCCTATTCCTACCTACTATCCCTTTTTGACTAGATGTTCTCTTCAACATTCAATCGTCCAAGGTACAAGGTCCTATGCCATTGTATATCGATTTATCTGAGATATCTTAGAACACAATTCATGGCAATATTTCTCTGAGATCAGTTCCAGAACTCAGACTCTAAAGGAATGACACCAGAGTTCAAACCCAGGTAGAACCAGTCATCACTTCCAACCGCCACACAAATCCCCACAATTAAAACCAAAACACTCCCACAAAGCCCTCATCTTTTTCCATATAGACACTCATCATAACCTGTGGCTGGAGTTTTCCATGAGGGACTCATCCCATGACAGTGTACAAAATAACCTTCCTAGCCCCTCATTTGCCTAAAGTCAGGGTTGCCTGGACACCCTTCCTGAGAACCAGGAGTGACCATAGGCCTGACGTAAATACTGCTCTGCTTCTCCAATTTGAGGCCTACTGACTGTCGGGTTTAGATTTTTTATCTGAATTGGTGTCATGAAAAAACCCAAGCACCTAAAGACTTGCCACTGCAGAGTTTTGAAGAACTCATTTGACACAAAGAATCCCTATTCTAACTAGATGGATGTCAGGAACCTTATAGAGAAAGGCGAGAGACTTCATCCACAAAGACTGCTTTTTGGGCCATTTTGGTTTTGGAAGCACACATGGAATCTTTCTTTAGATCCATCAGGTGCTGAGAATATAAGCCACAGCCTCACACATGGCCAAGAGGCTGATTCACAAACATCCCTTTCCAAAGCAATTAAGCAAAGAGGTACAGGTGATGCCCATTAATTTCCATTTGAAAACTGTTTTCTTCAGGTGTCCCAAAGGGGTGGCCTGAGGCAAAGACCTTCCTGACATTCAGGGCAACAGAACAATAGGTAAGCAAATGGCCCAAAGCAGGGTTTCTCCACTTAGACTTTTTTGGTCACACTGATATCTGAGTTTTCTGATATTCCCCCAATCCCTTAAGCTATCCAGTACATGGCCATATCACAGAGCTTGGAGATGGCACATATATTGGACACAAAACCATGAGCCTATTCTGGAGAGTGGCCCAAATTCAGGAAGAAAACAGGAACTTAGGAAGATAGTAGGTGTTACCCATCCATAAGGCAAGCCAAAGTCCATTCATTAATTGGGCAGGATGAATGCTGTGAAGCTTTCTACTAGACAGGACACATCCATTGATGCATTCTCTTCTCTAATGTCTACAACCACGAACACAGTGGGACATACAGACATAGAAACACTCATCTTGTCAAACGACTTACTAGAAACAGTCCCCTCCAAACCAAACAAACCGCCTTTCCTCCCTATTCTCAGAACATGAGACAAAACCATAAACTCCCACCCACACCCACAAAGTCATGTCCTTCCCCCAAGTAGGTCTGTGACTCTCCGGAGTATCCTCTGACTGGTGGGTCTTAGTATGTTTTCCAGAAATGGCCTGTCCTGTCTCAGATCTTGTCTCCTTGGTCAACTCTGTGATGTTGTCAGGTGCCAGTGGTGAGCCACTACCTGCTTTCTGAGGAAAGGGCCCTCTTCAGAGCTCTGCTGGCATTTGGCCATCCTCACATCAGTAGGTACCAAGAAAGACTGACACTGTCCTTGGTAAATCCAAACAAGTGTGCCTACTGGAACTGGGACTGAGAGTGGCTCTGAGTGACTGGCTTACTGGACCCCAAGTTCAGAGAGTTTTTTCCCAAGGAAGTGAGGTAGGTCACTTCCTCCAGGAACTGAATGAGGTCACTGCCTTGGCAACCACTTTGTCCTAACAGTTGCTTCCATAGGTCCCATGAGATGGAGGCTGCCCCTACTTCCTGTGACACTTTCACAAGTTCAAATAGTGTATCCACCCTACTCACCTGGCAATAGCTCTCCACACAGGCCTGGTTTGTTCCATCCTCTCTACATTAAGATCAGAGAGGCTGATTCAGACACAACCCTTCATCCTGCCCAGGTTGTTTGCCATTGAAGATGACTTTTGCTCTCTTAGGTCCTTCATAGCTGCCTACATCTTCTCCAGGGATAATTTCTGCATGGACTTTTGAGGTTCCCAGCAGGTGGAAGATTCCCTACATTCCTGTATTGTAAGACCAACTCTGTCCCTGCTCTTCTGTAAAGTTATATTGAGTGAACAGTGTATGGTTAGGGTTAATAACATGTTTGATTTATGTTAGTAATCATTCTGCAGGATGAATAATGGTATTGGGAACCTGCCTTGTTAATAAGAATATAGAGGTGAAATATAAGTATAAAAACAGAAATCTAGGTAAAATTTGAAGCCCAGAAGTGCATTTGGCCCTTGATTGGGATACTTAGCTTTGAATTATGTTCTGCACAGGTGTCTCAGATAATTCAACATACAGCGTCATAGGACCTTGTATCTTGGATGATTGAATGTCGAAGAGAACATCCAGTCCAAAAGCGATAGTCAGTAGGATTAGGAAGATAATTGGTAGGTTTAGAAGGAAGAGTTAGTATAGGATTGATACCAAAAGCTTTTTAGCAATAGGGTTTCGGGTAGAGAGTGAATGCATATGTCAGCCCATGTGAAGAGTCAATCACAATGATGAACTGGGATAAATATGTAGGAAAGCAGAAATCAATAGAGACATTAGGAATTCAGCCAAAGTATAAAGTGAGTGATAGAATTAGATATTTTGAACAGGGTTGAGGTTGAATAGAAAATCTTAGGAAGAAACAAATATGTAGTCACCAATATGATTGATATTTGAGAGCATTAGGCAACCTGGACATGGATGTTTTCAGTAATCCATGCTCACTTTCCTTTTAGGCTTTGGTGAAAGGTGAATAAAATATGTACTTGTCACTTCCTATTTTTCTGTATTCTTAACAAAACACTGTTGAAATCTTGAGAACTGTTTGCCAATCCTGTTCCCAGAATGTGTTGTCCCCAACTGCCAAACTGCAGAATGTACTCTCTCACCCATTTGCTCACAAACTGACCAGTCGCCCGGACCCATCAATAAACTCCCCTCCCTGTCCTCTCCATGAAAAGAATATAAGCTCTGCTTAAGCTCTTTCAGGGCTCTCTGCTCTATCCAAGTGAGGTCTGAGCCCCAGCATGCTGTACTCCCTATTAACCCTATACTATTGCATGAGACAGTCTCTTGGTGGTCTCTTCCTCCAATGCTTGCCAGAACTTCACATCTGAAACCCCCAGCAAGATCCATCAGTGGTGTACGAAAGACTCCCAACGAGCTCCTATCAGGATAAGTATGGTACCACTTTCGTGTTTCAGGTTTCAGGTTATGTCTTTGCAAAATGGCTATCGGTGATGAGCGTGAGCTCTCTCAGATGCTGGCTGACAGACGTGTCACCGAGCCACAGGTCACGTTCCTGGGGGATGCCCCCAGAGGATTCGGAAAATAGAGGAACAATTGTATCCTCGACTCAGTGATTTTTTTGTTTCGGATTCGGTTTTGCCAGCACATCAGGTTTTGCTGGCTAATCAGTCCTGGTCTCAGTATTAGACGTCCATTGCCTGTCTTTATTGTCTTGTCTTGTCTGTGTTGTGTGTCATTGCTTTCACTGTTTGTATATCTTTCATTATGGGACAGAGCACTTCAATGCCTCTGTCCCTGACTCTTGTTCAGTGGACCAAAGTCCACTTAAGGGCTCAGAATCTTTCTATTTCAGTAAAACGCCGGAACTGGCAGACTCTCCGTGCCTCAAAATGACCCACCTTTGGAGTCGGATGGCCCCTAAAGAAACTTTCTACTCCCCACTAATTCAAAAAGTCAGAAATATTGTCTTTCAACTGGGGCCACATAGCCATCCAGATCAAAAGCCATATATCTTAACTTTGCAGGACCTCTGCAAATCTCCTCCTCCATTTGTGAAGCCTTTCCTTTTCCCTGCCCCCACTCCTCCACCTTCCCCCATGATTCTATCTCTCAAACCCTCTGCTCCTCCTCCTCCACCCTTTGTTCTTCCTAAGTCTCAAGACTCAACTAGACTCTCCGCACCCTCCTTATCCCCTACCCTCTTCCCCCAATACCCAACACCCTCTAAGTGATTCCCTTGCTGCTGACTCAGCCTCTCCACCATTGGAGGAAGCTAGGCCGGCCCAGCGCCCTCCAGATTACTACCCGGCAGCACACAAAGCCACTCCTTCCCTGGACAAAGCTGGCCCCGGTAAAAGAACTCAAAGAACTTGCCGGCGTTGTCACACCTGCCTACTTGGGATGACTGCCAACAACTCCTACAGACTCTCTTCATGACAGAGGAACAAGAGAAAAACCTTCTGGAAGCTAAAAAAAAATATCCTCGGACAAGATGGGTGACCGACACCTCTTCCTACATCATCAAAGCCGGCTTCCCATTGAACCAACCGAACTGGGACACCAACACGTTTGAAGGTAGGTAGCATCCGTCCACTTATTGCCGGGCTCTAATAGCGGGTCTCCAAGCAGCCGCTAAGGTGACCAACTAATTGGGCCAAGGTTAGAGAGATTATTCAAGGGCCTGATAAATCTCCCTCTATGTTTCTAGAGAGATTTATGGAGGCATATAGGAGATATACTCCTTTCGATCCTCAGGCAGAGGATCAAAAGCCATCTGTCATGATGGCCTTCATTGGGCAAGCTGCCCTGGATATTAAAAGAGAGTTACAATGCGTAGATGGATTACAAGATATGGCTTTGAGAGATTTAGTCAGAGAAGCCTAAAAAAGTAAACTATAAGAGATAAACTGAGGAAGAGAAGGAACAAAGGAGGAAGAAAGAAAGGGAGCAAAGAGAGGATGCGAGAAGCAAAAGATAGACTAATGCATTGACTAAGGTCCTGGTCACAACAAAAAATAGGACAGAAATTAAGAAACAGGGATACAGGAAGGGATACCTGGGCACACGCCAAAAGCCACCCCTGGCCTCAGATCAATATGCCTACTCAAAAGAAAAAGGACACTGGGCCAAAAAGAGCCCGAGAATGAGACAGCCACACCAGCCAGACATTCTGACTCTGGAGGATGACTAAGAAAGTCGGGGCTCAGATCCTCTTCCCGAGCTCAGGGTAACTTTTGAAGTGGAGGGTACCCCAGTACACTTTGAAGTGGATACAGGGGCAGTATACTCAGCCCTTAAAGCCCCATTGGGCCCTCCATCAAATAAAAGGTCTCTATTTCAAGGGGCTAATGGCAGTAAATATCGGGCATAGACAACTAAGAGGATCATGGACCTGGGGAAAGGAAAAATCCATCACTCCTTCCTAGTAATCCCAAGATGCCCGGCCCTATTAATGGGCCGAGATCTGCTCACCAAGCTCCGGGCCAGAATAACTTTTATCCCTGAAGGCCCCAAAGTGAAAATTATAAATCCTTCAGTAAAAACTCCTATAGTCACAGCTTTAACTGTCAGTAGAAGATGAACATCAACTCTTCACACCACACAAGACTGATCAAACAGGCACGTTACCCCAGAATTGGATAACATATTACCCAGATGCCTGGACAAAAACTGATGGCTTAGGCCTGCCCATTAAAAAACCTCCAATAACAGTGGAGTTAAAAACCTCAGCGTCTCCAATCAATGTCAAAAAATATACTCTGCGCAAAAATCTAAAGATGGGATAAGGCCCCATATTCAGAAATATCTGATCTTAGGGGTCCTAAGGCCCTGTTAATCAGCCTGCAACACTCCCCTGCTACCATTAAAAAATGCCAGGAACCGGGGACTATCACCCTGTTAAAGACCTACGAGAGATCAACAACAGAGTGCAGGACATTCACCGCATGGTACCTAATCTGTGCAATCTGCCTAGCACTCTGAAACCTGAGCAGAAATGGTATACTGTTCTGTACTTAAAAGATGCTTTATTTTGCTTGCCTCTGCATAAAGATAGTCAGTTGCTGTTTGTTTTCGAGTGGGTAGACCCAGAAACCGGAACGTCTGGTCAACTAACTTGGACTAGACTCGAACAGGGGTTCAAAAACTCCCCCACTCTCTTTGATGAAGCTCTCCACAGAGATCTCAACAACTTCAGAACTATACACCCTGCTTCAACATGTGGATGGCCTGCTACTGGCAGCCAACACTAAGGAAAACTGTGAATCTGGGACCCAAGCACTATTATCTGAGCTTGCTAAACTGGCGTGTAGAGCTTCTGCCAAAAAGGCCCAAATTTGCCAGCATGAAGTAATCTTCCTGGGCTATTCACTTAGGGGCGGTAAAGGATGGCTCACTGAGCAAAGAAAACAAACTGTTGTGCAGATACCACACAGATCTAACAGCAGACAACTCAGAGAGTTTCTTGGGACTGCTGGATTTTGCAGGTTATGGATACCTGGGTTTGCATCATTAGCTGCTCCTTTATACCCGGTGCTAAAGGGAGATGCCCATTTCCAATGAACCCCTGAGAACCAGGAAGCTTTTGATAACACCCAAAGACTCTGACACTGAACCCTCAACTTCACTGAGCTTAGCCTGCAATTTCAGAAAGCCCTACACTAAGTTAAAATGTATATCAACTCACTCACCTTGGTTCAAAGAAATTGCAGGCATTCCTGAAGGATCAAGAACAGAGTTTTCCACTAATCGATTCAAAGAGAAAGGGAAGAACTGAATGGGTAACAAAAGCCTGTCGGGTCTGTCAATTGGTTAATGCTTACACTTCCAAGCTTCTTGCAGGAAAGCACCTATGAGGAACCAGACCAGGACAATTCTGGGAATTGGGAAGTTGACTTTACTGAAATTAAGCCAGCAATGTATGGACTTAAATATCTCCTAGTCTTTGTAGATACATTTTCAGGATGGATTGAAGCATCCCCAACAAAAAAAAAAAAAAAAAAAAAAAAAAGAAAACAAAAGAAAAAAGAAAGAAAAGAAAAGAAAAGAAAAAAAAAAACCGGCCCAAATGGTGGTCAAAAAGATCCTGAAAGATATTTTTCCAAGATTCTGCCTGCCTAAGGTAATATGGGTCTGATAATGGGCCGGCGTTCATGGCCCAGGTAAGACAGGGGTTAGCCAGAATTCTAGGGGTTTATTGGAAGTTACATTGTGCTTATAGACCCCAGAGCTCAGGACAGGTAAAAAAATAAAAAGAACCATTAAAGTGGACCTTAACGAAATTAAGCTTAGAAACTGGCATAAAATATTGGACTATGCTCCTGCCTTCTGCACTGTTTCATGCAAGAAATACTCCCTCTGTTTCTTTGTCTAACCTCACCCCCTATGAAATTCTCTATGGTGCCCCTGCTCCAGTAAGGGACCTAACCCCAACTCTAAGACCTAACGATCCCTTCCACACCCCCTTGCTTGACAGACTTAAAGCTCTTGAAAGAACTCAGTGGTACTTGTTGAAACATCTGGCCCCTTCCTACCAACCAGGGTATGATGGGACTCCACATCAATATCAAGTAAGAGACCTCATCTACTAAAGACGACATCAGGTGTCATTCCTGAAACCCCGGTGTAAAGGACCATACCAGGTGCTACTTATAACACCTACAGTGGTAAAGGTAGACGGAATCACTTCCTGGATCAATGCCTCTCATCTCAAGCCTGCGCCATGTCCCCACTCTGGCTGGAAGCTGGAAAAGACTGGTAAACCTTTCAAACTGTGTGTTCGCCATGTGGATAAGGCTATAGACTCTCCCCTTGGCCACCAGTATTCCTAAGCATCATCAGCCCGTTCAGCAGCGATGGCTGATCAAAAATCCTACTAGACAACAAGTATGGTCTACCTCGAATACAGCCCACTGAGGGACCTGGTGGCCATCCCTCCACCCAGACATTTGTCAGCTACCTATAGGTCTTTCATATTGGGATAGCCCTGATGAACAGGATTCCACTAAAATTCCATTAAATCACTTTCGTACCATAGGTAATGGAAACCAACATTATGGATGTAGGGACACGTGAGCCAGATGCAGTTTGGCTAGCCTAGATTACTATGTTTGCCCGGAGGACTATCAAATCCACAAACAGCCATGGCTGTGTGGGGAAAAGCCGACTTCTTCTGTAAGTCATGGCGATCTGAGCATACAGGGGCTGCCTGCTGAAACCCAAACTCCTCATCAAATTCAGTACACAGCATTGGCCATATTACCAATTAGACAAAAAAAAAACAATGTCCCCCAGAGGGGTCTCTAGATCCTCAAATTCTGCATGGACTTTTTAACTTCGGCAAGTGCTCAAAAGGGTTGAAGGAAATTCCGCTATGTGCAGGCCTTTTTCCTCCTTTGCTCACATCCTGAACTATGCTTCTCTAATAGATCCTCACCCTCAGATTTCTGCTCCAGACTCTCTGCTGTCACTTTCACCTCAGGAATTTGATTTCTCCCCTCCAATTACTAGATCAAAAACCCAAACCTCTACCCTTTCTCAGACCATTGCCCCCTTGCTGAGGTAGCAGGTACTTAGGTACCCCTAAACCCAGACACTCCTCTATTCTTCTGTCAGTGCCCACAATGGGTCCCAACAGGTCCTCTTACCTGCTAACCCAAAGCTCAAACCAGCTGAGAAGAGCCCTCAGACCCCTATCCAAGATGTAATAAAAATTACCTTTAAAGTTGCATTGTCAACACTGAATACAGGTTACTAAGAATTTAAAATCCCTCACAGGCTTTTTGAGATACTCACTCCCATCTTCCCCTCTGCTCTACTTGCTCTACTGCTCAAGTTTTTTTTGCTAGCAAAATCCCAAACCCCTTTCCCATTAGTCTTTTAATCTCTCCTTCCTGATTCTCAGATCCATGGAGCTGCTCTCACCCCCTGCCTTCCACTCTTCCCCCTCTGTACCAAGACCACAGAAAATTCTTAAGTGACCTTCTCCAGAAGTCTTCACCATGACTGACTTTAGGACTTTCAGCAAAATAATCCCTATGAAAGAGGGATTCTTTTCTTGTTGCCCTGTTCTAGTTGCCACTGGCTGGAAAAATCAGCACTCCTAAGCTAGACACCCCTTACTAGTTTTTCACAAAATATGTGAACAAGGCCTCTGGCCTTGAGCTGGAGCTTCACAGAGATTGCTACATTTCTAAGATAAAGAAGTTACCAACTGGGCTCCATTTTAACAGCTGGCAGGGAGAAAAAAAAAGAGAAGACAAAAGCTCTCCCCCTCCCAGGTGTCCTTAAAAAGTTAACTTGCCAAAATAGAAGAAATAAAACAGAAACAAAAACTGCTTTTTGTGAACTTCTGCAGACTGTGATATTCTGAGCCCATTCCCTTACATGTTGGCTACAAAATTCTGAAACAACCTAAACTTGGGGTTCAGAGGATTAATTGATTACAACAGAAGCAATGCTCTCTACATCCTTTTGCAACCAAATAGGACTGCTTCCCTAGCTTCGGTGCTATCTTAGGTGCCTTTCCTTGTCTGTTCCTTCAACAGTATAATTCTATATACTTAATTATTGTTTATGTGTTCATAAAATGGTCAATAGATGTGATTAATTATGTAATGGTGCAGATGTTTCCCAGAGTGCTCTATCATGATACAGGTTCATTTAAAGTTCAAATAGGGGGGGCATAAAACCCGGTTCCGCTGGGAACCTGTATCCCTTACTTTAGCCATCCTATTTGGAATAAGAGTTGCTGCAGGTGTGGGCACAGGAACCACTGACCTAGTCCATGGGACACAACAAATGACTCAATGAGAAGCAGCAATAGACCAAAGCTTAAAGATATTAAAAACCTCAATCCCAGCTTTACAGGAATATTTAACCTCTCTCTCCGAAGTAGTTTCACAGAATAGGCGACGGTTGGACCTCCTCTTCATGAGAGAGGGGGCCTTTGTGCTGCAATGAGGGAAGAATTTTTTTTTTATGCTGACAATACTGGAGTTGTAAAAGAATCTATGAGTAAATTAAGAAAACGCCTTGAAGAGCGTCAACGAGAGACAGAGGCCCAAAAAGCGTGGTTTGAGTCTTGGTTCACACAGTCCCTTGGGTTAACTACGCTTTTATCTGCCTTGGCCAGTCCATTAATAATCCTCATATTATTGCTAACTGTAGGTCCCTGTTTGCTCAACCGTGTAGTTTCCTTTCTCCAAGCTCAAATTGGACAAGTTAAACTTATGGTAATCAGACAACAATATAACTCACTAGCAGACATAAAATGTGACACCCCCCAATGATCACTTTTTTGATTAAAAGTAACCAGAACAAGAAGTGGGAAATGAAAGGTTTATTAAATAGGTACTTGTCACTTCCTGTTTTTCTGTATGCTTAACAAAACACTGTTGAAATCTTGAGAACTGTTTGCTAATCTTGTTCCCAGAATGTGTTGTCCCCAACTGCCAAACTGCAGAATGTACTCCCTCACACATTTGCAAGCAAACCGCCCACTCACCCTGACCCATCAATAAACTTCACACCCTGCCTTCTCCAAAGAAAGTACATAAGCTCTGCTTAAGCTATTCTCAGGGCTCTCTGCTAAATTCAAGTGAGCTCTGAGCTGCAGCATGCTGGACCCCCAATACACACTTTGCTGTTGCATGAGACAGTCTCTTGGTGGTCTCTTCCTAAAATGCTCACTCGACCATTCCATTGGTACAATCATTAGTGTGAACTTTGCTTTTTGTGTCCAGAATATTACTGTGATAAAATGTATATGTAGGTCAGGTGACATGAGTATTTCTTCCACCATTTCTGGGAGGAATATTTTCAAGACCTAATAATTAGTATTGGGGTTATAAAGACGTGTACCCTGTGTCTATGGATATAGAGATAATGCATGAATAGACAATACTGTGTTTAAATAATATAACAGGTTCCACTTTAAATAATGTATTGAATTGATATCTGAAAATATATAAGAAATCATTTATTGATATACAATCATTCATTCCAACCAGTTATACATCTAATGGTAATATTATGGTTATGGTTCATTATCTAGGGTGTGTGAGATTTCCTTCAAAAGTAATTATGAAAATCAAAAATAATGTGTTTGGAAAGAATTCTCATGAAAAGACCAGTCAAGAAACATGGAGAAATATATGTGTTCTGAAGTAGAAAGTGATTGAAAGTGAAACAAATGCCAATAAAATTGCAAACTTATGGATGAAATATATATCCAATGCTGTGCATGAACTAAAGAAATAGTAATGTACAAGTGTTGAAAAAAATGAACTTCAAAATACACATCATGTCCCATAGGAGTCTACTTGCATTGATGTTAAACTGAGTCAGTTACTGTAGAAATATTAGGATTTGTATACACCATTCACTTAAGTTAGTTTTCAGTGTTGGAAACAAATAGGTATTCCAGGTGGATGAATATTTCTGAAAATAATCTTGTGAAAAGATTATTATAAATCCACATACATGAATATGAATGAATTTAGGAAATGTATAATAAGACACATATATTTCATATTTTGAAAAATCTGGAGTGTATATATATATATATATATATATATATATATATATATATATATATAAACACACACAGATATTAAAAATTAGCACTATATGCCAATTGAAATTCACCATGAAATATATATTATCCACAGATCAAAAATATTCATTTTACTGAACATGGATTTATATATAATGTTGTTCAGCTAGGAAGCTCACCCATAGGGTGAATGTTCAGTTCCAATACCGTTTAGGAGGAGTGATCTCTTCTCACAATTTGTATCTGCCTATTCAGGTACCACACAATAGTGTACATGTGGTACCAGGTAGGATTATACATGTGCTTATAAAAATACATGTGCTGAATACGCTACAGCGAAAGGGAGACAGGAATTCATATATTTGTTAACTTTAAAAACACATTGAGAACTATTTCAACAAAAAAATGAGTAGATTTATAACTCCTACTCTATATAATGCAAAAGGCAAGTCCAACTATACACTGTGCCTTTTCTGTACTGCTTGTATTTCAATTCTGTTTGGGTTATTTTTCTCCATCATATTAGGATTAGTAGACAGAGTTTAGTAGGGTATGGGGTAGTGTCAGTGTTTCAGTATTTCAAATGGAAAATTGGAAAATGAATCCAATGTGTATGCAAATATGTGCTACACAAAAATCCACCCACTCTCATCCAGAACAATTACTTGACATTACCTTCGCCCCAATTAAGACACAATTAGAAGAGAAGAGTTATAAAATTTGTGAATACATATCTGGAATGGAAATTGCTCAGGAGTTCACAACTTTGGAGGTGCAAGAGGAGTTTCCAAAAGTAAGGGACAGGATAAAACTTCACAATCATGGAGCTCTGTTGGCCTAAAGACTTCTTGAGAAACTTCCTCTGAGGTTGGGAACTTGAAATATATGTTGTTGTCAGGAGCTTTATCTTCCTTTGTAGTGAGACCATCAAAGCTGGGTCTGCATATATGTGACCTGGAGGACATGGTCTCTTATATTCCTATGAACATTAGGCAGCAGTGCTGAATTCTCTCTTTATAGATATCTGTGGCCACTGGGGGCTAAGTGTCTCTCCGTGTGGACTGTGAAGCTATTTGGTCATCCTCCATTTTTGTGGTGTTTCTTGCTGCTGCATTGGGAGTTTGGTATTTGCTTCTCGAAAAACAAAAAGTTCAACTGGGACACAGTGCTGGAGGGAGTTCTGTCATGTGTCGTGTGTCAGGGTCTGCAGGAGAATGCACCAAATAGGCTTCTATCACACATAGGTTGCCCCCTTGACCATAGCAACCTGATTCTGAACATTGCCCTGAAATTTCTCCATATAACAAGATGCCTTTACATACAAGGTTCTGCTGGCTGCACCATGTCAGTCGCAACCCATTTGGAAGTAAATGGCAGATCCACATGGCCCCACCACAGATGTTTTATCACACACATGCACAAAACTGTTCTATGACCACTAATCAGGAGGCTCCAACGTACTGACATCTCTGTTCTACACCATTATCATGAAACCCAGTCAATCAAGGCACTGTCTTGTACACTCGAATTAGCAACAGGACATCGAAGGTTCTCCAGTGCCACCTGGTCAAGGGAATTTCAAGAATGTCATGGTATTTATGTAGCCATTTTTCAAGGATGAAGTTGGAGGCACTGTGGGTTTCCATTCATTCAGGAACCATTAAAGGTTGAGGAAGATCATTTCAATGAAAGCTCTGGAGAAATTTCACAGGCAAGGCTTCCCAAAGAGTGGGCAAAAGGTTACATGAAGCCAGGCACATAGAGGTCTACAATGTGAGGTCCATGTGTGTTTTGACTCTCAACTATGGATTCCAAGGCTTTCAGAATAAAATCATATGGTATCATGGCTGAGATTCCCTGTGCTCTGTGGAAAGCCGCCCTTGGTCTAGATCTCAGTTTCCAAGGGCGACTCTCATGCGTGGCCTCCAAAAATGCCAACACAAATCATGGCAATTCTTCTCTGAGGTCAGTTCCACAACGCAGTCTCAAAGGGGAATCACATCAGAATTTAAACCCCGATGGACCCAGTCATCTTTTCCAACCACCACACTAATGACCACAATTAAAACCAAAACACTTCCACATAGCCCTCATATTCTTCCATATAGATACTAATCATAACCTCTGGCTGGAGGTTTCCATGAGGGGCACATCCAAAGACAGTGTCCAAAATACGTTCTCTTGCCCCTCATTTGCCTAAAGTCATTGTGGCCGGGACACCTTTCCTGTGAACCAGGAGTGATCAAATAGGCCTGCTCTTAATACTGCTCTGATTCTCCAATTTGAGGCCTACTGACAGTCAGGTATAGATTCTTTATGTGATTTGGAGTCATGAGGAAACCCAAGCACCTCTGCAGGGCTTTGAAGTACTAATTTACCCAAAGGATTCCTATTCTCACTTGATGGATGTCAGGAAACTAATAGAGAAAGGCAAGAAGCTTCATCCACTATAACTGATCTTTTTGCCATTTTGGTTTTGGATGCACACATGGCATCTTTTTTAGATCTATCTGGTTTTGAGAATCTAAGCCACAACCTGACACAGGGCCAAGATACTGATTCAGACACATCCATTTCCAAAGCAATTAAGGAAAGAGCCACAGGTGATGCCCATTCATTTCCATTTGAAAACTATTTTCTTCAGGCTTCACAAAGTGTGACCTGAGGCAAAGACCTTTCTGACATTCAGAGCAACAGAAAAATAGGTAAGTAAAAGGCCCAAAGCAGGGTTTCTCCACTGAGACTTTTCTATTCACACTGATATTTGAGTTTTCTGAGATGATCACATTTCCTTCAGCTATTCAGTACATGGCCATTTCACAGAGCTTGGAGGTGGTACATATCTTGGACACAAAACCATGAGCCTATTCTGGAGAGTTGAGAGAATTCAGGAAGAAAACTGAAACTTAGGAATATAATAGGTGTTGCACATCAATAAGGCTGCCCACTCTCTATTCATACATTGGGCAGGATGAATGCTGGGAGCTTTCTACTAGACACAACACATCCATTGATGTATTCTCTTTTCTATTGTCTACAACCACTGACACAGTAAGATACACAGACATAGAAACACTCGCCTTGCCAAATGACATACAAGAAACAGTCTACCCCAAAACAAACAAACCGACTTTCCTACCTATTCTCAGAACATGAGACAAAACCACATACTCACACCCACACTCAAAAAGGCACCTCCTTCCCCCAAGTAGGTCTCTGACTATATGGAGTGTCCTCTGACTGGTGAGCCATACTTCGTTCCCCCGAAATGGCCTGTACGGTCTCAGATCTTGTCTCCTTTTTCAACTCAGTGAAGTTGCCAGCAGCCACTGGTGAGCAACTACCTACTTTGCCAGGAAAGGACCCTCTTCATAGCTATTCTGTCATTTGACCATCCTCACATCAGTAGGTACCAAGAAAGACTGACTATGTCCATGGTAAATACAAACAATTGAGCCCACTGGGACGTTGACTGGGACTGGCTCTGGGTGTCTGGCTTCCTGGATACCAAGTTCAGAGAGTTCCATCAACAAGGAAGTTAAGTAGGTCAATTCTTTCAGGAACTGAGTGAGGTCACTGCCGTGACAACCACTTTGTCCTAACAATTGCTTCAGTTGCTTCCAAGTGTGCCATGAGATGGAGGCTGCCCCTACTTCCTGTGACACTTTCACAAGTTAGAATGGTATGTAAACCATAGGCACCCAGGAACAGCTCTCCACACAGGCCTGGTTTGGTCCATCTTCTCTACATTAAGAAGAGAGAGGCTGATTCAGACACATCCCTTCATTCTGACCAGGGTTTTTGCATTGGAAGATGACTTTTGCTCTCTTAGTTCCTCAATAGCTGCCTACATCTTATCCAGGGATCATTTCTGCATGGACATTTTAGGTTCTCAGCAGGTGGAAGATCCCCTACATTCCTGTATTGTAAGACGAACTCTGTACCTGCTCTTCTGTAAAGTGAGATTGAGAAAAGAGTGTATGGTTATGGTTAATAACAGGTTCTATTAGGGTTCGGAATCATTGTGCAAGATGATTAATGGTATTGGGAACCTGCAATATTTTCAAGAATATACAGGAGAAATATAAGTTTGAAAACAGAAATCCAGGTAAGATTTGAAGCCCAGAAAGGCATTAGGCCTTTGAGTGGGATACTTAGTTTTGAATTATATTCTGCACAGATGTCTCAGATGAATCGATATACAATTGCCTTGTACCTTGGATGATTGAATGTCAAAGAGAACATCCAGTCAAAAAGTGATAGTCGGTACGATTAAGACGAAAGTCGGTAGGTTTAGAAAGAAGAGTGAGTATAAGAGTGGGACCAAAAGTTCTCTAGCAATAGGCTTTCGGGTAGACAGTGAATGTAAATGTCAGCACATGTGAAGAGTCAGTCACAATAATGAACTGGGATAATATGTAGGGAAGCAGAAATCAATAGAGACATTAGGAAATCAGGCAAAGTATAAATTGTGTGGTAGGATTAGACATTTTCAACAGGATTGAGGTTGAATATATAATCTTAGGAAGAAACAAATATGTATTCACCAATAGTATTGACATTAGAGAGCATTAGGCAACCTGGACATGGATGTTTTTAGTAACGCATGCTCACTTTCACTTAGGCTTTGGTACAATCATAAGTGTGACATTTTCATAATGTGTCCAGAATATTACTGTGATATAATGTATATGTAGATCAGGTGACATGGGTATTTCTGCCAACATTTCTGGGAGCTACATTTTGAAGATGAATAAATTAGTACTGGGGATACAAATAGATGTACCCTGTGTCTATAAATATAGAAATAATGCATGAATAGACCATACTGTGAATAAATAATAAAAGTGGTTCAAACTTTAAATAATGGATTGAATTGATATCAGAAAATATACAGGGAATCTTATATTGATATACAATCATTCATTCCAATCAGTTACACATGTAATGGTAAAATTAGGGTTATGGTATATCATGAAGAATGTGTGAGTTTTGCTTCAAAATGATTAAGAAAACCAAAATGAATGTGTTTGGAAATAAGTGTCATGAAAACACCATTCAGGAAACTAGGAGTAATACATGTGTTCTGAAGCAGGAAATGATTGAAAATGAATCAAATGCGTATAAATTTGTGAACTTGTGGATGAAATATATATCCTATGATGTGAATAAACTGAAGAAATTGTAATGTACCAGTGTTGAACAAAATGAACTTCAAAATACACATCATGTCCGATAGATTTCTACTTGCATTGATTTTAAACTGTGTCAGTCACTGTAGAAATATTAGGATTGTATGCACCATTCACTTAAGTTAGTTTTCAGTACTAGAAAACAAATATGTATTTCAGGTGGATGAATATTTCTGAGAATAATCTTGTGAAAAGTTGATTATAAATCCACATACATGAACATAAATGAATTTAGGGAGTGTATATAAGACACATATATTTCATATTTTGAAAAATCTGAAGAGTGTATATATATACAAAACACACACACAGACAATAAAAAGTAGCAATATATATGCCAAACAAAATTCATCATGAAATATATATCATCCATAGATGCAAAAATATTTATGTTACTGAACATGGATTTATGTAAAATGTTGTTCTACTAGGAAGCTCACCCATAGATTGAATTTTGAGTTCCAACAGCGTTTATGGGGAGTGATCTCTTCTCACAATTTGTATCTGCCAAGTCAGCCTCCTCACAAGAATGCACGTGTGATTCCAAGTAGGATTCTATATGTGCAGATAAAAATACATGTGTTGAATAGGCTACAGAGAAATGGAGACAGGAATTCACATATTTGTTAACTTTAAAAACACATGGAGAACGATTTCAATTAAAAATTAACTAGATTTATAACACCTACCCTATATCATGCAAAAGGCAAGTCCAAATATACACCATGCCTCCTCTGAACTGCTTGTATTTCTATTCTGTTTGGGTTATTTTTCTCCATCATATTAGGATTAGTAGTCAGAGTGTAGTAGGGTATGGGTTAGTGTCAGTTGTCCCGGCCGGCCGCACACATCTATATGGGCAAGGAACCTAGTTGGGGAGGAATGAAGGGACAAGAGACACGAGAGATTACAGCAAGACTGGAGTTCTGATCATGCTGCAAACTTTTATTGTTCTCACATGGGAATTTATATGTTGTGGATGGGAAAGCTCTCTTATCGGCAGTTGCTGGATGTCTTCAGAAAGTTTGATAACCTCAGGATGTTGCAGGAAGACAGATGGCCGCAGGATGTCTCAGGGAGATAGATGGCTGCAGGATGTCTCCCAGGCAGGATATCTCCCAGGGGGCTGTTTCTTTTCAGTGTCAGGCTATTCTTTGAAGGAGAACTTCCTTCTAGCCCCTGACCTCTCTTTCTTATATAAAATATTTGACCATACCTTACCGGCCAATGTTTTAGGGGGTGATAGAGGCTCTGTTTCTCTAGCAGGCCTTAGAATATCTCCTGATTCGAGAGAGCATGTTTACTAGGAGATTTCGTGGTGGCCTTGGCATGTTTTGGGAGGAGACGGCTTTGAGGGGGAAGCAGGCCGACCACCATGCACCAGAGCGTGTCACTAAGAGGTCTTCTGTTTTGGGATCCGTGGATACATCCTCCTGCAGTCCATCCTGCATCCTCCGTTATTATGGCCTAACGTCCTCACTCCATGGGTGCATCCTCCCCCAAGTGGAGGGGCCCATGGAGGACGAACCCTTATGGCAATGGCAGAAGATGGTTGGTCAGAGCTGTTACTTATAGTTTAATGTAAGAAAGATAGATCTGTGGGGATGTAAACTTAAGAAATAAGCCTGTGAGAAGGGTAGAACATCCTTTTAAATGTTGGCAGCATGGTCTTCCATCTCCAGGCGATGATAGTGGACCTGTATGGGCTTAGAGGCCAAAATATTAATCTGTTCTATAATAAATTGTACAAGCCTGTTTATAATGCAGGGTCCTATGGACACCATTAAAAGTAAACCCAACAAAGGGCCTAATAGGGGAAGAAGGTAGGGTAGAAATCCATTAAACCCACTCCAGAGGGGATTTTCAAAAAGTTCCCTTCATCTCTTTTCTAGATCTTCTTGAAGCTGCTTAATTTTAGTGCGTACTATAGCTGATTTATTGGCATTAAAGCAGCATCGTTCCCCTAAGGCCAAGCAAATACCTCCCTGGTTAGCTGTCAGTAAATCTAAGCCTTCTCTGTTTTGAAGGAACACTTCTGCCAGGGAGTCTACTAGGTCCTGCAAATCTTTAATGGTTCCTGATATAGTTTGTACATCATTTATAAGTTGTTGAGACAGGCGACGCTAAGAGTGTATAGCCATGCCTAAGCCAGCTGTACCTGTGGCCACAGTAGCTGTTATTCCAAGGCTGGCAACGAGTGGTAAGGCCTGTATTGCCCGCCTGTGTCTTTTGACTGAGGTGTCTAGACTAGGAATGCATAGAGTTTCGTCTCCTGGGACAATAGTTATATCAGGGAGTAATAAGGCAAGAACACAGCCAACGGTCCAATTCGATGGAAGCCTCGGGAAGGCCGAGTTTCCTCCACACATAAAAACTGTGCCATTGGAGGGACAAAGAGATGGGGTGGATGAGGAATAGTTTTGTACTGTTGAGCAATTTCCGAAGGAAGTAACTCCAACATCAATATCATAGGTATTATTTTGCATCGCGCCTAAAAGACATATTGTAAAAGTGCCTATAGACTGTACTTTTAAATGAAATCTGGGTTGGCATGTATTATCATCATCTATGATAGAATTAATAGGAACTGCCATAGGCATGATTGCCCCTGTTGCCATGGAGAGCCAGCAATCACCAGCAAAGTTGGGGTTGGAATTATTAAGCAAGGAGAAGGTAGTTTCCAAAATATCTAATGTATTGTTATCTAAACCTGGGAGCTGGCATTTTGGCTATATTAAGGGATGATATGTGAGCTCAGGGATTTCAGGTTTCAAAAGTTTGATTATCTGAGGATGCTTGACAGCATAAGGGAATCCTCCACCATCAGTGACCCCTGTAGGTGTCTTAATGGGGCAGCAGGAGGGTTTACCAACAGGGCCTTGGCACCCAGCTGACTGTAGCTTGGTGTATTTGCCTTCTCCTCCCCGGTCAAAAAGAACGGGGGTATAATGAATAGTGGTCCCTCCTGCTGCATGAGTTTTAGTTAGGGAGGCTTCAAAAAATTGTTCTCCCTGCTTGTTAACACAAATTGAGGCCGACGCATAAAAAGTGGCATGCATCGCTTGGGTATGTGTTCAAGTTGCAGAACAATTTTGGAGAGCTTTACTTGTACTAGGGGGAATAATCTTTGGCTTGTTAACACATACCAATTTAGGCTGATGAACTCCTCTGAGTTTATGGTCAACCTCGGCCCGGAGGTAAGCCACCTTAGTCACGCAGTCAGCAGTCTGGGTCAAACTAGTGGGAGCCTGAGTCCAAGATCCTCCCTTGCGTTCACAGGGAGGGCCAAAAAGGTACTCCATGATGTTGGAAGGTGGAGGGCCAAAGCCTCCGTGTACAATCCTGTTCAGCATAAGTGCCTTAAGTAGGATCCTCACACAGATTGTTGGCTGCATCTGAAAAAGAGGAAAATTTGTCCTCAGGGGGAGGGCCTCCATCCCCGTGTTGATGTAAGCCATTAACCTGTTTAACCAGGCGTTCTGGTAACCATCTTGGGGCTGCTTGCTCTTCGTCCAAAACACAAGCTGAGCCTCGTCCACAGATGAGGACAGGACCTGGGCGTTTCCATTTATTTGTAAGGGGATTGTGCCACATAACAGGTGGGCGAACAGAATTGGACGAGGATTGCCTGTGTCAGTCTGCAGCCAAATGACCTTCATTGTCTAGGGAAAGAAAAATAAGGGCAAATAATGCATGATTAAGGTGATGCCTGTGAGTGGTAAATATAAGTACAGAAGCATTAATGCGGGTTAGCCAAGTCTTTAGGTAAGGTGGGCACGTTCCACAATGCCTGAGGCTTGTATGGAATTCCAGTAGTATGCCAAATTTGCCAGGTAGCACAAAACTGTTTAAACTTGGCACTGGTATATGCAGGACAATTATCTTTTTTTAATATGTATTGGTTTACCCATTACAGAAAACGCTGAAACAAGATGAGAAAGGACATCTTTGATAGCCTCTCCAGAATGTGGTGATGCGAAAATAAGGCCACTGAAGGTATCTACAGAAACGTGTACATATTTGGTTTTTCCAAATTCAGAAAAATGAGTAACATCCATTTGCCAAAACTAATTGGACAGTAATCTTCTGGGGTTAACTCCCAAGTGTTGAATGGGGAGGGAGACAGGGCAACCAGGGCATGCTTTTACTATTTCTCGTGCCTGTTGCCTGGTAATTTTACATAGTTATCGAAGGTTCTGGGAATTTAGATGGTGAAGATTGTGTAACTCCGTGGCCTTTTGAGTGCAGCCAACAAAAATTGGAAAGATGAAACGAGTTGCTGCATCAGCTTTGGCATTACCTTGTGTTAGAGGGCTGGGAAGATCAGAGTGTGCCCTGCTGTGTCCTAAGAAAAATGGGTGTTGTCTGGCCTGAATTAGCTGCTGAAGCTGGTGAAACCGATGGGCGACATTGGAAGAAGCCTTAATGGTGGGTGAAATCTCAAGCAGGCGCACAGAATGAGCAATGTAGGCACTGTATGTATAAATATTAACAGGATTATCAAAAAATGTTTTAAAAACTTGTGTTATTGCAAACAATTCCACAAACTGTGCTGAATGATAGACAGTATAAAAGGTGTTAGGCTGGTTATTGACAACAAAGACTGCTCGGCCATTACTGGAACTGTCTGTAAAGACAGTAAGGGCTTGAGGAATGGGAGCCTTTTGAGTAATTTTGGCAAAAATAAATGGATGTAACTGGAAAAAATGTAAAAGGGGGTCATTGGGTAGGTGGTTATCAATTGTTCCCAAAAAGCCTGATAAGGCAATACGCCATTCATCCTCCGTTTGTAGTAAAAATTGGATTTGGTCTTTAGTATATGAAATTAAAATATTATCATGGTCTTTGCCAAAATGTTGTCGAGATAGCAAACGACTTTTAAAAATAATAGAAGCTACCTGAGCAAGAAAAACAGTAATAACCTTGGAGAATGTGGTGGGTAAATGGACCCAAAGCAAAGGCAGCCTTTATTTCTAAAATGTGTATTTCATTGCCAAAATATTCCTGTGGGTGTATGAGGAGTGTGTAAAATAACCAGAACCAGAGGAAGGTTATAAGAATGTTCTGTAAAAAACTGTTTGGCAATGGCTTGTGTGACTTGGTTTAATGCCTGTCATGCCTCGGGAGTAAGTTTTTGAGGGGAGGAGGGGTGGGAATCACCTCTCAAAATATCATTAAGGGACAAAAGTACACAAGGTGGTAATTTTAAATATGTTTTTAGCCATTGAATATTCCCCAGGAATTTTTGAAAATCATTAAGGTTTTGAAGATGGTCCACCCATAGTGGTATCTTAGGAATTTGGATCTGATTATCTTGAAGTTTAAGGCCCAAATAGGTATAACAGTCCTGTGTTTTAACCTTATTAGGAGCTATCTGTTGTCCCAAGAAAGTGAGGATTTTGTAAATGTCCAAGTAACAATTATTAAGGTCATGGTTATTAGGTGCAGCAATTAACAAATCATCCATATAATGTAAAATATAAATTTGTGGCCATAGCTCTCTCACAGGGTCTACTGCTTGAGCAACGTATTTTTGGCAAAGACTAGGGCTGTTGGCCATACCTTGGGGAAGAACCTTCCATTGAAATCTCTGCATAGAGCCCTGAAAATTAATGCGAGGGAGACTAAAGGCAAAATAGGGTCTATCTGCAGGATGTAAAGGAATGGTAAAAAAACAATCTTTTAACTCAATAATCATTTTACAATAGTTTTTGGGAATAGCCACTGGTGTGGGAATGCCTGGCTGTAGTGCTCTTATTGGGCACATAGCTTTATTAATGGCACACAAATATTGTAAAAGGCACCACTTGCCTGATTTTTACTTGATAACAAAAATTGGAGTATTCGATGTTGAGGTTGAGGGCTCTACATGGCCGGCTGCCAGCTGTTCCTGCACTAACATGGAGGCAGCCTCCATATTTTCTTGGGTAAGTGGCCATTGGTGCACCCACACAAGAGTCTGAGTTTCCCAAAAATTTCATCTCCATGAGGTACAGGAGAGTCAGAGACCGACACTAAAATTCCGAATACCCAAGTCCATATGTATTTGTTTTTTGTATGGGTTTTATTGGCTCAACCAGTCCTTGTCTCAGTCTCCCAAGGCCTGTACCAGGGACAAAATTTATATGAAGCATTTGATGAGTTACCATGGAATTGGGACTGGCATGAATAACTTCCATTTGACTCAAAATATCTCGGGCCCATAGGTTAACAGGGAGGTCAGGAACAACGAAAAGAGTGACAATTCCCTTATTACCCTCTTTATAAGTCCAGCTAAGAGCCGTAGAGCTGACCAGAGGATTTTTTGACTGTCCTATCCCTTTAAGGTCAGTCAAGGATGAGGTGAGGGTCCAAGCTGATGGCCAATATTTTTGAGAAATAATTGTGTCATCAGCTCCAGTATCTAGAATTCCTTGGAATTCCTTTCCTTCAATAAGTAAGGAAATTGTGGGTCTTTTGTGAGAAACGGGTTGAACCAAATTTACATCAGAGCAGCCCAAGGAGGCAGTCCCCTGCGGTAGGTTTGGGCGGTGGAAGTGCCTCCTGGATTCAAGGGAAGGAGTATTAATTGTGCAAGACATGTTCGTGCTGGGATGGCCACAACTCCATTAATAGCTGTGGCCAGTATTTTTTTCTCCAGTGAAATCATTATTATTAATGCCATGGAAGACCTGAACACCATGTAAGTTAGTAGAGGCTTTCCCAAAAATAAGGGCACACATATGAGATTGAGGGGGACCCATAATTCCAGTGGGTATTATCTGGGGTCCTTGCATTGAGTCCAATATAGTATCGGTGGTGGCACAGAGGTCCAATCCTGCACTGCCTGGAGTGGCTAGTTGGAGGGAGGCAATTGTGGAGAAGAATTTTGAGGTAGGTTGGGAGTTTGGGAGGGAACAAATCTTATTGCCCCTGGGTTTGTCCTGGGGGATGTCGTGGCCCGGGGCTGGCCCCGCAGGGAGTTTCCCAAGAAGCAGGAAAAAATAGGCTGTCTGAGGGCATTTGTCTTAGATCTACACTCACTGGCCCAGTGATGACCTTTACCACATCTAGGGCAAAGGATAGCTTGGGGCGGTATAGCCCCAGTTGAAGGAGACGCTATTCCTAGGCTTTTTTTGCCTGTCGGACACTTGCCTGCAAAATGGCCAGGTTGTTTACATGTAAAGCAAGTACGTGAGCCAGGATTGTGAAAGGTCTTGGTAAAGGTGGCACCTAGGGCAAGACCCATGGCATGGGCTGCACCTACCCCTGCATAGAGTCTAATAAAGTCAGAAAGTTTCCCTTTATCCTTATGTGGTTGAAGAACATCCTGACATGCCGGGTTGGCGTTTTCAAAGGCAAGATGTTTTACAAAAGCGCTTTTGCTTTCGCTTGGTCCAAGCAAGCATTCCACAGCTAGGTTAAGCCGGGGAACAAAGTCGCTATAAGGCTCCTCGGGCCCTTGTCAAATTTTTGCCAGGGAAGTGGTAGCCGAGGCTTTTGAGGGAGGTGTCTCCAAGCATGTAAGCCAGCCATCTGAATCTGCATCAAAAGTCCAGCAGGGAAATGTGCCTGTTTAGTTTTATTGTCAAAAGGCTCATTGCCCACTAGTTTAACATAAGTTCTGGATTTAGAGAAGGCCTTAGTTAAAATTTTTTGAGCAGTTTCCCGACAGTGCTCTTTGAAATCTGCATTCCATAACAGGAAGTCTCTGGCACTGAGGGTAGCTTGGTCTAAAAATTTCCAATCATTGGGAGTAAGTCATTGTGTGCTGTGGCTTTCTAATAAAGCCAACGTGTAGGGTGCAATGGGGCCATAGTGAGCACAAGCCTTTTTAAGTTTTTCAGGAAAATGCAGGCTTAATTTTTTGTAGACTCTGGGTTCCTGCCTGCCTAGGGCTGAACTCCTCATCCTCTGAGTCCTGATCTCCTTAATCCATTTCCCCGCTTCCTCCTCTTTATCCTCGTCTAATTCTTTGACCTCAGCCTGGGCAGGCTTATCTATCAGACTGGTGGTGACTGGGAAGGCGAGCACAGGTCAATGGAGTGGCTTCGCCTTTGTATTAGACCACTGTAGGCCAGTTGCTTTGACTCCATACCTAAGGCTAATGAAGAGAGCTCAGAGTGAAGGGATCTTAATTCTTTTAAAGGTTGGATCTGTTCCTGTGTATGTTGAAAGGATGCTCACAAAGGAGCCAGTTTAGGCAAGGGAAGTGGGAAGAAAATATCGGGGGGGGGGCATTTGTTCCCTGAAGGGCCAGAGCACAAAAGGCAGGAGGGATATAGGAGGGAGGTGGATGTGTAAGTCCTATAGGCTGTGGCAGGGTCTTGAGAGGTGGAGGGTCTTCTGAATGGTAGCGAGCTGCTTCCTTCTCCAAGGTAGCCTCCTCTACAGGGGTCAATGAGTCTCCGGTATTTAAAACTGGATAAAGGCAGTTGGTAATCATTGGAGCCTTATTCATTAGGGTGGTATTTTGAGGGGGACCAGGAAGGTTCCCACGGTCCTGGGGAGCCTGAGAAGGGTCTATGTCTATACTAAATGATGGGCATGACGAGGGGATATGAGAAGTATTTGCATAGTCTCTTTCCAAACCTTGACAACTTTTAAGGTACCATTGTCAAAGGGTGAACTTTTAAGAATTCTATTAATTAAGTTCCAGTAAGAAAAGGTGGGAACAGGCACTTTTTCTGGGCCAAAGGATTCATAATAATCTTTTAAACAGTCTCCTACTCTAAGCCATCTTTTACCATCAATGGTCCTTTCAAGAGGAAACCATGGACACTGCTCTCTTATGTGTGAAAAGAAAAAAAATTTAAGTCTTTTTTCTTAATACGCGCCCCCATGTCTGGAAGGACTCCTTGTAGCCTGACAAAAACAAATCATGTGACGAAACTGCCTGCCCCATGGTGGGTCAATCACCGTGTGTCATCCCCACCCTCCTCCTGGATCTGTCTCTCGGTGGTGTCTTCTGCGGTTATTGTAAGCTCCGCTTGACCAAATCTTCCAGGAGGACGGGGTCCCCCTCAATCAAAAGCTCGAGCCCCAGTCAGTGGGCGCCAGATGTCCCGGCCGGCAGGACACATCAACGTGGGCAGCGAACCTAGATAGGGAGGAATGAAGGGACAAGAGACACGAGAGATGACAGCAAGACAGGAGTTCTGATCAAGCTGCAAACTTTTATTGTTCACACAGGGGTATTTGTATGCTGGATGTGGGAAATCTCTCTTATCGGCACTTCCTAGATGTCTTCACAAGGTGAGATAACCTCAGGAAGTTTCAGAAAGACAGATGGGCACAGGATGTCTCAGGGAGACAGATGGCTACAGGATGTCTCCCAGACAGGATGTCTCCTGGTGGCTGTTTCTTGTAAGTGTCAGGCTATTCTTTGAAGGAGAATTCCTTCTACCTCTGACAGTCAGGGATTCAGTATTTCGAATAGAAAATTGGAAAATGAATCCAATGTGTATGCAAATATATGCTACCCAAAAGTCTTCCCACTCTCATTCAGAACAATACCTTGACATTACCTTCACCCCAAGTAAGACACAATAAGAGGAGAAGAGTTAGAAAATCTGTGAATACACATCTGGAATGGAAAATGCTCAGTAGTTAACAACCTTGGAGGTGGTAGAGGTGTTTCGAAAAGTAAGGTACATGGTAAAAACTCCACAAACATGAAGCTCTCTTGGCCTAAAGACTTCTTGAGAAACTGCCTCTGAGGTTGGGCACTTGAAATATATGTTGTTGTCAGGAGTTTTAACTTCCTTTGTAGTGAGACCATCAAATCTGGGTCTGCTTCTGTGTAACCTGGAGCACATGGTTTCTTTTTTTCCAATAAACATGAGGCAGCAGGGCTGAATTCTCTCTTTGTAGGTAATTTGTTGCCATTTGGGGGCAAAGTGTCTCCCAGTGTGGACTTTGAAGCCATTTGGTCTTCCTCTACTTTTCATGGTGTTTCTTGCAGGTACACTGGGAGTTTGGTATTTGCTTCATGAAATACGAGGAGGTCAACTAGGACAGAGTGCTGGAGGGAGTTCTGTCACGTGTGTTGGTTAAGGGTCTGCAGGAGAGTGCACCAACGAGGCTTCTATCCCACATAGCTTGCCTCCTTGACAATAGAAATCTGATTCTAAACATTGCCCTGAAACCTCTCCGTATAACAAGATGCCTTTACATACAAGGGTATGGGGGCTGCACCATGTCAGTCACAAACCATTTGGAAGCCAATGGCAGATCCACATGACCCCATCACAGATGTTTTAACAAACAAATACACTCCACTGCTCTAGGCCGAATACTCATCGGGCTCCAAATTACTGGCATCTCTGTTCTACACGATTTTCATGAAACCCAGTAAATCAAGGCACTGTCTGGTACACTCATGATCATCTATAAGACATCCAAAGGTTCTCCACTGACACCTGTTCATGAGAATTTCAAAAATTTAATGGTATTTATCTAGCCTTTTTTCAAGGATAAAGTTTGAGGCACTGTGGGGTTTAATTCATTCAGGAACCATTAAATGGAGAGGAAGCTCATTTCAATGAAATCTCTGGAGAATTCTAACAGGCAATGCTTCCCAACGACAGGCTAAAAGGTCACATTAAGCCAGGCGTTTGAGGTCTACAATGTGTGATCCTTTTGTGTTTTGACTTGCAACTATGGCTGCCAATTCTTTAAGAATAAAATCATGTGATATCCTTCCTGAGATTCCCAGTGCTCTGTGGAAAGAAACCCTGGGCCTTGATCTCAGTTTCCAAGGGCGACTCTCATGTGTGGCCTCCTAAAATCCCATCACAATACATGGCAATACTTCTTTGAGGTCAGTTCCATAACTCAGTCTCTAAGGGGAATCACACCACTGTTCAAGCCCAGGTGGCCTCAGTCATCTCTTCCAACGGCCACAAAAATGACCACAATTAAAACCAAAACACTCCCACATGGCCCTCATCTTCTTCCATATAGACACTAATCATAACCTCAGGCTGTAGGTTTCCATGAGGGCCAAAGCCAAAGACAGTATCCAAAATAAGGTCCCTTTCTCCCATTTGCCTAAAGTCAGTGTGGCAGGGACACCCTTCCTGCGAACCAGGAGTGATCTAAGAGGCCTGCCCTTAATACTGCTCTGATTCTCCATTTTGTGGCCTAGTGACTGTGGGGTTTAGATTCCTTATGTTAATTGGGGTCATGAGAAAACCCAAGCACCTATGGCCTAGCCTCTGTAGTGATTTGAAGAACTCATTTGACCCAAAGGATCACTATTCTCAAAGATGGAGGTCAGGAACCTTACAGAGGAAGGTGAGAGACTTCATCCACAATGACTGCTCTTTTGGCTATCTTGGTTTTGGATGCACACATGGGATTTTTTTAGATCCATTAGGTGCTGAGAATCTAAGCCACAACCTCACACAGGGCCAAGAAGCTGATTCAGACACATCCCTTTCCAAAGCAATTAAGCCAAGAGCCAAAGGTGATGCCCATTCATTTCCATTTGAAATCTCTTCAGTCTTCACAAAGGGGTGGCCTGAGGCAAAGACCTTCCTGACATTCAGGGCAATAACACAATAGGTAAGCAAAAGGCCCAAAGCAGGGTTTCTCCACTGAGACTTTCCTGGTCACACTGATATCTGAGTTTTCTGAGATGCTCACCATTGCCTTCAGCTATCCAGTACATGGCCATGTCACAGAGCTTAAAGGTGGTACATATCTTGGACACAAAACCATGAGCCTATTCTGGAGTTTGGCCAAAATTCAGAAAGAAAATAGGAACTTAGGAAGATATTAGGAGTGGCCGATCCATATGGCAAGCCGCAGACCATTCATAAAAAGGACAGGATGAATGCTGGTAAGATTTCTACTAGATAGGACATATGTATTGATGCACTCTCTATTCTAATGTCTACAACCACGGACACAGTGGGATACACAGACATAGAAACACTCGCCTTGTCAAAAGACTTACTAGAAACATTTCACACCAAAACAAACAAAACGACTTTCCTACCTATTCTCAGAACATGAGACAAAATGACAAACCCACACCCACACCCACACCCACACCCACACAGACCCCCAAGTAGGTCTGTGAAAATATGGAGTGACCTTTGACTGGTGGGCCATAATATATTCCCCCATAATGGGCTGTCCTGTCTCAGATCTGGTCTCCGTGTCCAACTCTGTGAAGCTGTTAGGAGCCAGCGGTGAGCCAGTACCTTCTTTCTCAGGAAAGGCCCCTCCTCAGACCTTCCTGGCATTAGGCTATCCTCACATCAGTAGGTACCAAGAAACACTGTCTCTGTCCTTGGAAAATCCAAACAAGTTTGAACACTGGGACATGAACTGGGACTAGCTCTGGGTGCCTGACTTCCTGTATCCCAAGTTCAGAGAGTTCCTTCATCAAGGAAGTGAGGTGAGGTCACTTCCTTCAGGAACTAAATGAGGTCACTGCCTTGACAACAACTTTGTCCTAAAAGTTGCTTCTAAGAGTCCCATGAGATGGAGGATGCACCTACTCGCTCTGACATTTTCACAAGTTAGAATGGTATATCAACCATAGGCACCCGGGAACAGCTCTCCACACAGGCCTGGTTTGGTCCATCTTCTCTACATTAAGATGAAAGAGGCTGATTCAGACACATCCCTTCATCTTGACCAGGTTGTTTACCATGGAAGTTGACTTTTCCTCCCTCAGGTCCTTCATAGCTGCCTACATCTTCTCCATGGATCATTTCTGCATGAACCTTCGAGGTTCTCAGCAGGTGGAAGTTTCCCTACACTCCTGTATTGTAAGGCCAACTCTGTCCCTGCTTTTCTACAAAGTTAGATTGAGGGAACAGTGTATGGTTTGGGTAATAACAGGTTCGATTTTGTTAGGAATCATTCTGAGCGATGAATAATGGTATTGGGAACCTGCGATATTTATTAAATTATATTGGTAAAATATATGTATGAAAACAGAAATCTAGGATTTGAAGCCCAGAAGGGCATTGGGCCCATGATTGAGATACGTAGTGTTGAATTAGGTTCTGCACAGATGTCTCAGATAAATCCATTTACAATGGCATAGGACCTTGTACATTGGATGATTGAATGAGGAAGAGAACATCCAGTCAAAAAGGGATAGTCGGTAGGATTAGGTAGATAGTCGGTAGGTTTAGGAAAAAGAGTGAGTACAGGATTTGGACGGAAATTTCTTTAGCAATAGGGTTTCAGTTAGAGAGTGAATGTAAATGTCAGCACATATGAAAATTCAGTCAAAATGATGAACTTTGAAAAATATGTAGAAAAGCAGATAATAATAGAGACTTTAAAAAATCTGGCAAGGTATAAAGTGAGTGATAGGATTAGACATTTTGTACACTGTTGAGTTTGAATATATAATCTTAAGAGAAAACAAATATGCAGTGACCATTAGGATTGACATTTGAGAGCATTAGGAAACCTGGACATGGATGCTTTTAGTAATCCATGTTCACTTTCCTTTTAGGCTTTGGTACAATCATAAGTGTGACCTTTGCATTTTTTGTCCAGAATATTACTGTCATAGAATGTATATGTGGATCAGGTGACATGAGCATTTCTTCAAGCATTTCTGGGAGTAAGGTTTTCAAGAGCTATAAATTAGTATTGGGGGTACAAAGAGGTGTACCCTGTGTCCATGAATATAGACATAATGCATGAATAGACCACATTTTGAATAAATAATTTAACTGTTCCCACTTTAAATAATGCATTGAATTAATATATAAAATATTATAAGAAATCTTGTATTGATATAATATCATTCATTTCAACCAGTAATACATCTAAATGTAATATTAGGGTTATGGATTATCATGAAAGGTGTGTGAGTATTGCTTCAAAATTGATCCTAGAAATCGAAAATAATGTGTTTGGAAAGAAGTCTCATAAAAAGACCAGTCAAGAAACATGGAGGAATACATGTGATCTGAAGAAGAAAATGATTGAATGTGAAACAAATGCCTATAAACTTGCGAACTTGTGGATGAAATATATATCCCATGATGTGAATAAATTGAAGAAATAGTAATGTACCAGTGTTGAATAAAACGAACATCCAAATACACATCATGTCCCATAGGAATCTACTTGCATTGATGTTAAACTAGGTCAGTTACTGTAGAAATATTAGGATTTGTATGCACCATTCACTAAAGTTAGTTTTCAGTACTAAGAAACAAATATGTATATCAGGAGAATGAATATTTTGAGAATACTCTTGAGAAAATTTGATTATAAATCCACATACTTGAATATGAATGAGTTAATGGAGTTTATAATAAGACACATATTTCATATTTTGAAAAATCTGGAGAATTTATATATATACACACACACACACATACACACACGGACATTAAAAATAGCATAATATATGCTATAGGAAATTCACCATGAAATTTATATCATCCAGAGATCCAAAAATATTTATTTTATTTAACATGGATTTATGTATAATGTTGTTCAACTAGGAAGCTCACGCATAGGTTGAATTTTCTTTTCTAAAGCGCTTAGGAGGAGTGATCTCTTAAAATTTGTATCTGCCAAGTCAGCCACTTCACAAGAATGTACGTGTGGTATCAGGTAAGATTCTATAATTGCATGTAAAAATACATGTGCTGAATAGGCTACAGAGACAGGGAAACAGGAATTCACATATTTGTTAACTTTAAAACACATGGAGAAATATTTTAACAAATAATTGACTAGATTTATAACTCCTACCCTAAATAATGCAAAAGGCAATTCCACTATACACCATGCCTTCTCTGAACTGCTTGCATTTCTATTTTTTTGGTTTATTTTTCTCCACCTTATTAGGATTAGTTGTCAGAGTCTAGTAGGGTAGGTGTTAGTGTGAGGTATTCAGTATTTTGAAAGGAAAATTGGAAAATGAATCCAATGTGTATGTAAATATGTGATACACAAAAATCTTCCCACTCTCATCCAGAAAAATGCCTTGACATTACAATCGCCCAGAGTAAGACACAATTAGAAGAGAAGAGTTAGAAAATCTGTGAATAAATATCTGGAATGGAATATGCTCAGGAGTTCACAATCTTGGAGGAGGTAGAGGAGATTCCAAAAGTAAGGGACAGTGTAATCATTCCAAAAACATGGAGCTCTGCTGGCCTAAAGACTTCTTGAGAAACTGCCTCTGAGGTTGGGCACTTGGAATATATGTTGTTGTCGGGAGCTTCAGCTTCGTTTGTAGTGAGACCATCAAATCAGGGTCTTCATCTATGTGACCTGGAGGACATGGTTTCTTATTTTCCACTGAACATGAGTCAGCAGTGCTGAATACTCTCTTTGTAGGTAAACTGTGGACACGGGCGGCTAAGTGTATCCACATGGGCCTGTGAAGCTATTTGGTCATTCTCCAGTTTTCGTGTTGTTTCTTGGTGCTGCACTGGGATTTTGGTATTTGTTTCACGAAATACAAAGAATTCAACTGTTACTCTGTGCGTGAGGGAGTTCTGTCACGTGTGGTGGGTCAGGGTCTGCTGGAGAATGCACCAAACAGGCTTATATCCCACATAGTTGCCCCCTTGACCATAGCAACCTGATTCTTAATATTTCCCTAAAACCTCTGCATATAACAAGATGCCTTTACATTGAAGGGACTGCTGGCTCCACCATATCAGTCACAAGCAATTTGGAAGCCAAAGGCAGATCCACATGACCACACCGCAGATGTTTTATCACACACCTGCCCACCACTGCTCTAGGCCCACTCCTCAGGAGGCTCCAACTTCCTGGCATCTCTGTTCTGCACAATTTTTATGAAAACCAGTCAATCAAGGCACTGACTGTTATTCTCATGATCAGCCACAAGATATTCAAAGAATCTCCAGTGCCAACTTGTCACGGGAATTTTAAAAATTTCATGATATATTGACCTAGCCATTTTTCAAGGATGAAGTTGGAGGCATTCTGGAACTATTAAATGGTGAGGAAGCTCATTTCAATGAAATATCTGGAGATGTCTCACAGGAAAGGCTTCCCAAAGAGTGGCCAAAAGGTCACATGAATCCTTGAAAATTGAGGTCTACAATGTGAGGTCCATGTGTGTTTTGACTCTCAACAATGGTTGCCAAGTTTTTCAGAATAAAATCATGTGATATCCTGGCTGAGATTTCCAGTGCTCTGTGAATAGCTACCCTGGGCCTAGATCTCAGTTTCCAAGGGCGACTATCGTGCGTGGCCTCCTAAAATTCCAACACTATTCATGGCAATACTTCTGTGAGTTCAGTACGAGAACTCAGTCTTTATGCGGAATCCCACCAAAGTTCAAGCCAAGGTGGACCATGTCATCTCTACTAACCGCCACAAAAATGACTATAATTAAAACCAAAACACTCCCACATGGCCCTCATTTTATTCCATACAGACACTCATCATAACCTCTGGCTGGAGGTTTCCGTGAGGGGTGCAGCCCAAGACAGTGTCCAAAATAAGCTCCCGTGCCCCTCATTTGCCTAAAGTCAGGGTGGCCTGGACACCCTTCCTGTGAACTAAGAGTGATCAAATAGGCCTGCCGTTTATTTTGCTCTGCTTCTTAAATTTGAGGCCTACTGATGGTGGGATTTAGATTCTTCATGTGAATTGGAGTCATGAGAAAACCCAGTCACCTATGGGCTAGAATCTGCAGGGCTTTGAAGAACTTATTTGACCCAAAGGAGCCCTATTCTCACTTGATGGAGGTCAGGAACCTTACCAAGGAAGGAGAGAGACTTCATCCACAATGATTGCTCTTTTGGACATTTTGCTTTTGGATGCATACATGGGATCTCTCTTTAGATCCATCAGGTTCAGAGAATCTAAGCCACAGAATTACACAAGGTCAAGGGGCAAAAGAACAATAGGTAAGGAAAAGGCCCAAAGCATGGTTTCTCCACTGAGTCTTTACTGGTCACACTGATATCTGAGTTTTCTAAGATGCTCGCCATGCCCTTCATTTAACCAATACATGGCCGTGTCACAGAGCTTGGAGGTGGTACATATCTTGGACACAAAACCATGAGCCTATTCTGGAGAGTGGCCAGAATTCAGGAAGCAAACAGTAACTTAGGAAGATAGCAGGTGTTGCCGATCCATAAGGCAAGACGCAGTCCATTCATAAATTGGGAAGGATGAATGCTGGGAAGCTTTCTACTAGACAAGACTCATCCATTGATGCATTCTCTTTGCTAATGTCTACAACCATGGACACAGTGAGATACACAGACATAGAAACACTCGCCTTTTCATACGACTTTCTGGAAACACTTTACTCCAAACCAAACAAACCGACTTTCGGACATATTCTCAGAGCATGAGAAAAAAACCACAAACCCACACCCACAGCCAGATAAGCACCTCCTTCCTCCAAGTAGGTTTGTGACTATCCGGAGTGTTCTCTGACTGATAGGCCATATTATGTTCCCCCAAATAGCCTCTCCTATCTCACATCTGGTGTCCATGGGCAATTCTGTGAAGTTGTCAGGAGCCAGCAGTGAGCCACTACCTTCTTTGTCAGGAAAGGCCCCTCTTCAGAGCTTTCCTGTCATTTGTCCATCCTCACATCAGTAGATAACAAGAAAGACTGACTCTGTCCTTGTTAAATCAAACAAGTGAGACCACTAGGCCTGGGACTGAGACAGGCTCTAGATGCCTGGCTTCCTGGATCCCAAGTTCAGAAAGTGCCATCACCAAAAAAGTGAGGTGAGGTAACTTCTTTCAGGAACTGAATGAGGTTACTGCCTTGGCAACCAGTTTGTCCTAACACATGCATCCAAGGTTCCCATGACATGTAGGCTGACCGTATTTCTGTGACACTTTCACAAGTTAGAATGGTATATCAACCATAGGCACCCGGGAACAGCTCTCCACACAGGCCTCATTTGGTCCATCTTATCTACATTAAGAAGAGAGAGGCTGATTCAGACAAAAGCCTTCATCCTGACCAGGTTGTTTGCCATGGAAGATGACTTTTGATCTCTCAGGACCTTCATACCTGCCTACATCTTCTCCAGGGATCAATTCTGAATGGACCTTTGAGGTTCTCAGCAGGTGGACAATCCCCTACTTTCCTGTATTGTAAGACCAACTCTGTCCCTGCTCTTTTATAAAGGTAGATTGAGGGAACAGTTTATGGTTAGGATTAATTACATGTTTGTTTTGGGTTAGGAACCATTTTGCTGGATGAATAATGGTATTGGGAATCTGTGATATATATAAGAATATAGAGTTGAAAAATATGTATGAAAACAGAAATTTAGTAAGATTTAAAGTCCATATTGGCATTGGGCCTTTGATTGGGATACTTAGCTTTGAATTACGTTCTGCAGTGATGTCTCAGATAAATCGATAATCAATGACATAGGACCTTGTACCTTGGATGATAGATTGTAGAAAAGAACATCCACTCAAACAGGGATAGTCCATAGGATTAGGAAGATAGTCAGTAGGTTTTGCAAGAAGTGTGAGTACAGGATATGGACCAAAAGTTCTTTATCAATAGGCTTTCGGTAATAGAATGAATGTCAATGTCAGCACATGTGAAGAGTCAGTCACATAGGTAAACTGGGGAAAATATGTAGGAAAGGAAACATCAATAGAGACAGTAGGAAATCAGGCAAAGTATAAAGTGAGTGATAGGATTAGACATTTTAACAGGGTTGATATTCACTATATAATCTTCAAAGAAACAAATATGTAGTCACCAATAGGATGGACATTTGAGAGAATTAGGCAACCTAGACATCAATGTTTTTAGTAATCCATGCTCCCATTCAATTTAGGCTTTTGTACAAACATATGTGTGATCTTTGCATTTTGTATCCAAAATAGTACTGTGATAAAATGTATATGTAGATCAGGTGACATAAGTATTTTTTCCACCATTTCAGGGAGCAATATTTTGAAGATGTATAAATTAGTATTGCGGGTACAAAGAGGTGTACCCTGTGTCTATGAATATAGAGATAATGCATGAATAGATGATACTGTGGATAAATAATATAACTGATTCCACTTTAAATAATGGATTAAATTGATATCTTAAAATATATAAGAAATCTTATATTGATACACAGTCATTCATTCCTATCAGTTATACATCTAATGGTAATATTAGGGTTATGGTTTGTCATTAAGGGTGTGTGAGTTTTGCTTCAAAAGTAATTATGGAAATCGAAAATAATGTGTTTGTAAAGAAGTCTCATGAAAAGACTAGTTAGGAAACATGGAGGAATATATGTGTTCTGAAGCAGGAAGTAATTGAAAGTGAAACAAATTGATATAAATTAGCGAACTTGTGGATGAAATATATATCCTATGATGTGCATAAACTGAAGAAATAGTAATGTACCAGTGTTGAAAAAAAATGAACATCAAAATACATGTCATGTCCCATAGGAATCTACTTGCATTGATCTTAAACTTGGTCAGTAACTGTAGAAATATTAGGATTTGTATGCATCATTCACTGAAGTTAGTTTTCAGTACTAGGAAACAAATATGTATTTCAGGTGGATGAATATTTCTGAGAATAATCTTGTGAAAAGTTGATAATAAATCCACATTAATGAACATGAATAAATTTAGGGAGTGTATAATAAGACACATATATTTCATTTTTTCAAAAAACTGGAGAGTGTATATATATATATATATATATATATATATATATATATATATATATATATATATATAAATACAAACACACACACACACACACACTCACACAGACATTAAAAAGTAGCAATATATATGCCAATCAAAATTTATCATGAAATATATATAATCCACACATCCCAAAATATACTTTTTACTGAACATGGATTTATATATAATTTTGTTCAGCTAGGAAGGTCACCAATAGTTTGAATTTTCAGTTCCAACAGCATTAAGAGGAGTGATCTCTTTTCACAATTTGCATCTGCCAAGTCAGCAACCTGTCAAGTATGTACATGTGATACCAGGTAGGATTCTATATGTGCATATAAAAACACATGTGCTGAATAGGCCACAGAGAAAGGGAGAGAGGAATTCACATATTTGTTAACTTTAAAAACACATGGAGAACTGTTTTAATTAAAAATTGACTAGATTTATAATTCCTACCCTATATAATGCAAAAGGCAAGTCCAATTATACAACATGACTCCTCTGAACTGCTTGTATTTCTATTCTGTTTTGGTTATTATTCTCCATCATGTTAGGATTAGTAGTCAGAGTCTAGTGGGGTATGTGTTAGTGTCCAAAATAAGCTCTCTTACCCCTAATTTGCCTAAAGTCATGGGGGCCTGGACACCCTGCATTTGAAGCAGGAGTGATAAAATAGGACTGCAGTTAATACTGCTCTGCTTCTCCATTTTGAAGCCTACTGCCTGTCAGGTATAGATTCTTTATGTGATTTGGAATAATGAGAAAACCCAAGCACTTCTTTAGGGCTTTGAAGATTTCATTTGACCCAAAGGATCCCTATTCTCACTTGATGTAGGTCAGGAACCTAACAAAGGAAGGCAAGACACTTCATCTACCATAACGGATCTTTTTGCCATTTTGGTTTGGATGCACACATGGGATCTTTCTTTAGATCCATCAGGTGCTGAGAATCTAAGCCACAACCTAACACAGGTCCAAGAGGCTGATTAAGACACATCCCTTTCCAAAGAAATTAAGCAAAGAGCCACAGGAGATGGCCATTCATTTTCATTTGAAAACTGTTTTCTTCAGGCTTCACAAAGAGGTGGCCTGAGGCAAAGACCTTCCTGACATTCAGGGCAACAGAAACATAGGTAAGAGAATGGCCCAAAGCAGGGTTTCTCCACTGAGAATTTCCTGGTCACACTGATATCTGAGTTTTCTGAGATGTTCCCATTCTTTACTGCTATCCAGTACATGGGCATGTCACAGAGCTTGGAGGTGGTACATATCTTGGACACAAAACCATGAGCCTATTCTGCAGAGTGGCCAGAATTCAGGAAGAAAACAGAAACTTAGGAAGATAGTAGGTGTTGTCCATCCATAAGGCAAGCTGCAGTTCATTCATAAATTGGGCAGGATGAATGCTGGGAAGCTTTCTACTAGACAGGACATATCCATTGATGCATTCTCTTTTCTAATGTCTACAACCACGGACACAGTGGGATACACAGATATAGAATCACTCACCTTGTCAAAAAACTTACTAGAAACAGTCTATTCCAAACCAAACAAACTGTCTTTCCTACCTATTCTCAGAATATGAGACAAACCACAAACTGACACTCACACTCACAAAGGCATCTAATTCCCGCAAGTATGTCTCTGACTATCTGGAGTGTCCTCTGTCTGTTGGGCCATATTATGTTCCAATGAAATGTTCTGTCATGTCTCAGATCTGTCTCCTTTGCCAACTCTGTGAAGTTCTCAGGAGCCAGCGGTGAGCCACTACCTGCTTTCTCAGGAAAGTCCCCTCTTCAGATCTGTCCTGGCATTTTTCAATCCTCACATCAGTAGATACCAAGAAATACTGACTCTGTCCTTGGTACATCCAAACAAGTGAGCCCACTGGGATTGGGACTGGGACTGGCTCTGGGAGCCTGGCATCTTGGATTCCAAGTTCAGAGAGTTACATCACCAAGGAAGTGAGGTAGGTCACTTTCTTCAGGAACTGCATGAGGTCACTACCTTGGCAATCACTTTGATTTAACATTTGCTTCCAAGGGTCCCATGAGATAGAGGCTGCCCCTACTTTCGGTGACAATTTCACAAGATAGAATGGTATATCAAACATAGGCGCCTGGGAACATCTCCCCACACAGGCCTGGTTTGGTCCATCTTCTTTACATTTAGAATAGAGAGACTGATTCAGACACATCCCTTCATCCTGACAAGGGGGTTTGCCATGCAAGATGACTTTTGCTCTCTCAACTCCTTCATAGCTGCCTACATCTTCTCCAGGGATCATTTCTGCATGGACCTTTGAGGATCTCAGCAGGTTTAAGAACCCCTACATTCCTGTATTGTAAAAGCAACTCTGTCCCTGCTCTTCTGTAAAGTTTGATTGAGGGAAGAGTGTATGGTTACGGTTAATAAAAGTTCGATTTGAATCATTCTGCGGGATGAATAATGGTAATGGGAACCTGTAATATTTACAAGAATGTAAAAGTGAAATATAAGAATGAAAACAGTAATCTAGGTAAGATTTGAAGCCCAGAAGGGCATTGGGCCCTTGATTGGGATACTTAGCTTTGAATTATGTTCTGCAGAAATGTCTCAGATAAATCGATGTTCAATGGCATAGGACTTTGTACCTTGAATGATGGAATGTCAAAGAGAACTTCTAGACAAAAAGGGATAGTCGGTATTATTAGAAAGATAGTCGGTAGGTTTAGAATGAATAGTGAGTATAGCATTTGGACCAAAAGTTCTTTATCAATAGGGCTTCTGGTAGAGATTGAATGTAAATGTGAGCACATGTGAAGAGTCAGTCACAGTGATAATCTGGGGAAAATATGTAGGAAAGCAGATATCAATAGAGACATTAGGAAATCAGGCAAATGATAAAGTGAGTGATAAGATTAGACATTTTCAAGGGGCTTGAGGTTGAATATATAATCTTCGTAAGAAACAAATATGTAGTCAAGAATAGGATTCACATTTGAGAGCATTAGGCAACCTGGACATGGATGTTTTTAGTAATCCATCTTCCCTTTCCATTTAGGTTTGGTAAAATCATAAGTGTCACCTTTGCTGTTTGTGTCCAGAATATTACTGTGATAAAATGTATATGTAAATCAGGTGACATGTGCATTTCTTCCACCATTTCTGGGAGCAATATTTTGAAGACGTATAAATTAGTATTGGGGGTACAAAGAGGTGTACCCTGTGTCTATGAATATAGAGATAATGCATGAAAAGACCATACTGTGAATAAATAATATAACTGGTTCCACTTTAAATAATGGATTTAATTGATTTCTGAAACTAAGTAAGAAATCTTATATTGATATACAATCATTCATTCCAGCTAGTTGTACATCTAATGGTAATATTAGGGTTTGGTTTATCATACGGGTGTGTGAGTTTTGCTTCAAATGTGATAATGGAAATCGACAATAATGTGTTTGGAAAGAAGTCTCATGAAAAGAGCAGTCAAGAAACATAAAAAATACATGTGTTCTGAAGCAGGAAATGACTGAAAGTGAAACAAATGCGTATAAATTAGCGAACTTGTGGATGAAATATATATCCTATGATGTGCATAAACTGAAGAAATAGTAATGTTCCAGTGTTGAATAAAAATGAATGTCAAAATACACATCATGTCCCATAGGAATCTGCTAGCCTTGATATTAAACTGGGTCAGTTACTATAGAAATATTAGATTTTTTTTTGGTGTTATAATAGAATTTATTTTACCACTAGCATGCCACAGAATGTTGAGGAAAGAGCAATGGATTTTTAGTTATTGCACTAATAATCTAACATTTAATGACTCTTTTGGATAGTCTAGAAATTACATAAGGCTATGTTACATAATTTTTTTTTTAAATTTAACATTCATAAAAGCTTGGAGTTTTGCTAATATTTCTACTTTTTTATTTTTTATTTTTTCAGTTGTGATTGACCTTCATTTTGTTTATTTGTATGTGGTGCTTAGAATAGAACCCAGTGTCCCACACATGCTAGAAAAGCATGTTACCACTGAACCACAAACCCAGCCACTCCACTTTTATCTTTACATCGAACACGCCTCTCCCTCATCTTTACTCACTTTCTTCCTCATTTTCCCCCTTCTCTCTCTTCCTTTTTCGTTTTCCTTTCATATCTGTTTTTCTCTCATGTCATTACAAACAGTAGTATGCTATGAAATTTAAATTTAAGACTGTTTTTATAGTCATTGTTTTTTTCTTGAGAAAATTTAATAATTATAATCACCTGATAGATATATTAAAATACATTTTTATACATATGTATCTATATTCATGCATATGCATTACATGTTATATATATATATATATATATATATATATATATATATATATATATATATATTTAAAAGTACTTTGATTAGCCTGTTAAAAATAATATAGACCAAAACTTTCTTAATTCTCAAGCCTTCCAGAATTAACATCTTACAGTGAAAATCAAATAAACATATTTAAATAAACAGGTATCATTCTTTTTTATCAATACTGATAATTTAAGGTTTTATATCACATTAAGCTGTAATACGGCATATTAAATCTTATGAATTAAAAAAAATTTTTTGAATTACCTATTATTTAAAGACCATATGCACTGACATTTTAAATGGCTTTCTTGTGATTTCAATTTCTATCAATTGTGTATTAATTGCCAAATCCTTATTTTAGTACTTTTCATATTCATAATTGATATAAAGTCAATTGTTAATTCTTCTTGTAAGTAATTACTTATTACAGTAGGGACATATTAATAATTCTAAATCTGTATAAGAAAATAGTACAAAGATATTTTCATGCAAAATTAAGAATAATTGCGTGCTCTAAATGTCTGATTGTTGATACATATAACAAAGAGCTTTTGATCAGTCTCTTCCCCAGTAAAACATAAAATGCAAAGATATTCTTGGGTATATACGTACAAATAAAGATAAAGAAAATACACATTATCAGCTAGAAACTATTAAATAAAAGGTGAAAACAACAATCTAACAGATTGTACGAATTTGTCAGATGAGGTAGTATTCTGGAAGAATAGCCTAAGACTAGACCTGGTCCATGACAAAATATTCACGAAAAAAAGAAAATTTGAAAAATATAGGAAATGCTATGAATTTTTCAAGAAGGTAGGTGAATTATCCTTTAATCTCAATTTATGTGCATTTTCAAAAGCCAATTTCCTGGTAAAATAAATTTGTGATAGTTACAACTAAACAAAACAAAGTTTTGCTTAGCAAAATGAATGCATCTCAACCCATTTTTAGCTGATTTCTTCCCACTCAATTTTAAACCGTTATTTATTTATTTATTTCTATTGGTTGTTCCAAACATTACAAAGCTCATGATATATCATCTTTGATACATTTGACTCAATTGGGTTATGAACTCCCATTTTTTCCCCAAATATGAATTGCAGAATCACATTGGTTACACATTCACATTTTTACATAATAGCATATTAGTGACTGTTGTATTCTGCGACCTTTCCTATCCCCCAATATCCCCCCTCCCCTCCCCTCCCATCTTCCCTCTCTACCTCATCTGCTGTTGTTCAATTCTCTCCACTGTTTCCCCCGCATTTCCCCTCAAATCCTCTTATATGTAATTTTGTGTAACATTGAGGGTCTCCTACTATTCCCATATGCTTTCCCTTCTCTCTCCCTTTCTCTCCCCCCACTCATCTTTGTTTAATGATAAACTTTTCCTCATGCTCTTCCTCGATGTTCTTTTCTTAGTTGCTCTTTTAATATCAAAGAAGACATTTGGCATTTGTTTTTTAAGGATTGGCTAGCTTCGCCTAGCATAATCTGCTCTAATGCCATCCATTTCCCTGCAAATTCTATGATTTTGTCATTTTTAATGAAGAGTAATACTCCATTTTGTATAAAAGCCACATTTTTTTTATCCATTCATCTATTGAAGGGCATCTAGGTTGGTTCCACAGTCTAGCTATTGTGAATTGTGCAGCTATGATCATTGATGTGGCAGTATCTCTATAGTACGCTCTTTTAAGATCCTCAGGAAATAGTCCGAGAAGGGTGATAGCTGGGTCAAATGGTGGATCCATTCCCAGCTTTCCCAGGTATCACCATAGTACTTTCCAAATTGGCCTCACCAATTTGCAGTCCCACCAGCAGTGTACAAGTGTGCCCTTTTCCCCACATTCTCACCAACACTTATTTTGTTTGCCTTCATAATGGCTGCCGATCTTCCTGGAGTGAGATGGTATCTTAGGGTGGTTTTGATTTGCATTTCTCTGACTGCTAGAGATGGTGAGCATTTTTTCATGTACTTGTTCATTGATTGAATGTCCTCCTCTGTAAAGTGTCTGTTCAGGTCCTTGGCCCATTTGTTGATTGGGTTATTTGTTATCTTATTGTTTAATTTTTTGAGTTTTTTGTATATTTTGGATATTAGGGCTCTATCTGAAGTGTGAGGGGTAAAAATTTGTTCCCAGGATGTAGGCTCTCTATTTACCTCTCTTATTGTTTCTCTTGCTGAGAAAAAAAACAATTTAGTTTAAGTAAGTCCCATTTGTTTATTCTTGTTATTAACTCTTGGGCTATGGGCATCCTATTAAAGAATGTGGAGCCCGTCCCCACAGTATGTAGATCGTAGCCAACTTTTTCTTCTATTAGACACAGTGTCTCTGATTTGATATCTACCTCCTGGATCCATTTTGAGTTAACTTTTGTGCATGGTGAGAGAAAGGGATTCAGTTTCATTATGTTGCATATGGATTTCCAATTTTCCCAGCACCATTTGTTGAAGATGCTATCTTTCCTCCATTGCATGTTTTTAGCCCCTTTATCAAATATAAGAAAGTTGTAATTTTGTGGATTGGTTTCTGTGTCCTCTATTCTATACCATTGGTCCAGCTGCCTGTTTTGGTACCAGTACCACGATGTTTTTATTACTATTGCTTTATAGTACAGTTTGAACTCTTGTATCGCTATACCTCCAGATTCACACTTCCTGCTTAGAATTGCTTTTGGTATACAGGGTCTTTTGTTTTTCCATATGAATTTCATGATTGCTTTATCATTTCTACAAGAAATGCAGTTGGGATTTTTATTGGCACCGATTTAAACCTGTAGAGAACTTTGGGTAATATCAACATTTTGATGATGTTAGTTCTGCCTATCCATGAACAGGGTACATTTTTCCATCTTCTAAGATCTTCTTCTATCTCTTTCCTTAGGGTTCTGTAGTTTTCATTATATAAATCTTTCACCTCTTTCGTTAGGATGATTCCCAAGTATCTTATTTTCTTTGTGGATATAGTGAATGGAGTGGTTTTCCTCATTTCCATTTCAGAAGTTTTGCTGCTGATATACAGGAATGCCTTTGATTAATGCGTGTTGACTTTATATCTTGCCACTTTGCTGAATTCATTTATTAACTCTAGCAGTTGCTTTGTAGACCCTTTTGAGTCTGTTAAATATATTATCATGTCATCTGCAAATAGCGATAATTTACGTTCTTCTTTTCCTATTTTTATGTCTTTAATTTCTTTTGTCTGTCTAATTGCTCTGGCTAGTATTTCAAGAACTAAATTGAATAGAAGTGGTGATAGAGGGCATCCCTGTCTTGTTCCAGATTTTAGAGGGAATGCCTTCAGTTTTTCTCCATTTACAATGATGCTAGCCTGAGGTTTAGCATATATAGCTTTTACAATGTTGAGGTAACTCAACATTGTTATCCTAGTTTTTCTAATGTTTTGAACATAAAGGGAGGCTGAACTTTGTCGAATGTTTTTTCTGCATCTCTCAAGATGATCATATGGTTCTTGTCTTTAAGTCTATTGATGTGGTGAATAGCATTTATTGATTTCCGTATATTGAACTAGCCTTGCTTCCCTGGGATGAATCCTACTTGATCATGGTGCACAATTTTTTGATATGCTTTTGTATTACATTCACCAGGATTTTATTGAGAATGTTTGCATCCTAGTTCATTAGAGACATTGGTCTGTAGTTTTCTTTCTTTGAAGTGTTTTTGTCTGGTTTTGGGATCAGGGTGATTTTGGCCTAATAGAATGAATTTGAAAGAGCACCTTCTTTTTCTATTTCTTGAAATAGCTTGAAAAGTATTGGTATTAATTCTTGTTTTAAGGTTTTGTAGAGCTCCGCTCTATACCCATCCGCTCCAGGGCTTTTTTTGGTTGGTAGTCTTTTGATGGCTTCTTATATTTCTTCCTTTGTTATTGGTCTGTTTAAATTGTGTGTGTCTTCCTGACTCAATCTGGGCACATCGTATGACTTAGGAAATTTATTGATATCTTCACTATCTTCTATTTCATTTGAATATAGGGTTTCAAAATACTTTCTAATTATCTTCTGTATTTCTGTAGTGTCTGTTGTGTTAATGCCTTTTTCATGACGTATGTTAGTAATTTGAATTCTCTTTCTTCTTCTCTTCGTTAGCATGGCTAAGGGCCTGTCAATCTTATTTATGTTTTCAAAGAACCAACTTTTAGTTTTATCAATTTTTTCAATGTTTTTTATTGTTTCAATTTCGTTGATTTCTTCTCTAATTTTAATTATTTCTTGTCTTCTACTACATTTGCTGTTGTTTTCCTTTTCTTTTTCTAGGTTTTTGAGGTGTAGTGTGAGTTCATTTATTTGTTTTTTTTTTTTTTTTTTTTGAGGAAAGAACTCCAAGAAATGAATTTCCCTCTTAAAACTGCTTTCATTGTTTCCTATAGATTCCAGTATGTTGTGTCTGTATAGTCATTTGTCTCTAAGAATTTTTTATATCCTCCTTTATGTCTTCTGTAACCCATTGAACATTCAGTAGAATATTGTTCATTTTTCCATATGATGTAGAATTTTTCCTTCCTTGTTTTATCATTGATTTCCAGTTTCATTCCAATATAATCAGATATGGTGCATGGTATTATCTCCACGCCTTTATATTTACTAAGGGTTGCCCTATGGCATAATATATGATCTATCTTTGAGTAGGATCCTTGTGCTGCTGAGAAGAACGTGTATCCACGTTCTGCATGTTGGCTATCTTCATAATTCTATGTCTTGGAGTTGGTCTATTATGGTTTTGAATGTTTGAGGTCATGTAGGCTTCAAGGATTTGGCAATCCATTCCATCTTTCATCTCTGGGAAGTTTTCTAGAATTATTTCATTTAATATGTTGTCCATTCCTTTGGTTTGAATCTCTATGCCTTCTTCTATCCTAATGACTCTCAAATTTGTTTTTTTATGACATCCCATATCTCTTAAATAGATTGCTCATGGGATATGAGCATCTTTTCTGTGTTGACTATATTCTTTTCAAGTTGATAAACTTTGTATTCATTATCTGATCTTCTGACTTCTACTTGATCTAGTCTATTTACAATATTCTCGTTTGAATTTTTAATGTGGTTTATATTTTTCTGCATTCCTAGGATTACTGTTTGATTTTTTTTAAGATCTCTGTCTTTTGGTGAAGCTCGTTCTTTGCCATTTGAATTTGTTTGTTTAATTCATTTTCAAAATATTCTTTTATTGCTTGGACTTCCTGCCTCATGTCTTCTCTAATATTTCTTTCCATCTGAGTTAGGGATGCATTGAGTTTTTTCCCTATCCCTGTTTCTGATGATTCTAGGTCCTCCTGTAAAATTAAGTTGTCCGGCATTATTTGTTCACCTTTTTCCCTTGTTTTTTCATGAAGTTCACATTACTTTCCAGCTCCATTTGATTGCTGTGTTTCTGCTCTCTTCTATATATTTGTTTTGGTTTTATATATCTCTATTGACTCTCCTTTGTGTTGGCAGACTGTGAATGCTAAAGTGGATTCCACTGGGAAGGAATTCCGACGGCCGAGCTCCAGTGATGTCACCTCTCTGCTATGGTGGGCCCCAGGCTCTTTGCCCGGGTGTTCGCATGGGGGTGTGGGACTGTACTGTCTCTGTTTGGTTTCAGCTCCCGGTCGCCGGCGTGCAGGTGGTCACAAGCTGTCCAGTCGCGCAGTCAGCTGGTGGGCTGTCACCGGCGGTTGTGCGATCTCTAGCCACCCATTAGGGCGGGCATATGTCAGGCGATTGGTCGCTGGTGGGCAGGCAGTCTCCAGCCGTCCAGTCGCACCTGCAGCGGGCCGGCTGTTGCCGGCGGGCGAGCGTTCTCCAGGCACCCAGTCACGCGGGCCTGGCCTCTAGTCCCCTGGTTTCTCCTGCTAGTCCTGGTTTCTGCTGCTAGACCAGATTTCCCCTGTGTAATGCCCTCGGCAGCTCAAACTGTACTCTGGCTTGCCGTTTCTTGGGTGTGGATTGTGTCTATTGGGAACCCCAGCACTCTATTTTTATTATTTTTTCCGTTTGCCCTTTCCCCCATCCCTGGCTAGACAGATTTCGCTTTCACCACTGATGGGAGGGGGAGTTGAAGGTCAGGTGCCTCTAGTTCCCCCCCCAATCTTTATGCAGGCTCTCTCTGAAAATCCCTCCCCTGGAAATCTTAGGAGAGATTTTATGCAAATTTCCTACTGTATGGGAGATGAGCGGAAAACACACAACTGTTTTATTGTTGCAATCTGTCGGAGAGTGGCGGTGGTTACTTCAGCTCTCCAAGATGGTGGCCATTGGTTTCCTTGGTGGAGTTTCCGTTGTGGGGGATAGAACTGTAGAGCTTCCTTCCCTGACTGAAATCCCGAACTCGGCCTGGGGCTCAGTGCGGTGTCAGCCGGCAGGATTCCACAGAATCTGCAGCAACGTTTCTCCCTGCATGCTAGTCACTTCTCGGTGGTGCCTCGATGTCTGCAGCCATGGGGCGGGCCACAGGGATCAATAAGCCCGGATCTCCGGTTGCATATTCAGCTCACGTTTGAGACTCAATTACCGGACCTCGTTGGTGGAAATCATTCTTTTAGGTTTCGGTGCACACCCATTTTTCTATAAGATCCTAACAAAATAGTCTTTTGTCATTTTAACTCGTTATTCACCTGCAATGTGGCGTGGTACACTGGGTGTGATGCACTCTATTTGCGGCCAACTTGCAATGTTGAAATATTATGTTTTGTATGCACCATTTACTGAAGATAGTTTTCAGTACTAGGCAACCAATATGTATTTCAGGTTGATGAATATTTCTGAGAATAATCTTTTGAAAAGTTGATTATAAATCCACATACATGAATATGAATGAATTTGGGGAGTGCACAATAAGGCACATATATTTCATATTTTGAAAAATCTGGAGAGTATATATATATATATATATATATATATATATATATATATATATATACACACACACATAGAGACATTACAATGTAGCATTATGTATGCCAACCGAAATTTATCATGAAATACATATCATCCACGGATCCAACAATATTAGTTTTACTGAACATGGATTTATGTATAATGTTGTTCAAATAGGAGGCTCACCCACAGGTTGAATTTTCAGTTTCAACAGCGTTTAGGAGGACTGATATCTTCTCACAATTTGTATCTGCCAAGTCAGCCACCTCACAAAAATGTACGTGTGATAAAAGGTAGGATTCTATATATGCATATAAAAATACATCTGCTGACTAGGCTACAGAGAAAGGGAGAAATAAATTCACATATTTGTTAACTTTAAAAACACACGGAGAACTATTTCAACAAAAAAATTGACTAGATTTATAACTCCTACCGTATATAATGCAAAAGGCAAGTCCAACAATACCAAACATGCCTCCTCTGAACTGCTTGTATTTCTATTCTGATGGGGTTATTATTCTCCATGATATTACGATTAGTAGTCAGAGTCTAGTAGGGTAGGGGTTAGTGTCAGGGATTCAGTATTTCAAATGGAAAATTGGAAAATGAATCCAATGTGTATGCAAATATGTGCTACACAAAAATATTCCCACTCTCATCAAGAACTATGGCTTGACATTACTTTTGCCCCAAGTAAGACACAATTAGAGGAGAAGTGTTAGAAAATCTGTGAATACATATCTGGAATGGAATATGCTCAGTAGTTCACAACACTGGAGGTGGTAGAGGAGTTCCCAAAAGTAAGGGACAGGGTAAACACTCCACAAACATGGAGCTCTGCTGGCCTAAAGACTTCTTGAAGAACTGCCTCTGAGGTTGGGCACCTGAAAAATATGTTGTTTTCTGGAGCTTTAGCTTCATTTGTAGTGAGACCATCAAAGCTGGGTCTGCATCTATGTGACCTGGAGGACATGGTTTCTTATTTTCCAGTCAAGATGAGGCAGCAGTGCTGAATTTGCTCTTTGTAGGTAAACTGTGACCACTGGGGTCTAAGTGTCTCCCCATGTGGACTGTGAAGCCATTTGGTCATCCTCCAAATTTCATGGTGTTTCTTGCTGCTGAATTAGGAGTTTGCTATTTGATTCAAAAATACAAGGAGTTTTAGTGGATCACAGTGCTGGAGAGAGTTCTGTCACATGTGGTGGGTCAGTTTCTGCAAGAGAATGCACCAAACATACTTCTAGCCCACATATATTGCCCCATTGACGATAGCAACATGATTCTGAACATTGCCCTGAAATCTCTCAATATTACAAGATGCCTTTACATAGAAGGGACTGCTCGCTGCACCATGTCAGTTCCAAGCCATTTGGAAGCCAATGGAAGATCCACAAGGCCCCACCACAGATGTTTTATCACACACCTGACCACCACGGCTCTAGGCCCACTACTCAGCAGGCTCCAACTTATTGGCATCTCTGTTCTACACGATTTTCATAAAACCCAGTCAATCAAAGCACTGTCTGGTATACTCATGACCAGCAACAGGACATCCAAATGTCCTCCATTGCCACCTGGTCATGGGAATTTCAAAAATTTTATGGTATTTTTGTAGCCATTTTTCAATGATGATGTTGGAGGCACTGTGGGTTAAAATTCACTCCAGAACCATTAAATGTAGAGGAAGCACATTTCAATGAAAGCTTTGGAGAATTCTCACAGGCAAGGCTTCTCAAAAAGTGGCCAAATGGTCACATGAAGCCAGGCCCATTGTGGTCTACAATGAGGACCATGTGTGTTTCGACTCTCAACTATGGCTGCCAAGTCTTTCAGAATAAAATCACGTGATATCTTGGCTGTGATTCCCAGTGCTCTGTTGAAAGCCAACCTGGGCCTAGATCTCAGTTTTCAAGGGGGACTCTCATGCATGGCCTCCTAAAATCCTAACACAATTCATGACAATAATTCTCTGAGTTCAGTTCCAGAACTCAGTCTCTAAGGGGAATCACACCAGAGTTCATGTCAAGGTGGACCCAGTCATCTCTTCCAACCACCAAACAAATGGCCACAGTTAAAACCAAAACACTCCCACATGGCCCTCATGATCTTTCATATAGACACTCATCATAACCTCTGGCTGGATGTTTCCATGAGGGGCGAAGCCCAAGACAGTCTCCAAAATAATCTCCCTTGCCCCTTAATGGCCTAAAATCAGGGTTGCCTGGACACACTTTCTGTGAACCAGGAGTGATCAAATAGGCCTGCTGTTAATACTTCTCTGCTTCTCTAATTTGAGGCCTACTGACTGTGGGGTTTATTTTTTTATGTGAATTGGAGTCATTAGAAAACCAAGCACTTATCGGCTAGCTTCTGCAGGGTTTGAAGAAATCATTTGACCCAAAGGATCCCTATTCTCACTTGATGGAGGTCAGGAACCTAACAGTAGAAGGGGAGAGACTTCATCCACAATGACTGCTCTTTTGGCCATTTTGGTTTTGGATGCACACATGGGATCATTCTTAAGATACATCAGGTGCTGAGGATCTAAGCCATTGCCTCAAACAGGGCAAAGAGGCGGATTCAGACACATCCCTTTCCAAAGCAATTAAGCAAAGAGGCACAGGTGATGCCCATTCATTTCCATTTGAAACCTGTTTTCTTCAGGTTTCACAAAGGGGTGGACTGAGGCAAAGACCTTCCTGACATTCAGGGCAACAGAACAATAGGTAAGCAAAGCAGGGTTTCTCCACTGAGACTTTATTGGTCACACTGATATTTGAGTTTTCTGAGATGCTCGCCATTCCCTTCAGCTATCCAGTACATGGCCATGTAACAGGGCTTGGAAGTGGTACATATCTTGGACACAAAACCATGAGCCTATTCTGTAGAGTGGCCAGAATTCAGGAAGAACGCAGGAACTTTGGAAGATAGCACGTGTTGCCCATCAATAAGGCAAGCCAAAATCCATTCATCAATTTGGCAGAATAAATGATGGGAAGCTTTCTACTAGACAGGACACATCAATTGATGCATTCTCTTTTCTAATGTCTATAACCATGGACACAGTGGGATACACAGACATAGAAACACTCGCCTTGTCAAATGACTTACTAGAAATAGTTCACTCAAAACCAAACAAACCGCCTTTTCTATCTATTCTCAGAACATGAGACAAATCCACAAACACACAGTGACACCCACAGAGGCACCTCCTTCCCCAAAGTAGGTCGGTGACTATCCAGAGTGTCCTCTGACTGGTGGGCCATAGTATGTTCCCCAGAAATGGCCTGTCCTGTCTCAGATCTGGTCTCCTTAACCAACTCTGTGAAGATGTCAGGAGCCAGTGGTGAACCACTATCTGCTTTCCTCAGGAAAGGCCCCTCTTCAGAGCTTTTCTGGAATTTGGCCATTCTCATATCAGTAGGTACCAAGAAAGACTGACTCTGTCCTTGGTATATACAAACAAGTGAGACCACTGTGACTGGGAATGGGACAGGCTCTGGGTGCCTGTCTTCCTGGATAACAAGTTCTTAGAGTTCCATCACCAAGGAAGTGAGGTGAGGTCACTTCCTTCAGGAACTGAATGAGGTCACTGCCTTAGCAACCACTTTGTCCTAACAGTTGCTTCCAAGGGTCCCATGAGATGGAGGCTGCCCCTACGTACTGTGACACTTTCACAAGTTAGAATGTATATCAACCATAGGCACCCAAGACCAGCTCTCCAAACAGGACTGTTTGGGTCCATATTCTAATGGGTGGCACTAGAGCAGATTATGCTTAGTGAAGCTAGCCAATCCCTAAAAAACAAATACCAAATGTCTTCTTTGATATAATGAGAGCAACTAAGAATAGAGCAGGGAGAAAGAGCAGGAAGAAAAGATTAACATTAAACAGAGACATGAGGTGCGAGGGAAAGAGAGAGAAAAGGGGAATTGCATGGAAATGGAGGGAGACCCTCATTGTTATACTAAATTACATATTAGAGGTTGTGAATGGAATGGGAAAATAACAAGGTGAGAAATGAATTACAGTAGATGGGGTAGACAGAGAAGATGGGAGGGGAGGGGAGGGGGGATAGTAGAGGATAGGAACGGTAGCAGAATACAACAATTACTAGTATGGCATTATGTAAAAATGTGGATGTGTAACCGATGTGATTCTTCGATCTGTATCTGGGGTAAAAATGGGAGTTCATAAATCACTTGAAGCTAATGTATGCTAATGTATGAATATGTTATGTCAAAAGATTTGTAAGGTTTTGAACAACCAATAATAAAAAAAAGAACAGAGAGGCTGATTCAGTAACAACCTTTCATACTGACCAGGTTGTTTGCCATGGAAGTTGACTTTTGCTCTCTCAGGTCCTTCAGTGGTGCCTATATCTTCTCCAGGGATCACTTCTGAATGAAACTTTGAGTTTTTCAACAGGTGGAAGATTCCCTACATTCCTCTATTTTAGGACCAACACTGTCCCTGCTCTTCTGTAAAGTTAGATTAGGGAACAGTGTATGGTTTCGCTTAATAACAGGTTTGATTTGGGTTAGGAATCATTCTGCTTGATGAATAATGATATTGGGAACCTGTGATATTTATAAGAATATATAGGTGAAATATAAGTATGAAAACAGAAATCTAGGTAAGATTGGAATCCCAGAAGGGCATTGCACTCTTGATTGGGATACTTAGCTTTGATACATGTTCTGCAAAGATGTTTCAGATAAATAAATAATCAATGGCATAGGACCTTGTACCTTCGATGATTGAATGTAGAAGTGAGTATCCACTCAAACTGTGATAGTCGGTAGGATTAGGAAGATATTCTGTAGGTTTCAGAAGAAGAGTGAGTACAGGAATTGGACCAAAAGTTCTTTAGCAATAGGGTATCACATAGACAGTGAACGTAAATGTCAGCACATGTGAAGTGTTAGTCAAAATGGTGAACTGGTGAAAATATTTAGGAAAGCAGACATCAATAGAGACATTAGGAAATCAGGGAACGTATAAAGTGAGTGATAGGATTAGACATTTGAACAGAGTTGAGGTTGAATATATAGTCTTAGGAAGAAACAAATATGTTGTCATAAATAGGATTGACATTTGAGAGCATTAGGCAACCTGGACATGAATGTTTTTAGTAATCCATGCTCACTTTCCATTTAGGCTTTGGTACAATCATAAGTGTGACCTCTGCTTATTGTGTCCAGAATATTACTGTGATAAATGCATATGTACATCAGGTGACATGAGTATTTCTTCCACCATTTCTGGGAGCAACATTTTGAAGACGAATAAATTAGTATTGGGGTTACAAATAGATGTACCCTTTGTCTATGAATGTAGAGATAATTCATGAATAGACCATACTGTGAATAAATAATATAATTGGTTCCAACTTTAAATAATAGATTGAATTGATATCTGAATATATACAGAAAATCTTATATTGGTATACAATTATTCATTCTAACCAGTAATACATCTAATGGTAATATTAGGGTTATGTTTTATCATGAAGAGTGTGTGAGTTTTGCTTCAAAATGATTATGGAAATTGAAAATAATGTGTTTGAAATAAAGTCTCATGAAAAGACCAGTCAAGAAACCTGGAGGAATACATGTGTTCTGAATCAGTAAATGATTGAAAGTGAATCAAATGCCTATAAATTTGTGAACTTATGGATGAAATATATGTCCTATGATGTTCGTAAACTGTAGAAATTGTATTGTACCAGTGTTGAATAAAATAAACTTCAAAATAAACATCATGTCCCATAGGAATCTACTTGCATTGATGTTAAACAGGGTCAGTTAATGTAGAAATATTAGGATTGTATGCACCATTCACTGAAGTTAGTTTTAAGTAATAGGAAACAAATATGTATTTGAGGTGGATGAATATTTCTGAGAATAATCTTGTGAAATGTTGATTATAAATCCACATACATGAACATGAAAGAATTTAGGTAGTGTATATAAGACACATATATTTTATATTTGGAAAAATTTGAAGATTGTATATATATATATATATATATATATATATATATATATATATATATATATTAAAAAAACAAAAACAGACAATAAGATGTAGCAATATATATGCCAATCGAAATTCTTCATGAAATGTACATCAGCCACAGATGCAAAAATATTTATTTTATTCAACATGGATTTATGTATGGCTTGTTGTTCTACTAGGAGGCTCACCCATAGGTTGAATTTTCTACTAGGAGGCTCACCCATAGGTTGAATTTTCAGTTCCAACAGAGTTTAGGAGGAGTGATCTCTTCTCACAATTTGTATTTGCCAAGTGAGACACCTCAGAAAAATATACGTGTGATACCAGGTAGGATTCTATATGTGCATATAAAAATACATGTGCTGAATTGGCTACAGAGAATGGGAGACAGGCATTCACATATTTGTTAACTTTAAAAACATGTGGAGAACTATTTCAATTATAAATTAGCTAGATTTATAACACCTACCCTATATCATTCAAAAGGCAAGTCCAACTATACACCATGCCTCATCTGTACTGCTTGCATTTCCATTCTGTTGGATTATTTTTCTTCATCATATTAGTATTAGTAGTCAGAGTCTAGTAGGTTATGGTTTAGTGTCAGGTGTCCGGGCCGGCTGGACACTTCAACGTGGGCGTTGAACCTTGTTGGGGAGGAATGAAGGGAAAAGAGTCATGAGAGATGACAGCAAGACAACAGTTCTGATCATGCTGAAAACTTTTATAGTTCTCACAGTGTATTTATATGCTGCGGATGAGAAACCTCTCTTATCGGCAGTTGCTGGATGTCTTCACAGGGTGAGATAACCTCAGGATATTTCAGGAAGACGGATAGCTGCAGGATGTCTCAGGGTGATAGATGGCTGCGGGATGTCTCCCAGGCAGGATATCTCGCAGGGGGCTATTTCTTGTAAGTGTCAGGCTATTCTTTGAAGGAGAACTTCCTTCTAGCCCCTGACATCTCCTCCCTTTCTTATATAAAATATTTGACCATACCTTACAGGCCAATGTTTTAGGGGGTTATAGAGGCTCTGTTTCTCTAGCAGGCCTTAGAATATCTCCTGATCTGATCGAGCATGTTTACTAGATTTCGTGGTGGCCTTGGCATGTTTTTTGAGGAGACGGCTTTGAGGGGGAAGCATGCCAACTGCCATGCACCAGAGCGTGTCACTCAGAAGACTTGGATTTTGGGAACCATGGATCCATCCTCCTGCAGTCCTTCCTGAACCCTCCGTTATTATGCCCTAACGTCCTCACTCCATGGGTGCGTCCTCCCCCAAGTGGAGCGGCCCATGGAGGACGAACCCTTATGGAAAGTGCAGAAGATCGTTGGTCAGAGCTGTTACTTAGAGTTTTATGTAAGAAAGCGAGATCTGTGGGCATGTAAACTTAAGAAATAAGCTTGTGAGGAGGGTAGAACATCCTTTTAAATGTTGGCAGCACGGTCTTCCATATCCAGGCAATGATAGTGGACCTGTATGGGCTTAGAGGCCAAAATATTAATCTGTTCTTTAATAAATTGTACCAGCCTGTTTATAATGCAGGGTTTTAGGGACACCATTAAAAGTAAACCCAACAAAGGGCCTAATAGGGGAAGAAGGTAGGGTAAAAATCCATTAAGCCCAGTCCAGAGGGGATTTTCAAATATTTCCCTTCATCTCTTTTCTAGATCTTCTTGAAGCTGCTTAATTTTAGTGCATACTATGCCAGAATTATTGGCATAAATGCAGCATCGTTCCCCTAAGGCCAAGCAAATACCTCCCTGGTTAGCTGTCAGCAAATTTAAGCCTCGTCTTTTTTGAAGGAACACTTCTGCCAGGGAGTCTATTTGGTCCTGCAAATCTTTAATGGTTCCTGATAGAGTTTTTATCAGTTGTTCCTGATAGAGTTTATAATTTGTTGAGAGAGGCGATGGTAAGAGTGAATAGACGTGCCTAAGCCAGTGTACCTGTGCCCACAGGAACTGTTATTCCAAGGCTGGCAGATTGTTGGCTGCATCTGAAAAAAAGGAAATTTTGTCCTCATGAGGAGTGCCTCTGTCCCTGTTTTGAGGTAAGTCATTAACCTGTTTAACTAGGAGTTCTGGTAACCATCTTGGGGCTGTTTGATCTTGGTCCAAAACACAAGCTGAGCCTCCTCCCCAGATGAGGACAGGATCTGGGCCTTTCCATTTATTTTTAAGTGGATTGTGTCACATAACAGGTGGGCGAACAGAATTGGACGAGGGATGGCAGTGTCTGTCTGCTGCCGAATCGCCTTCATTGTCTAGGGTAAGAAAAATAAGGGCAAATAATGCATTGTTAAGGCGATGCCTGGGTGTGGTAAATACAAGGGAGGAAGCCTTAAGGAGGGATAGCCAAGTTTTTAAGTTAAGGTGGGCAAGTTCCACAATGCCTTGGCCCTGAGGGTTGTATGGAATTCTAGTAGTATGACAAATTTGCAAGGTAGCACAAAACTGTTTAAACTTGGCAATGGTAAATGTAGGATAAATATCTGTTTTAATATGTATTGGTTTACCCATAACAGAAAAGGCTGAAACAAGATGAGAAAGGACATCTTTGGTAGCCTCTCCAGAATGTGGTGATGCAAAAATAAAGCCGCTGAAGGTATCTACAGAAACGTGTATATATTTGGTTATTACAAATTCAAGAAAATGAGTAACATCCATTTGCCAAAACTGATCGGGCAGTAATCCTCGGGGGTTAACTCCCAAGTGTTGAATGGGGAGGGAGACAGCACAACCAGGGCATGCTTTTACTATTTCTCGTGCCTGTTGCTGGTAATTTTACAAAGTAATCAAAGGCTCTGGAAATTTAAATGGTGTATATTGTGTAACTCCATGGCCTTTTGAATGGAGCCAACAAAAATTGGAAAGATGGAACGAGTTGCTGCATCAGCTTGGGCATTACCTTGAATTAGAGGGCTGGGAAGATCATAGTGTGCCCTGATGTGTCCTAAGAAAAATGAGTGTTGTCTGGCCTGAATTAGCTGCTGAAGCTGGTGTAACAGAAAGGCCGCATTGTTAGAAGCCTTAATGGGGGGTGAAATCACCAGCAGGTGCACAGAATGAGCAATGTAGGCACTGTCTTTATAAATATTAACAGGATTATAAAAATGTTATAAAAACTTGTGTTATGTCAAACAATTCCACAAACTGTGGTGACTGATAGACAGTATCAAAGGTGGTAGGCTTGTTATTGACAACAAAGACCGCTCGGCCATTACGGGAACCGTCTGTAAAGACAGTAAGGGATTGAGGAATGGAAGCCTTTTGAGTAATTTCAGGAAAAGTAAATGGATGTAACTGGACAAAATGTAAAAGGGGGTCTTTGGGGAGGTAGTGATCAATTGTTCCCAAAAGCCTGATAGGGCAATACCACATTCATCCCTTGTCTCTAGTAAAAATTGGGTTTGGTCCTTAGTATATGGAATAAAAATATTATCAGGGTGTTTGCCAAAATGTTGTAGAGAAATCAAATGACCTTTAAAAATAATAGAAGCTACCTGAGCAAGATAAACAGTAATAACCTTCGAGGATGTGGTGGGTAAATGGACCCAAAACAAGGGGCAGTCTTTATTTTTAAAATGTGGATCTCGCTGCCAAAATATTCCTGTGGGTGTATGAGGAGTGTGTAAAATAACCAGAACCAGAGGAAGGTTATAAGAAATTTGTGTAACAAATTGTTGGGCAATGGCTTCTGTTACTTGGTTTAATGCCTGTCATGCCTTGGGAGTAAGATTTTGAGGGGAGGAGGGGTGGAAATTACCTCTCAAAATATCATTAAGGGTCAAAAGTACACAAGTGCATAATTTTAAATATGTTATTAGACATTGAATATCCCTCAGTAATTTCTGAAAATCTTTAAGGGTGTGAAGATGGTCCACACGTCCTTGTATTTTACAAATTTGGATCTGATTTTCTAGAATTTTAAGGCCCAAACTCTTATAAGAGTCCTGTGTTTGAACCTTATTAGGAGCTATCTGTAGTCCCAAGGTAGTGAGGATTTTGTAAAAGTCCAAGTAACAATTATTAAGGTCATGGGTTTTAGGTGCAGCAATTAACAAATCATCCATATAATGTAAAATATAAATTTGTGGCCCTCACTCTCTCACAGGGTCTACTGCTTGAGCAACCTATTTTTGGCAAAGTGTAGGGCTGTTGGCCATACCTTGGGGAAGAACCTTCCATTGAAGTCTCTGCATAGGGCCCTGAATATTAATGCAAGAAAGACTAAAGGCAAAATAGGGTCTATCCTCAGGATGTAAAGGAATGATAAAAAAGCAAACATTTAAGTCCATAACCATTTTACAATAGTTTTTGTGAATAGCCACTGGTGTGGGAATGTCTGGCTGTAGTGCTCCCATCGGGAGTATAACTTTATTAATGGCACACAAATCTTGTAAATGGCGCCACTTGCCTGATTTTTTCTTGATAACAAAAATAGGAGTGTACGATGGTGAGGTTGAGGGCTCTACATGGTGGGCTGCCACCTGTTCCTTCACTAACATGGAGGCAGCCTCCAAATTTTCATGGGTAAGGGGCCACTGATCCACCCACACAAGAGTCTGAGTCTCCCAAATAATTTTATCTGCATGGGGTACAGGAGGGTCAGGGACCGACACTAAAAATCCAAATATCCAAGTCCATATGTATTTTTTTTATGGGTTGTATAAGCCCCACCAGTCCTTGTCTCAGCCTCCCAAGGCCTGTACCAGGGACAAAATTCATACGGAGCATTTGATGAGTCACCATGGAATTGGGACTGGCAAGAATAACTTCCATTTGACTCAAAATATCTCAGGCCCATAGGTAAACAGGGAGGTCAGGAACAACGAAAGAAGTGACAGTTCCCTTATTACCCTCTTTATCAGTCCAGCTAAGAGCAGTAGAGCTGACCAGAGGATTTTTTGACTTTCCTATCCCTTTAAGGTCAGTCAAGGATGGGGTGAGGGGCCAACCTGATCGCCAGTATTTTTGAGAAATAATTGTCGCATCAACTCCAGTAACTAAAATTGCTTGGAATTCCTTTCCTTCAATAAGTAAGGTAAGGGTGTGTTTATTATGAGAAATGGGATGAACTCAATATACCTCAGAGGAGCCCAAGGAGGCAGTCCCCCACAGTAGGTTTGGGTGGTGGAAGTGCCCCTTAATCTAAGGGAAGGAGTATTAATTGTGCAAGACTTTTTCCTCCTGGGATGGCCGCAACTCTATTAATAACTGTGGCCAGTATTTTTATTTCTCCAGTGAAATCATTATCATTAATGCCAGGGAAGACCTGAACACCTTCTAAGGTAGTAGAGGCTCTTCCAAGAAGAAGGGCACACGTATGAGATGGAGGGGGACCCATAATTCCAGTTGGTATTATCTGGGGCCCTTGCATTGAGTCTAATGTTGTATCAGTGGTGGTACAGAGGTCCAATCCTGCACTGCCTGGAGTGGGTAGTTGGAGGGAGCCAATTGTGGAGAAGGATTTTGAGGTAGGTTGGGAGTTTGGAAGGGAACAAACCTTATTGCCCCAGGGAGTTTCCTGAGAAGCAGGAAGAAATAGGCTGTCCGAGGGCATTTGTCATTGATCTACACTCACTGGCCCAGTGATGAACTTTACCATATCAAGGACAAAGTGTAGCTGGGGGCGGTTTAGCTCCAGTTTGAGGAGACGCTATTCTTACTCTTTGTTTGCCTGTCGGACACTTGCGTGCAAAATGGCCTGGTTGTTTACAAGTAAAGCAAATACGTGAGCCAGGATTGTAAAAGGCCTTGGTAAAGGGAGCACTAAAGTGAGACCCATGGCATGGGCTGCACCCACCCCTGCACAGACTCTAATAAAGTCAGAAAGTTTCCCTTTATCCTTATGATGTCGAAGAACATCCTGACATGCTGGGTTGGCGTTTTCAAAGGCAAGATGTTTTACAAAGGTGCTTTCGCTTTCGCTTGGTCCAAGCAAGCATTCCGCAGCTAGGTTAAGCCGGGGAACAAAGTCGCTATAAGGCTCGTCGGGCCCTTGTCGAATTCTGGCCAGGGAAGTGATAGCCGAGGCCCTTTCAGGGAGGCGTCTCCAAGTATGTAAGCCAGCCATCTAAATCTGCACAAAAAGTCCAGCAGGGAAACGTGCCTGTTTAGTTTTAGTGTCAAAAGTTGCATTGCCCACTAGCTTAACATAAGTCCAGGATTTAGAGGAGGCCTTTGTTAAATTTTTTTTGAGCAGTTTCTGACAGGGCTCTTTGAAATCTACATTCCATAGTAGGAAGTCTCCGGCACTGAGGGCAGCTCTGTCTAAAAATTTCCAATCATTGGGAGTAAGAAATTGTGTGTTGTGGCTTTCTAATAAAGCCAACGTGTACGGCACAGTGGGGCCATAGTGAGCACAAGCCTTTTTAAGTTTTTCAAGAAAATGGAGGCTAAATTTTTTGTAGACACTCTGGGTTCCTTCCTGCCTAGGGGTGAACTTCTCATCCTCTAAGTCCTGATCTCCTTGATCCATTTCCTCCGCTTCCTCCTCTTGATCCTCTTCTAAGTCTTTGACCTCAGCCTGAGCAGGCTTATCTATCTGACTGTTGGTGACTGGGAAGGCAAGCACAGGCCGATGGAGCGGCTTCGCCTTTGTATTAGACCACTGTGGGTCAGCTTGTGTTGACTCCATTCCTAAGGCTAATGGAGAGAGCTCAGAGTCAAGGGATCTTTATTCTTTTAAAAATTGGATTTGTTCCCATCCATGTTGGAGAGACTCTCTCAAGGGAGCCGGATTAGGCAAGGGAAGTGGGGAAAAAATATCTGGGGGGACATTTGGCCCCTGAAGGGCCAGAGCACAAAAGGCAGGAGGGATATAGGAGGGAGGGGAATGTGTAAGTCCTATAGGCTGTGGCAGGGTCCTGAGAGGTGGCGGGTCTTCTGAATGGTAGCGAGCTGCTTCCTTCTCCAAGGTAGCCTCCTCCCCAGGGGTCAATGTTTCTCTGGGATTTAAAACTGCATAAAGGCTGTTGGAAACCATTGGAGCCTTATTCATTAGGGTGGGATTTTGAGGAAGATCAGGAAGGTTCCCAGGGTCCTGGGGAGACTAAGAAGGGTCTATGTCTATACTAACTGATGGGCATGCCGAGAAGGGACGAGAGGTCTTTTGCATAGTCTCTTCCCCAATCCTGACAAGTATTAAGGTACCATTGTCAAAGGGTGAACTTTTAAGAATTTCACTAATTTATTTCCAGAAAGAAAAGGTAGGAACAGACACTTTTTCTGGGCCAAAGGATTCATAATAATCTTTTAAAATGTCTCCTACTCTAAGCAATCTTTTACCATCAATGGTCCCTTCAAGGGGAAACCATGGAAACAATTTTTCAATGTATGAAAAGAAAAATTTTAAGTCATTTTTCTTAACACGTGCCCCCATGTATTTAAGGATTTCTTTTGGCCTGACAAAAACAAATCATGTGACGAAATTGCTTTTCCCATGGTGGGTCACTCACTGTGCGTCATCCCCACTCTCCTCCTGGATCTGTCTCTCAGTGGTGTCTGCTGAGGCAATCGTGAGCTCCACTTGTCCAAATCTTCCCCCTCAGTCAAAGGCTCGAGCCCCAGTCGTTGGGCGCCAGTTGTCCCAGCCTGCAGGACACATCAACGTGGGTAGCGAACCTAGATGGGGAGGAATGAAGGGACAAGAGACAAGAGAGATGACAGCAAGACAAAAGTTCTGATCAAGATGCAAACTTTTATTGTTCACACAGGGGAATTTATATGCTGGAGATTTGAAAGCTCTCTTATCGGCAGTTCCTGGATGTCTTCACAAGGTGAGATAACCTCAGAATATTTCAGGAAGACAGATGGCCACAGGATGTCTCAGGAACACAGATGACTACAGGATGTCTCCCAGACAGGATGTCTCCCTGGGGGCTGTTTCTTGTAAGTGTCAGGCTATTCTTTGAAAAAGAATTCCTTCTACCCCTTACAGTCAGGGATTCAGTATTTCAAATGAAAAATTGGAGAAAGAATCCAATGTGTATGCAAATATGTGCTACCCAAAAATCTTCACACTCTCATTCAGAACAATGCCTTGACATTACCTTCACCCCAACTAAGACACAATTAGAGGAGAAGAGTTAGAAAATCTGTGAATACACATCAAGAATGGAAAATGCTCAGGAGTTCACAACTTTGGAGGTGGTAGAGGAGTTTCCAAATGTAAGGGAGAGGGTAAAACTCCACAAACATGGAGCTCTGCTGGACTAAAGACTTCTTGAGAAACTGCCTCTGAAGTTGAGCACTTGAAATATATGTTGTTGTCAGGAGCTTTAGCTCCCTTTGTAGTGAGACCATTAAGCTGGGTCTGCATGTATGTTACCTGGAGGACATGGTTTCTTATTTTCCAAAGGACATGAGGCAGCAGTGCTGAATTCTCTTTTTGTAGGTAAACTGTTGTCACTGGGGCTAAGTGTCTTCCAGTTTGGAAGCCATTTGCTCATCCTCCACTTTTTGTTGTGTTTCTTGCAGCTGCACTGGAAGTTTGGTATTTGCTTCATGAAATACGAAGAGTTCAACTGGGACACAGTACTGAAAAGAGTTCTGTCACATGTGGTGGGTAAGGGTCTGCAGGAGAATGCACCAATCAGGCTTCTATCCCACATAGCTTGCCCCCTTCACCTTAGCAATCTGATTCTAAACATTGCACTGAAACCTCTCCATATAACAACATGCCTTTACATACAAGGGTCTGGGGGCTGCACCATGTCAGTCACAAACCATTTGAAAGCCAATGGCAGATCCACATCACCCAACCACAGATGTTTTAACACACACCTTCACACCACTTTTCTAGGCCAACTAATCAGCAGGCTCCAAATTACTGCCATCTCTGTTCTACACCATTTTCATGAAACCCAGTCAATCAGGCACTGTCTGGTACACTCGTGATCATCAATAGGACATCCAAAGATTCTACAGTGCGAAGTGGTCATGGGAATTTCAAAAATTTCATGTTTTTTATCAGGCATTTGTCAAGGATGAAGTTGTAGGCACTGTGGGTTTCAATTCATTCAGGAACCATTAAATGGAGAGGAAGCTCATTTCAATAAAAGCTCTGGAGAATTCTAACAGGCAAGGCTTCCCAAAGACAGGCAAAAAGGTCACATTAAGCCAGGCGTTTGAGGTCTACAATGTGTGGTCCATTTGTGTTTTGACTTGCAACTATGGCTGCCAATTCTTTAAGAATAAAATCATGTGATATCCTTCCTGAGATTCCCAGTGCTCTGTGGAAAGCCACCCTGGGCCTAGATCTCAGTTTCCAAGGACAACTCTCATGCGTGGCATCCTAAAATCCTAAAACAATACATGGCAATACTTCTTTGAGGTCCATTCCATAACTCAGTCTCTAAGGGGAATCACACCAGTGTTCAAGACCAGGTGGACCCATCATCTTTTCCAACAGCCACAAAAATGACCACAATTAAAAGCAAAACACTTCCACATGGCCCTCATCTTCTTTCATATAGACACTCATCATAACCTCAGGCTGTAGTTTTTCATGAGGGGCACAGCCAAAGACAGTATCCAAAATAAGGTCCCTTGCCCCCATTTGCCTAAAGTCAGTGTGGCTGGGACACCCTTCCTGTGAACCAGGAGTGATCAAAGAGGCCTGCCCTTAATACTGCTCTGATTCTCCATTTTGAGGCCTAATGACTGTGGGGTTTAGATTCTTTATGTTAATTGGAGTCATGAGAAACCTATGAACGTATGGTCTAGTCTCTGCAGGGCTTTGAAGAACTCATTGGACCCAAAGGGTCCCTATTCTCATAGATGGACGTCAGGAACCTTACAGAGGAAGGTGAGAGACTTCATCCACAATGACTGCTCTTTTGGCTCTTTTGGTTTTGGATGCAAACGTGGGATGTTTCTTTAGATCCATTAGGTGCTGAGAATCTAAGCCGTAGCCTCACACAGGGCCAAGAGGCTGATTCAGACACATCCCTTTCCAAAGCAATTAAGCAAGGAGCCACAGATGATGCCCATTCATTTCCATTTGAAAACTCTTTTCTTCAGGCTTCCCAAAGGGGTGGCCTGAGGCAAAAAACTTCCTGACATTCAGAGCAACAGAACAATAGGTAATTAAAAGTACCAAAGCAGGGTTTCTTCACTGAGACTTGTCAGAAGCCAGTGGTGAGCCACTATCTCTTTTCTCATACAATCCCCCTCTTCAGATCTTTCCTGGCATATGGCCATTCTCACATCTGTAGGTACCAAGATAGACTGACTCTGTCCTTGGTAATTCAAAACTAGTGACACCACTGGGAGTGGGACTGGGACAGGCTCTGTGTTCTTGGCTTCCTGGATGTCAATTTCCATCACCGAGGAAGTGAGGTGAGGTTACTTCCTTCAGGATCTGAATGAAGTCACTGCCTTGGCAACCACTTTGTCCTAACAGTTGCTTCCAAGGGTCCCATGAGATGGAGGCTTCCCCTACTTAATATGACAATTTCACAAGTTAAAATGGTATATCAACCATAGGCACCTGGGAACAGCTCTCCATACAGGCCTGATTTGGTCCATCTTCTCTACATTAAGAAGAGAGAGGCTGATTAAGACACAACCCTTCATCCTGACCAGGTTGTTTGCCATGGAAGATGACTTGTGCTCTCTCAGGTCCTTCATAACTGCCTACATATTCTCCAGGGATCCTTTCAGCATGGATCTTTGAAGTTCTCAGCAGGTAGAGGATCCCTACATTCCAGTATTATAAGACCACCTCTGTCCCTGCTCTTCTGTAAAGTAAGATTGAGGGAACAATGTATGTTTAGGGTTAATAACAGGTTCAATTTGTGTTAGGAATCATTTTGTGGATGAATAATGGTATTGGCAACCTGCGAAATTTATAAGAATATAGAGGTGAACAGTGTGTATGGAAACAGAAATCCAAGTAAGATTGGAAGCCCAGAAGGGCATTGGGCCCTTGATTGTGATACTTAGCATTGAATTACATTCTGCACAGATGTCTCAGATAAATCAATATACAATGGCATGGGACCTTGTACCTTGTATGATTGAATGTAGAAGGGAACATCCAGTCAAAAAGGGATAGTCAGTAGGAATAGGAAGATAGTAGGTAGGTATAGAAAAAAGGGTGAGTGTATGATTTGGAACAAAATTTCTTTAGCAATAGGGTTTCAGTTAGAAAATGAATTTAAATGTCAGCACATGTGAAGAGTCTGTCACAATGATGAAGTGGGAAAAATATGTAGGTAAGCAGATATCAATAGGGACATTATGAAATCAGGCAAAGTAAAAAGTGAGAGATCGGCTTAGACATTTTCAAAGGGTTGAGTTTGAATATGCAATCTTAGGAAGAAACAAATATGTAGTCATCAATAGGATTGACATTTGAGAGCATAAGTAATCTTGGACATGGATGATTTTAGTAATCCATGTTAATTTTCCATTTTGGCTTTGGTACAATCATAAATGTGAACTTTGAATTTAGTGTCCAGTATATTTCTGTGAATAAATGTATATGAAGATCAGGTGACATGAGTATTTCTTCCACCATTTCTGGGAGCAATATTGACTAACTACTTCTGATTGATAGGTACAGATTCTTAATGTGAATTGGAATCATGAGAAACCCAAGCACCTCTTTAGGGATTGAAAAACTCATATGACCCAAAAAATCCCTATTCTCAATTGATGGAGGTGAGGAATCTAATAGAGGAAGGGAAGATACTTTATCCAAAATGAGTGAACTTTTTGCCATTTTGGTTTTGGATGCACACATGGGATCTTTCTTTAGATCCATCAGGTGCTGAGAATCTAAGTCACAGCCTCACACAGGGCCAAGAGGCTGATTCAGACACATCCCTTTCCAAAGAAATTAAGCAAAGAGCCATAGGTGATGCCCATTCATTTCCATTTGAAAACTGTTTTCTTCAGGCTTTACAAAGGGTTAGCCTGAGGTAAAGAACTTCCTGACATTCAGGGCAACAGAAAAATAGGTAAGCAAAAGGCCCAAAGCAGGGTTTCTCCACTGAGACTTTCCTGGTCACACTGTCCCTGCTCTTCTGTGAAGTTAGATTGAGGAAACAGTGTATGGTTAGGGTTAATAACACGTTCGATTTGGGTTAGGAATCATTCTGCAGGATGAATATTCGTTCTGGGAATCTGCAATATTTACAAGAATATATAGGTAAAATAAAAGTATGAAAACAGAAATCTAGGTAGGATTTGAAGCTCAGATGGGCATTGGGCCCTTGAGTGGGTTACTTATGTTTGAATTATGTTCTGCACAGATTTCTCAGATAAATCGATATACAATGACATAGGACCTTGCACCTTGGATGATTGAAAGTTGAAGAGAACATCCAGTCACAAAGGGAAAGTCCATAGGTTTAGGATGATATTCTCTAGGTATAGAAACAACAATGAGTATAGGATTTGGACCAAAAGATTTTTAGCAATTGGTTTTCAATTAGAGAGTGAATGTAAATATCAGCACATGTGAAGAGTGAGACACAATGATGAAATGGGGAAAACATGTAGGAAAGCAGATATCAATAGAGACATTAAGAAATCAGGCAATGTATAAAGTGAGGGATAGGATTAGACATTTTGAACAGGGTTGAGTTTGAATATATAATCTTAGAAAGAAACAAATACATAGGATTTATCAATAGGATTTACATTTTACAGCATTAAGAAACCGGGACATGGATATTTTTAGTAATCCATGCTCACTTTTCTTTTAGGCTTTGCTACAATCATAAGAGTGACTTTTGCTTTCTGTGTCCAGAATATTACTGTGTTAAAATTTATATGTAGATCAGGTGACATGAGCATTTCTTCCACCATTACTGGGGGCAATATTTTGAAGACGTATAAATATTGGGGGAAAAAAGTGGAGTACCCTGTGTCAATGGATATAGAAATAATGTATGAATAGACCATACTGTGAATAAATAATATAACTGGTTCCAACTTTAAATAGTGGATTGATTTGATATCTGAAAATATACTGGAAATCTTAAATTGATATTCATACATTCATTACAACCAGTTATACATCTAACGGTAATATTAGGGTTATGGTTTATCATGAAGAGTGTGTGAGTTTTGCTTCAAATATGATTATGAAAATCAAAAATAATGTGTTTGGAAAGAAGTCTCATGACAAGACCAGTCAAGAACCCTGGAGGAATATATGTGTTCTGAAGCAGGAGGTGATTGAAATTGAAACAAATGCCTATAAATTTGTGAACTTGTGGATGAAATATATATCATATGATGTGCATAAACTGAAGAAATAGTAATGTACCACTGTTTAATAAAAATGAACTGCAAAATACACATCATATCCCATAGGAAAATGCTTGCATTGATGTTGAACTAGGTTTTACTGTAGAAATATTAGGATTTGTGTGCACCATTCACTGAAGTTAGTCTTCAGTACTAGGAAACAAATCTGTATTTAAGGTGGATGAATATTTCTGAGAATAATCTTGTGAATAGTTGATCATAAATCCACATACATAAATATGAATGATTTTAAGGAGTGTATAATAAGATTCATATATTTCATATTTTGAAAAATTTGGAGAGTATATATATATATATATATATATATATATATATATATATACACACACACACACACACACAGACATTAAAACTAGCAATATATTTGCCAATCGAAATTCATCATGAAATATGTATCATCCACAGGTGCAAAAATATTGATTTCACTGAAAATGGATCTATATATAATGTTGTTCTACTAGCAAGCTCACCCATAGGTTGAATTTTCAATTCCAACAGTATTTAAGAGGATTGATCTCTTCTCATAACTTGTATCTGCCTAGTCAGCAACCTCACAAAAATGTACGTGTGATAACAGGTAGGATTCTATATGTGCATATAAAAATACACGTGCTGAATAGTCTACAGAGAAAGGAGACACCAATTTGTTGAAAGCCACAGCTTAAGGGGCCCCCATTAAACTTCCAGCTACCAGCAACATTCCCCTGCCAGATGATTATTGGCTCACAGCGGCCCCAGCAACATCTAGCTGATTGGCTCCTCTGCGGTGATGCTCATTGGGCAGTTTCCCTGCCCTTTCAGACCACAGAGCTGCTCATTGTGGGACTTTTTTGGCTCCACCCACCTGACCCAGCTAAATAGCCTCAAGAGCAGGAGGATTGTGGGAGGTGGAGAGGCTTGTGGGTGTGACAGAAACTTTGCAAGGAAGCCAGTGGTGGCAGTTGGGCTCTGAGGGTTTTTCCTGAGGAGCTGTTTTTTTTGGCATGTGTGGTTCTAAAAATAAAGTTTGTTTCTTTTGAAAAGTGGCTCTTGAATCGTGCCCAGCCAGACTGCAGCATTTTTATGGCTTGCACGGGGAGCCACTGAGGGTAAGTGATAAGGTAAACTGCTCGCCCCTGAGCGAAGGGCGAGAGGATGGGTAGCCATTAAAGATTCCTCTTTTGTTTTGCTTCACTTTTGTTGCCTGTCCGTGGAGATGAGTGAGATGGATGAAAAACCGCTCACATCTGAGAAAAAATTATTTACTTCTGAGGAACAGATAGGGAGAAAGGACGGATGCACATGTCAGTAGGATATAAAGGCTATAATGACTTTTTGTTGTTCCCTTTTTATTTTATTCTGTCTCGGTTTTGTTTGACATCGTCTTGTTGGGTTGTATTATAGTAGAAATACGGGATCAGAAATTAGTAAAAAAACAAACTGAAAGAGTGTTAAGTAAATTGTTAGAGGAAGGAGGCATCTCAGTAAAGTCAAGAACAGTCAGGGCATACGTTGATACAATAAAAAAATGTAGCCCATGGATTTTTAAGGAGTTGTTAAATATACCATAATGGAACCATCATTTTGAAGATTTAAAAGGGGGTAAAAGAACAGCCCAGGGACTCTGCCAGTTGGCACATTGCCATTGAGGACGTTCATATCTGGTTTGCTTAGTCCAAAGACTTCAGTTCAGACAAAGATAGAAGAACAAAGCTTAGGGCAGAAAAAGCCATCAGGGGCAAAGTTACAAAAGGAGACTGCTACTAACAACTTTCTATCACTAGAGGGCGTAAATGTCCAACCAACAGCGCCTCCTCTACAGGAGACTGTTACTAACACCTTTCTATCACCAGAGGATGTAAATGTCCAAATAACAAGGCCACCTCCATATGCTGGGAGGCCCCCAAACCCCACAGTTGATAGTTCGGATCCTGAGACAGGATCTCAAGTATGAACATGCCCTGATTTTGAGGTAGGAGGGCAGCGAATTCACCATGCTTTAAATTTCAAAATAGTGAAGCAGCTAAAAGGGGCTGTAACAACCTATGGTCCTCAAGCACCCTTCATTGTAAGCTTGGTCGAATCCATTAACAACTTGAATATGACGCCAGTAGATTGGGCTAATATGTGTAAAGCTGTGCTAAATGGAGGTCAATACCTTTTATGGAAGGTTGCCAATGAGGAATTTTGCAAGGAGACGGCTAGGCGTAATGCAGAAACTGGTTATCCTCAGAGAAATCTAGATATGTTGTTAGAAAGGGACCTTATGAGGATCAGCAGCAACCAATTGCATATGATCCTGGCGTATACGCAAAAATTGCTGCAGAGGCGGTTAGGGCATGGAAGACTTTACAACGACATGGAGGTTTACAAGGTCAATTATCTAAGGTAATACAAGGAGCTAATGAATCTTACACTGAATTTGTAGATAGGCTTATTCAAACAGCTACCAGAGTTTTGGGGAATACAGAACAAGCAATGCCATTAATAAAAAACTGGCTTATGACCAAGCGAATCATTGGTGCAGAGATATCACTAGACCATGGAAACATGAAGATTTAAACACATATATTAAATTATGTAAAGACATTAATGAATAAGAGAAAGTCATGGCAGCTGCAGTAAAACAGGCTTTAGATGCCAGAGACATCAATGAACAAGGGCAATTTGTGGCAGCTACAATAAAACAGGCTTTAGATGCCAGACCAGGAACATGCTACAATTGTGAACAAACAGGACATTTTAAAAGGAATTGCTCCATAGGAAGAGGGTTTAACAAAACTAGGTACCAAAGGAGTAGAATACGTGGGTATTTGCCCACGATGCCGTAGAGGGAGACATTGGGCTAATGAATGCCGTTCTCAAACCACCATAGAGGGTACTTCATTATCAAAAATGAACAAGGACTAGCTGTTTATCCACGATATCATGGAGAAAGGCATCGGGCTCCATTGCCAAAAAATGGACAGGGGAGCCCAATGCTCTGGGGCCCAAAACCACAAATATACAGAGCACTGGAGGAACCCAGCAACCCCATCAGTGTAGTGCCCAGGACACATTGTCCATCAGACGCCTCATCAGACAAATCAGAGGGAGCGCAGGGTTAGATATCTGCACCTCCGTCAGATCAGTACTAACTGTAGAGATGGGGGTTCAAATCATTCACACAGGGTGAGAGGACCTCTTTTCAAAGGAACAGTAGGCTTATTATTGGGACGCAGCTCTTCTAATCTAAAAGGACTTATGATAAGTCCTTGGGTAATTGATCCCGATTATGAAGGTGAAATAAAATTATAGCCAGTTCTCCAAAGGACATATCAGTAATTTCACCAGGAGATAGAATAGCACAGTTACTAATAATACTCAGTCTGCATGATAAATTTTCCAGTCGTGCTGTAGAAAGAGGTTCCAAGGGATTAGGCTCCACAGGTGTAGATTTGGTTATGCTTTCTTTAAATTTAGATTCTCGCCCCAGGCTAAAACTAAATATTCAAGGACATGAATTTAATGGGCTACTTGATACAGGTGCAGATGTTAGCATCGTCTCTCATCAAGAATGGCCAAAACATTGTCCATTACAACAGTACACTAAAATACTTTGAGACCTAGGAGTGGCAACTAATCCCCATAGAAGTGCAATGGCATTGGATTGGAAGGATCCTGAAGAATGTGAAAGAACTATACAGCCATATGTATTGGATCATCTTCCCGTAAATTTATGGGGATGAGATGTCCTAGATCAATTAGGTTTGACATTAACAAATAACATCAATCAAAATGCACCCACTATTATGGCTAGAGAAGTTTTTAGGAAAGGAAAAAGATTAGAAAAACAAGATCAAGGTATATCAGCACCAATACAAATAGACCAAGCAACAGACAGACATGGGTTGGATTTTCAGAAAGGGCCACTGAGACAATAAAAATTACTTGGAAATCAGAAAGACCAGTATGGGTTCTTCAGTGGACCCTGACTAAAGAAAAGATACAAGCAGCCCAGTTCCTGGTCAAACAACAATTAGCGGAAGAACATATACAACCTTCTGTATCTCCCCATTATACTTTCATTTTTGTCATCAAAAAGAAATCTGGTAAATGGAGATTATTGGAAGATTTAAGAGCCATTAATAATGAGATGGTTATTTTGGGACCTGCTCAATCAAGGATTCCTCAATTGTCTGCTTTGCCAAAAACTTGGTATGTTTTAGTTATACATATTAAAGATTGTTTTTTTTTTATTTCCATTTCTTCCTGAGGATAGTCCAAGTTTTGCATTTACTATCCCTGCACTGAATCATGAAGGTCCTGATCAGAGGTATGAGTAGAAAGTATTCCCTCAAGGGATGGCTAACAGCCCAACTATTTGTCAAATTTATGTTAACAAAGTAATCCAGCCACTTAGAAATCAAAATCCTGAACTACAAATATTTCATAATATGGATGATGTGTTATTAGCACACAAGTTAAAAACCCATTGCTAGAATGTTATGCCACACTTACAAACTTATTAAAAAATTATAACCTAGGGATATCAATTGATAAAGTACAATTAAATTTTCCAATTAATTATTTAGGAGTTCTATTATCCTCAACCATGATCAGTCCACCAAAAATTCAAATACGAGTAGATCAACTCAAATCAATTAATGACTTTCAAAAGTTATTAGGAGACATTAATTGGATAAGGCCTTATCTAGGTATACCAACAGGAGAGTTGGGACCTATATTTGATATCCTAAAAGGTCCATCTGATCCAAATTCACCCAGAATGTTAATGCCTGAAGCAAGAAAGGCATTAAAAATCATTGAAACATATATGGGAAATATGCATTTGGATAGATTTGATAAAATAATGCCTCTATTATTCATTGTGCTACCAACAAAAAAATATTCCTACAGGAGTATTTTGGCAAGAAGGTCCATTATTATGGATATATTTATCTTATTCTTCTAACACTATTATTACTAGGTATCCTGAGGCTTAGGGACAAATAATACTAATAGGAATAAAAGCAGCAAAGGGAGTGTTTGGAATTTCTCCCAATAAAATTATTACTCCATACACTATGAATCAAATTGATGAATTAGCTAATGAGTTAAATACTTGGGCAATAATCCTGTGTAAATCTAATGTTTCATTTGATAACCACTTACCATCTAATCTTTTATTGTCTTTTGGGTCATTGCATCCTGTAATTTTTCCAAAAATTACAAGAAAACACCTATCATGAATGCTCCAAATATATTTACTGATGGGTCAAATAATGGTACAGCAGCAATAGTTACACCTGATCAAATTTTTACATTTTTAGCACCCCAACAATCAGCTCAAAAGGTAGAGCTTAATGCAGTATTATAAGCTTTTGTGATGTTTAAAGATTCTGTGTTTAATTTATTTTCCAATAGTCAGTATATAGTTAATGCTATAGTATCCCTTGAAGATGCTGGTAGGATTTCCCCTTCCTCTACTGTTTTCTCTTTGCTTTCCAGTATACAAAGTCTAATCGGGGACAGAAAAGATCCATTCTTAATAGGACATATCTTGGCACATACAGGATTGCCTGGAGCCCTTAGTTTGGGCAATGATTTAGCAGGTAAAACTACACATGACATACATACATATTTTCTCTACACTAGAAGAAGCTATAAATTTTCATGAAAAGTTTCATATCAATGCTAATACTTTACAAAAGCATTTTAAAATAACTAAGGAGCAAGCTAGACAAATAATAAAACAATGTCAAAATTGTGTGACCATTTTACCACATTTTAATCTTAGAGTCAATCCTAGAGGATTGATACCTTACCATATATGGCAGATGGAAGTCACACACTTGCCAGAATTTGGAAAAGTAAAATATTTGCATGTTACAGTTGATACTTCTTCTGGATTTTTGATGGGCTCCCTTCATGGGGGAAAAAAAAACTAAAGATGTTATAGCTCATTGCTTACAAAATTTTGCCACTGTGGTCATTCCAAAACAGAAAAAAACAGATAATGCCCCCGGTTATACTTCTACCTCTTTTAAACCATTTTGCTCATCATTTGGCATTACTCATATAACAAGAAACCCATACAATCCACAGGGACAAGCCATAGTTGAAAGAGCACATCACACTATTAAAATGTACTCATTAAAGTAAGAAGACAGAATTGGGAAGGAATATAAATTCCCCAAAGATAAAATTAAAATAACCCTTTTTAATCTAAACTTTTTAAATTTGGATTTTCAGGACTTAGTGCTGCAGAAAGGTATAAGTGTCCAAAAATGTGTATAAACCCGAGGTACTTTGGAAGGATATTCTAACAGGAAAATGGAAAGGTCCTGACCCATTAATTTTCTGGAGTTGGAGGTCTGTTTTTGGGTTTCCACAGGAAGAACAGCAGCCGATTGGGATTCCAGTGATTGCCTGGAGTCGGGGGTCTGTTTATGTGTTTCCAAAAGGAGAACAGCAGCCGATTTGGATTCCAGAGAGATTAACTGAAGCGCTTTCAATAGACCAAAATAAGATGATTTGGCTCAAATCCATAACAGCTGATATCGAAAACTCCAGTTTGGCTATCCTTACATCTGCGACAGAACAGGGATGCTTTTTTCAATATCTATTTTATTATTGCCCTTTCCCACATCATGAAGTTCTCTTTTGTTTTTTTTTGAGCTCATACAGACCTAGGATAATGTTTTGCTTATCAGTTCTATTTTTTGACTATAGAGTTTTTAAACATTGCAATGATGATTTCACATGTAAAAAGTTATAAGGCCTTTACTATTATATTATGTGTTGTATGTATTTATTATGTGTGCACACTTGTGTTTTGTGTTATATATTTGAATGTGCGTATGTCCATATATCACATATGATGAGTGCTAATGAAATAATATATCCATTTTTTTTTTTATTCACGTGAATTAAATTGTTTAATTTAAATTGGGAAAACAACTGTTCAGGATTGTCTTAATATGTGAAAAAATAGGAGGTTAACAGACGTGCTTGTTTACTTTCACTTTTCCTTTTCATTATATTTAATTATTCTCTTCAAGATAATGTAAATTGTTAAGAAAATTGTTTTCTTTTAGTGCCCTCAGGAATGTTACATAATTTTTTCTTTAGCCATTACTGCCAGAATTCCTATTTTCATCCCAGTGCCAGTGAAGACAAAGATAAAACCAATCTACAGATTCTGCAATAGCCATCACTGAACTGCTTGCAGAACTTGCCTGGATTATGTATCACTTGTATGCATTGTGAACTCACTTGTATGCATTGTGAACTATCTGCTGCTGCAGCGAATTGTCGTAGTGTTGGGGTACTTATGCTGATGCTGTCATCAGTGATAGAATTTTTCCAATAGGAGCCATCAATTGACTTGGTGTATCTTTCCTATTCTCACTTGATAGAGGTCAAAAAACTTACAAAGGGAGGTGAAAGACTTCATCAGCAATGACTGCTCTTTTGGCAATTTTGGTTTTGGATGCACACATGGGATTTTTCTTTAGATCTATCAGGTTCTGAGAATCAAAGCCACAACCTCACACAGGGCCAAGAGGCTGATTCAGACACATCCCTTTCCAAAGTAATTAAGCAAAGAGCCACAGGTGATGCCCATTCATTTCAATTTGAAAACTGTTTTCTTCAGGCTCCACAAACGGGTGGCCTGAGGCAAAGACATTCCTAACATTCAGGGCAAGGGAACCATAGGTAAGCAAATTGCCCAAAGCAGGGTTTCTCCACTGAGACTTTTCTGGTTACACTGATCTCTGAGGTTTCTGAGATGTTCCCATTCCATTCAGCTATCCAGTATATGGCTATGTCACAGAGTTTGGAGGTGGTACATATCTTGGACACAAAACCATCAGCCTATTCTGGAGAGAGGCCAGAAATCAGGAGGTGAACAGGAACTTGGGAAGATAGTAGGTGTTGTCAATCCATAAGGCAAGCTGCAGTCCATTCATAAAAAGGGCAGAATAAATGCCTGGAAGCTTCCTACTAGTCAGGACACCTCCATTGATGTATTGGCTTTTCTAATAACTACAACCACGGACACAGTGGATACACAGACATAGAAAAACTCGCCTTCTCAAACGACTTACTAGAAACAGTCGACTCCAAACCAAACAAACCACCTTTGCTACATATTCTCAGAACATGAGTCAAAAGCACGAACTCACACCCGCAACCACTAAGGCACCTCATTCCCACAACTAGGTCTGTGACTATCCGGAGTGTCCTCTGACTGGTGGACCATACTATGTTCCCCCCAAATGGCCTGTCCTGTATCAGATCAGGTCCCTTTTGCCAACTCTGTTAAGTTGTCAGGAGCCAGCAATGAGCCACTACCTGCTTTCTCAGGAAAGGCCCCTCTTCAGAGTTCTCCTGGCATTTGGTCATCCTCACATCAGGAGGTACCAAGAAAGACTGACTCTGTCCTTGGAAAATTCAAACAAGTGTGCCCACTGGGAATGGGACTGGCACTGGCTCTGGGTGCCTGGCTTCCTGGATCCCAAGTTCAGAGAGTTGTATCACCAAGGAAGTGAGGTAGGTCACTTCCTTCAGGAATTGAATGAGGTCAATACCTTGGCAACCACTTTCTCCTAACAGTTGTTTACAAAGGTCCCATGAGATGGAGGCTGCCCCTACTTTCTCTGACTCAGTCATAAGTTAGAATGGTATATCAACCACAGGCACCATGGAACAGCTCTCCACACAGGCCTGGTTTTGTCCATCTTCTCTACATTAAGAACAGAGCGACTGATTCAGACACAATACTTCATCCTGACCGGTTTTTTTGCCATGGAAGATGATTTTGCGCTCTCAGGTCCTTCATAGCTGCCTAAGTCTTCTCCAGGGATCATTTCTGCATGGACCTTTGAGGTTTCAGCAGGTGGAAGATACCCTAAATTCCTGTATTGTAAGACCAACTCTGTCCCTGCTCTATTGTAAAGATAGATTGATGGAACAGTGTATGCTTAGGGTTAATAACAGGTTTGATTTGGGTTAGGAATCATTCTGTGCGATGAATAATGGTTTTGGGAACCTGCGATATTTACAAGAATATATAGGTGAAATATAAGTATGAACACAGAAATCTAGGTAAGATTTGAAACCCAGAAGTGCATTGGGCCCTTGATTGGGATACTCAGCTTTGAATTATATTCTGCACAGATGTCTCAGATAAATTGGTATACAATGGCATAGGACCTTGTACCTTGGATGATTGAATGTCGAAAAGAACATCCAGTCAAAAGGATAGTCAGTAGGATTAGGAAGATATTCAGTAGGTTTAGAAAGCAGAGTGAGTATAGGATTTGAACCAAACATTCTTTAACAGTAGGGTTTCGGGTAGAGAATGAATGTAAATATCAGTACATGTGAAGAGCCAGTCACATTGATGAACTCTGGAAAATATGTAGGAAACCATATATCAATAGAGACATTAGGAAATCAGGCAAAGTATAAAGTAAGTGATAGGATCAGGCATTTTCAACAGTGTTGAGGTTGAATATATAATCTTAGGAAGAAACAAATATGCAGTCACCAATAGGATTGACATTTGATAGCATTAGGCAACCTGGACATAGATGTTTTTAGTAATCCATACTCACTTTCCATTTAGACTTCGGTACAAACATAAGTGTGACCTTTGCATTTTGTGAAAGAAGTCTCATGAAAAGACCAGTCAAGAAACCCTGTGGAAAACATGTTTTCTGATTTAGGAAGTGATGGAAAGTAAGACAAAATGCCTATAAATTTCTGAACTAGTGGATTAAATATATATCCTACCATGTGCATTAACTGAAGAAAAAGTAATGTACCAGTATTGAATAAAAATGAAAGACAAAATACACATCACGTCCCATAGGAATCTACTTGCATTGATATAAAACTGTGTCAGTTACTGCAGAGATATTAGGATTTGTATGCACCATTTACTGTTAGTTTTCAGTACTAGGAATCAAATATGTAGTTCAGGTGGATGAATATTTCTCAGAATAATCTTGTGAAAAGTTGATTATTAATCCACATACATGAATATGAATGAATTTACGGAGTGTATAATAAGACACATATATTTCATATTTTGAAAAATCTGTAGAGTGTGTGTGTATATATATATATAAACACACACACACACACACACACACACACACACACACACACACACAGGCACGCACACAAACAGACATTAAAAAGTAGCAATATAAGCCAATTGAAATTCACCACGAAATATATGTCATCCACAGATCCAGATAAATTCGTTTTACTGAACATGGATTCATGTATAATTTTATTGTACTAGGAAGCTCATCAATAGTTTGAATTTTCAGTTTCAACAGCGTTTAGTAGGAGTGATCTCTTTTCACAATTTATGTCTGCCAAGTGAGCCACCTCACAAGAATGTACGTGTGGTACCAGGTAGGATTCTATATGTGCATATAAAAATACATGCGCTGAATAGGATACAGAGAAAGGTAGACAGGAATTCACATATTTGTTAACTTGAAAAACACATGGAGAACCATTTCAACAAAAAATTGACTAGATTTATAACTCCTACCCTATATAAAGCAAAAGGCAATTCCAATGATACACCATTCGTCCTCTGAACTGCTTGTATTTCTATTCTGTTTGGGTTAATTTTCTCCATCATATTAGAATTAGTAGTCAGAGTCTAGTTGGCATGGGTTTGTGTCAGGGATTTGGAATCATTTGGAAAATGATTCCAATGTTTATGCAAATATATGCTACAAAAGTATCTTCCCACTCTCATGCATAACAATGCCTTGAGATTACCTTGGCCCCAAGTTAGACACAATTAGAGGAGAAGAGTTAGAAAATCTGTGAATACATATCTGGAATCAAATATGCTCACGAGTTCACAAACTTGGAGGTGGTAGAGGAGATTCCAAAAGTAAGGGACAGGGTAAACACTCCACAAACATGGAGCTCTGCTGGACTAAAGACTTCTTGAGGAACTGCCTCTGAGGTTGGGCACTTGAAATATGTGTTGTAGTCAGGAGATTTAGCTTCCTTTGTAGTGAGACAATCAAATCTGGGTATGCTTCTATGTGACCTGGAATACATGATTTCTTATTTTCCAATAAACATGAGGAAGCTGTCTTTAATTTTCTGTTTGTAGGTAAACTGTGGCCACTGGGGACTAATTGTCTACTCTTGTGGACTCTGAAGCCATTTGGTCATCCTCCAGTTTTCCTGGTGTTTCTTGCTGCTGCACTGGGAGTTTCGTATTTGCTTCAAGAAATACAAGGAATTCACCTGGGACACAGTGCTGGAGGGAGTTCTGTCACCTGTGGTGTGTCAGGGCCTGCAGAAGAATGTACCAACCAGGCTTCTCTTCCACATAGCTTGCCTCCTTGACCATAGCAACCGGATTCTGAACATTGGCCTGAAACCTCTCCATATAAAAAGATACCTTTACATAGAAGCGTCTGCTGGCTGCACCATGTCAGTCACAAGCCAATTGGAAGACAATGGCAGATCCACATGGCCCCACCACAGATTTTTTTTTATCACACACCTGCCCTTTACTGCACTAGGCCCACTACTCTGCAGGGTCCAACTTCCTGGAATCTCTGTTATACACCATTTTCATGAAACTCAGTCAATCAAGTCACTGTCCTGAATAATCATGTTCAGCAACAGGACAACCAAAGTTTCTCCAGTGCCATCTGGTCATGGGAATTTCAAAAATTTCATGGTATTTATCTAGCAATTTTTCGAGGATGAAGTTGGCAGCATGTGGGTTTCAATTCATTCAGGGACCATTAAATGTTGTGGAAGTTCATTTCAAATGAAGTTCTGGAGAACTCTCACTGGCAAGGTTTCCCAAAGATTGGCCAAAGTGTCACATAAATCCAGGCCCATTGAGGTCTACAATGTAACGTCCATGTGTGTTTTGACTCTCAACTAAGACTGCCAAGTCGTTAAGAATAAAATCATGTGATATCAAGCCTGAGATTCCCAGTGGTCTCTGGAAAGCCACCCTTGGCCTAGATCTCAGTTTCCAAGGGTGACTCTCATGCTTGGTCTTCTAAAATCCCAACACAATTCATGGCAATACTTCTCTAAGTTCAGTTCCTGTACTCAGCCTCTAAGGGGAATCACACCAGAGTTCAAACCCAGGTGGACTCAGTCATCCCTTCCAACTGCCACAAAAATAACCACAATTAAATCCAAAACACTCCCACATGGCCCTCATCTTCTTCCATATAGACACTCATCATAACCTCTGACTGGAGATTTTCATGAGGAATGCAGCCCAAGAGAGTGTCCAAAATATGCTTTCTTGCCCCTCATTTACCTAAATTCTGCGTGACCTGGACACCCTTCCTGTGAACCAGGAGTGATCAAATAGGCCTGCCGTTAATACTGATCCACTTCTCAAATTTGAGAACTACTGACTGTGGGGTTTAAATTCTTTATATGAATTGGAGTCATGAGAAAACCCAACCACCTATGGGCTAGCCTCTGCAGGGAACTGAAGAACTCATTTGACTTAAGGATCCCTATTCTCACTTGATTGATGTCAGAAACCTTACAGAGGAAGGCGAAAGACTTCATCCACAATGACTGCTCTTTTGCTATTTTGGTTTTGGATGCACACATGGGATCTTTCTTTAGATCAATCAGTTGCTGAGAATCTAAGCTACAGCCTAACACAGGGCCAAGAAGCTGATTCATACACATCTCTTTGCAAAGCAATTAAGCAAAGAGCCACAGCTGATGCCCATTCTTTTTTATTTGAAAAAGGTTTTCTTTAGACTTCGCAAAGCGTTGTCCTGAGGCAAAGACCTTCCTGACATTCAGGGAAACAGAACAATAGGTAAGCAAAAGGCCCAAAGCAGGGTTTCTCCAATGAGACTTTACAGGTTAAACAGGTATGTGAGTTTTCTGAGATGCTCGCAATTCACTTCAGTTATTAAGTACATGGCCATGTCACAGAGCATGGAGGTGGTACATATCTTGGATACAAAACCATGAGCCTATTATGGAGAGTGACCAGATTTCAGGAAGAAAACAGGAACAAAGTAAGATCGTAGGTGTTGCCCATCATTATGGCAAGCCGCATTCCATTTATAAATTGGGCAGCATGAATGCTGGTAAGCTTTCTAAAAGACAGGACACATCTATTGATGCTTTCTCTTTTCTAATATCTACAATAACGGACACAGCGGGATACAGAGACACAGAAACACTCGCATTGTCAAATGACTTACTAGAAACAATTCACCCCAAACTAAACAAACCTCATTTCCTACCTCTTCTCAGAACATGAGCCAAAACCACAAACCCACACCCACACCCACAAAGGCACCTCTTTCCTCCAAGTAGGTTGTGACTATCTGGAGTGTCCTCTGACTGTGGGCCATTCTACGTTCCCCCGAAATGGCCTGTCCTGTCTCAGATTTTGTGTCCTTTGCCAACTCTCTGAAGTTGTCAGGAGCCAGCAGTGAGCCACTACCTGTTTTCTCAGGAAAGGCCCCTCTTCAGAGTTTTCCTGCCATTTGGCCATCTTAACATTAGTAGGTACCAAGAAAGACTGACTCTGTCGTTGGGAAATTCAAAAAGTATAACCACTGAGACTGGGACTGGGACTGTCAATGTTTGACTGGCTTCCTGGATCGCAAGTTCACAGAGTTCCATCACCAAGGAAGTGAGGTGAGGTCACTTCCGTCAGAAACTGAATGAGTTCACTGCCTTGGCAACCAATCTGTCCTAAGAGTTGCTTCCAAGCTTCCCATGAGATGGAGGCTGCCCCTGCTTCCTGTGACACTTTCACAAGTTAGAATGGTATATCATCCATAGGCATCCAGGAGCAGCTCTCCACACAGGTCTCATTTGGTCCATCTTCTCTACATTAAGAATGGAGAGGCTGATTCAGACAGAACACTTCACCCTGACCAGGTTGTTTTCCATGGAAGATGACTTTTGCACTCTCAGGTGTTTCAGAGTTGCCTACATCTTCTCCAGAGATTATATCTGCATGGACCTTTGAGGTTATCAGCAGGTGGAAGATTCCCTATATTCCTGTATTGTAAGACCAACTCTGTCCCTGCTCTTCTGTAAAGTTAGATTGAGGGAACCATGTATGGTTAGGGTTAATAACATGTTTGATTTGGGTTAGGAATCATTATGCTGAATAAATAATGGTATTGGGAACCTGCAATATGTATAAAAATATATAGGTGAAATATATGTATAAAAACAGAAATCTAAGTAACATTTGAAGCCCAGAAGGGCACTGGGCCCTTGGTGGGGATACTTAGCTTTGAATAAATTGATATACAATGGCATAAGACCTTGTACTTTAGATCATAGAATGTAGAAGAGAACATTCAGTCAAAAAGGATAGTCGGTAGTGAAAGGTTAATAAAATAGGTACTTGTCACTTCCTGTTTTTCTGTATGCTTAACAAAACACTGTTAAAATCTTGAGAACTGTTTGCTAATCTTGTTCCCAGAATGTGCTGTCCCCAAGTGCCAAAGTGTAGAATGTACTCCCTCACCTGGTTGCACGCAAACCGACCACTCGCCCTGAACCATCAGTAAACTTCCCTCCCTGCCCTCTCCAAGGAAAATATATATGTTCTGCTTAAACTGTTCTCAGGGCTCTCTGATCTATTCAAGTGAGCTCCGAGCCCCAGCATGCTGGACCCAGAATAAACCCTTTGCTGTTGGATAAGACAGTCTGTTAGTGGTCTCTTCCTTCCATGCTCGCCCGACCTTTACATATGGAGATTCCACCGAGTTTTGGCAGCGGCGGACAAAAGACCCTAACGGGTTCCTCTCGGGTTAAGTAAGGCCCCTCTTTCTTGTTTCAGTGTTAAGGTTAGGGCTTGGCAAAATGGCTGTCGATGAAGAGCGTGAGTTCTCTCCGATGGTGGCTGACAGACGTGTCACAGAGCCGCAGGCCACGTCCCTGGGGGACTTCCCAAAGACTCGGGAAATCGAGGAACAATAGTCTCCTCGACTCAGTAATATTTTGTATCAGATTCGGAATTGCCAGGCCATTGGGTTTTGCTGGCTACTCAGTCCTGGTCTAAGTTTTGGATGTCCATTGAATGTCTTTATTGTCTTGTCTTGTCTGTGTCGTGTGTCTTGCATTCACTCTTTGTGTATCTTTCATTATGGGACACAGCACTTCAATGCCCCTGTCCCTGACCCTTGATCACTAGACCAAAGTCCGCTTAAGGGCTTAGAATCTTTCTTTTTTAGTAAAACGTTGGACCTTTCGGAATCTCTGTGCCTCAGAATGGCCCACCTTTGAATTTGGATGGCCCCTAGAAGGATCTTTCTATTTCCCACTAATTTAAGAAGTCAGAGATATTGTCTTTCACCCAGGCACACATAGCCATCCGGATCAACAGCCATATATCTTAACTTTGCAGGACCTCTGCAAATCTCCTCCTCAATGGGTGAATCCTTTCTTTGTCCCTTCCCCTGCTCCTACTCCTTCCCCCATGATCTCTCAAACCCACTGCTCCTCCTGCTCCTCCACCCTTTGTAATCCCTGAGTCACAAGATTTGACTCTACTGGACTCTCTTCCCCCGTATTATACCCTGCCCTTGTCCCCCAACCATCAACACCCTCTAAGTGATTCTCCTGCAGCTGACTCAGCCTCTCTACCATTGGAGGAATCTAAGCTGGCCCAGCGCCCTCCAGATAACTCCCCCGCAGCACACACAGCCCCTCCTCCGCAGGAGGAAGCTAGCCCAGCTAAGGGAACTTGATGGTGGTGAATGATTGAAAACCCTGGACCTCCTGTGATGCTCCCCCTATGTCCCTACGGACCATTGATTGACGAAGGCCATGGGGGGAAAATGCAAGCCTACAAATATTGGCCTTTCTCCTCTTCCGACCTATATAACTGGAAAAATAACAATCCCCCTTTTTCCGAGGACCCCATCGGGCTCACAGGTCTGGTTGAGTCATTGATGTTTTCACACCTGCCTACTTGGGATGACTGTCAACAATTCCTAGGGACTCTCTTCACGACAGAGGAACAAAAGAGAATCTTCCTGGAAGCTATAAAAAAATGTCCTCCGACCAGATTGGAGACGGACACATCTTCCCAACTTAATCAAAGCTGGTTTTCCCTTGAAACAACCCAACTGGGACACCAACAACATTGAAGTTAGAAAGCATCTGTCCACTTATCGCCAGGTTCTAATAGTGGGCCTCCAAGTGGCCACTAGGCGACCAACTAATTTGGCCAAGGTAATAGAGATTATTCAAAGGCCTGATGAATCTCCCTCTATGTTTCTAGAGAGAATTATGGAGGCATGTAGGAGATATACTCCTTTCGATCCACAGGCAGAGGATCAAAAGGCATCTGTCATGATGGCCTTTATTGGGCAAGCTGCCCTGGATATTAAAAGAAAGTCACAATGCTTAGATGGATTACAAGATATGACTTTGAGAGATTTAGTCAGAGAAGCCAAGAAAATATACCTTAAGAGAGAAACTGAGGAAGAGAAAGAAGCAAAGTGAGGATAAAAGAAACAAAAGACAGACTAAGGCGTTGACTAAGGTCCTGGTCACAACAACAAAAGGGCCAGAAATTAAGAAACAGGGAGACAGGAAGGGATACCTGGTCCCATGCCAGAGGCCACCCCTGGCCTCAGATCAATGTACCAACTGTAAAAAAAAAAAGGACACTGGGCCAAAGAGTGCCCTAGAAAGGGACAGCCATGCCAGTCAGCCATTCTGACTCTGGAGGATGAGTATGAAAGTCGGGGCTCAGATCCCCTCCCCGAGTTCAGGGTAACTTTTGAAGTGGAGGGGACCCCAGTAATCTTTGAAGTGGATAAAGGGGCAATATACTCACCCCTAATGTCACATTGGGCCCTCTATCAAATAAAAGGTCTCTAGTTCAAGGGGCTAATGACAGTAAATATCGGGCTTGGACAACTAAGAGGATCATGGAACTGGGGAAAGGAAAAATCCATCACTCCTTCCTAGTAATCCCAGAATTCCTAGCCCCATTGATGGGCAGAGATCTGCTCACCAAGTTCTGGTCCAAAATAACTTTTAACCCTGAAGGCCCCCAAGTGGAATTTCTAAATCCTTCAGTAAAAACTCCTATAGTCACAGCTCTAAATATGTCAGTAGAAAATGCACATCAACTCACTCACCTTGGTTCAAAGAAACTGCAGGTATTTCTGAAGTATCAAGAACAGAGTTTTCCACTAACTGACTCACAGCAAAAAGAAATAACTGAATGGGTAAAAAAAGCCTGTCGAGTCCATCAATTGGTAAATTCTTACCCTTCCAAGCTTCCTGCAGGAAAGCACCTATGAGGAACCAGACCAGGACAATTCTGGGAAGTTGATTTTACTGAAATTAAGCCAGCAAGGTATGGACATAAATATCTTCTAGTCTTTGTAGATACATTTTTAGGATGGATTGAAGCCTTCCCCACTAAAAGAAAAAAAAAAGAAACAGTGCTAATGGTGGTCAAGCAGATCCTGAAAGACATTTTTCAAAGATACGGCCTGCCAAAGGTAATACGGTCTGATAATGCACCGGCGTTCATGGCCCAAGTAAGTCAGGGGTTAGCCAGGAACCTGGGGATTCATTGGAAGTTTAATTGTGCTTACAGACCCTAGAGTTCAGGACAGGTAGAAAGAATAAATAGAACCATTAAAGAGACCTCAACGAAATTAAGCTTAGAGACCAGCATAAATGATTGGACTAAGCTCATGCCTTATACAATGTTTCGTGCAAGAAATATGCCCTCTGTTTCTTTGAGTAACCACACCCCCTGTGAATATCTAGGGTGCCTCTCTTCCAGTAACGGACCAAAGCCCAACTCTAAGACCTAACGATCCCTTTCACACCCCCTTGTTTGACAGACTTAAAGCTCTTGAAAGATCTCAGTGATACCTGTGGAAACAGCTGGCCACTCCCTACCAAACTGGGGACGAGGGGACTCCACATCGATATCAAGTAAGAGACTTCATCTACGTAAGATGATATCAGGTGTCATCCCTGGAACCCCACTGGAAAGGACCATACCAGGTGCTACTTATAACATCTATAGTGGTAAAGGTAAACGGAATCACTTCCTGGATCCATGCCTCTCATCTCAAGCCTGCGCCCTGTCCACACTCTGGCTGGAAACTGGAAAAGACTGGTAACACTTTCAAATTGCATATTCACCGTGTGGATAAGCCTATAGACTCTCCCCTTGGCCACAAGTAGTCCTAACCCTCATCAGCCCGTTCAGCAGCGATGGCTGATCACAAATTCTACTGGAAAAGAAGTATAATCTATCTTGCATGCAGCCCACTTAGGGACCTGGTGACCATCTCTCCACCCAGACATTTGTCAGCTGGCTATAGGTCTTTCCTAATGGGATATCCCTGATGAAGAGGATCCCACTAAAATTCCATTAAATCCCTTCCTTACCATAGATAATGGAAACAAATATTATGGATGTAGGGACACACGAGCCAGATGCAGGTTGGCTAGCCTAGATTACTGTGTTTACCCGGCCGACTGTCAAAGCCAAAAACAGCCATGGCTGTGTGGGGGAAAAGCCGACTTCTTCTGTAAGTCATGGGGATGTTAGCGTACAGGGGCTGCCTGATGGAACCCAAACCCTGCATTAAATTCAGTAGACAGCATTGGTCATATTATGAATTAGATAACAAAAACTGATGGCCACCAGAGGGGATTCTAGATCCTCAAATCCTGCATGGCCTTTTTAACATCTGCTAGTGCTCAAAAGGGTGAAAGGAGATTCCACTATGTGGAGGCCTTTTCCCTTCTTCGCTCACATCCTGAACTATGCTTATCCAATAGATCCTCACCTTCAGCCTTCTGTTCCAGAGTCTCTGCTGTCACTCCCACCTCAGCAACCTGATTTCTCCACTACAATTATTAGATCAAAAACCCAAACCTCTGCTGGTTCTCAGACCATTGACCCCTTGCTGAGGTAGCAGGTACTGAGGTACCCCTCCACCCACTCAATCCTCTCTTCTGTTGACAGTGCCCGCACTGGGTCCCACCAGGTCCTCTTACCAACTAACCCAAAGCTCAAACCAGCTGAGGAGAGCCCTCAGACCTCTATCCAAGATGTAATGAAAATGGCCTTTAAAGTTGCTTTGTCATCACTGAAAACAGTTTACTACAAATTTAAAGTCCCTCTGCGTTTTGGGATACTCACTACCATCTTCCCCTCTGCTTGACCTGTTCTACTGCTCAAATATTTGTTGCTAGGAAAATTCCAAACCACTTTCCCATTATTTTTTTACATCTCTCTTTTCTCATTCTCAGATCCTCGGAGCTGCTCTCAGCCCCACCTTCTCCGTCTTTCCCCTCTATACCAGGCCCACAGAAAAGTCTTTAACTGACCTTCTCCAGAAGTCTTCACCATGGCTGACTTTAGGACTTTCAGCAAAAGAGTCCCTATAAAAAAGTTCAATGTAGTTAAACTTCCTATTTTCATGTTGCCCTGTTCTACTTGGCCACTGGCTAAAAAAATCAGCACTCCTAATCCAGACACCCCCTTACTAGTTTTTCACAAAAATATGTGAACAAGGCCTCTGGCCTTGACGTGGGGCTTCACAGAGATGGCTACATTTCTAAGTTAACAAAGTTAGCAACTGGGCTCCGTAGTAACAGCTGGCAATGGGAAAATAAGAAAGGGAAGAAAAAGCTCTTTCCCTCCCAGGTGTCCTTGAAAAGTTAACTTGCCCAGAACCGAGGAAAAAACAGAAACAAAAACTGCTTTTTTCAACTTCTGCAGACTGTGAACTTCTGAGCCCCTTCCCTTACATGTTGGGTACAAAATTCTGAAACTACCTAAACTTGGGTTTCAGAGGATTAGTTGATTACAACAGAATCAATGCCCTCTGAATCTGGTTGCAACCAAATAGGACTGTTTCCCTGTCTTCAGTGCTATCTTAGGTGCGTTGCCTTGTCCTTCCCTACTACAGCATGATTCTATATACTTAAACATTGTTAATGTTTTCATGAAATGGTCAACAGATGTGATTAATTGTGTAATCGTGCAGATGTTTCCCAGAGTGCTCTATCACGACGCAGATTCATTTGAGGATCAAATAGGGGGGCATTCAACCCGGTTCCACTGAAAATATATATCTCTCAATGTAGCCATCCTATTAGGAATAGAAATTGCTGCACTGGTGGCCACGGGAACCACTGCCTTTGTCCAAGGGACTCAACAAATGACCCAACAAATGACAGCAATAGACCAAAACTAAGATATTAGAAACCTCCATCAGAGCTTTGCATGAGTCTTTTACCTCTCTCTCTGAAGTTGTTTTTCAGACCACTCGAGGGTTGGACCTCCTCATCATGAGAGAAGGGGGCTTTGTGCTACATTGAGAGAAGAAAGTTGTTTGTATGCCGAGCATACTGGACTTGTAATAAAATCTAAGAGTAAATTAAAAAGATGCCTTGAAAAGCATCAACGAGACAGAGAGGCCCAAAAAAGGTGGTTTGAGTCTTGGTTCACACAGTCTTCCTGGTTAACTACGTTTTTATCAACCCTGGCCGGTCCAATAGTAATCCTCATGTTATTGCTAACTATTAAACCCTATTTTCTCAACCGTGTAATTTCTTTTCTCCAGGCTCAAATTGGACGAGTTAAACTTATGGTAATACCCTACTAGTATACATAGAATTTGACACCCCCCCAATGATCATTTTTATGATTAAAAGTAGCCAGAAGAAGAAGTGGGGAATAAAAGGTTAGTAAAATAGGTACTTGTCACTTCCTGTTTTTCTGTATGCTTAACAAAACACTGTTGAAATCTTGAGAAATGCTTGCAAATCTTGTTCCCAGTATGTGCTGTCCCCAACTGCCCAACTGCAGAATGTGCTCCCTCACCCAGTTGCACGCAAATCGCCCACTCACCCCGATCCATCAATAAACTTCCCTCCCTGCCCTCTCCAGGTAAAGTATATAAGCTCTACTTAAGCTATTCTCAGGGCTATCTGCTCTATTCAAGTGAGCTCTGAGCACCAGCATGCTGGACACTCAATAAACCCTTTGCTGTTGCATGAGATAGTCTGTTGGTGGTTTCCTCCTGTGAAGCTCGCCGGACATTTACTATAATGATTGAATGTAGAAGAGAACATCCAGTCAAAAAGGGATACTTGATAGAAATAGGAAGATAGTACGTTTAGGAAGAAGTGTGAGTATAGCATTTGGAACAAAAGTTCTTTAACAATAGGGTTTCGGTTACAGAGTGATTGTTAAAGTCAGCACATATGAAGAGTCAGTCACTATGATGAGCTGGGAAAAAATGTAGAAAAGCAGATATCAATAGAGACATTACGAAATCAGGCAAAGTATAAAGTGAGTGATAGGATTAGACATTTTCAACAGGGTTGAGTTTGAATACATAATATTAGGAAGAAAAAAATATGTAGTCACCAATAGGATTGACATTTGAGAGCATTAGGCAACCGGGACATAGATGTTTTTAGTAATCCATGTTCACTTTCCATTTAGTCCTTCGTGCAATCATAACCGTGACCATTACATTATTTGTCCAGAATACTACTGTGATAAAATGTATATGTAGATCAGGTGACATGAGTATTTCTTCCACCATTTCTGGAAGCAATATATTCAAGACGTAAAATTAGTATTGGGGTTACAAAGAGGTGCACCCTGTGTCTATGAATTTAGAGATAAAGTACGAATAGACAATACAGTGAATAAATAATAAAACTTGTTCCAACTTTAAATAATGGATTGAACTGATATCTTAAAAATTACAGGAAATCTTATATTGATATACAATCATTCATTCCCACCAATTATACATCTAATGGTAATATTAGTGTTTTGGTTTATCATGAACAGTGTGTGAGTTTTGTTTCAAAAGTGATTATGGAAATCGAAAATAATATGTTTGGAAAGAAGTCTCATGAATAGACCAGTCAGGAAACCTGGAGGAATGCATATGTTGTAAAGCAGGAAGCGATTGAAATTGAATCAAATGCCTATACATTTGCTAAATTGTGGATGAAATATATATCCTATGATGTGCATAAACTCATGAAATAGTAATGTACCATTGTTGAATAAAAATGAACGTCAAAATACACATCATGTCCCATAGGAATCCCACTGGCATTGATTTTAAACTGGGTCAGTTACTGTAGAAATATTAGGATTCTCGTGCATTATTCACCGAATTTAGTTATCTTTTTTTTTAATTTTTATATATGGTTGCTCAAAACATTACATAGTTCTTGATAAATAATATTTCACACTTTGATTTATGTGGGTTATGAACTCCCATTTTTGCCCCGTTTACAGATTGCAGAATCACATCACTTACACATCCATTGATTCATATATTGCCATACTAGTGTCTGTTGTATTCTGCTGCCTTTCCTATCCTCTACTATCCCCCCTCCCGTCCCCTCTCCTCCTCTCTTCTCTCTCTACACTCTCTACAGTAATAAATTTCTCCCCCTTGTATTATTTTTCCCTTTCCCCTCACTTCCTCTTGTATGTAATTTTGTATAACCATGAGGTTCTCCTTCTATTTCCATGCAGTTTCCATTCTCTCTCCCTTTCCCTTCCACCTCTCATCCCTGTTTAATGTTAATCTTCTTCTCATGCTCCTCGTCCCTACTCTGTTCTTAGTTACTCTCCTTATATCAAAGAAGACATTTGGCATTTGTTTTTTTAGGGATTGGCTAGCTTCACTTAGCATAATCTGTTCTAATGCCATCCATGTCCCTGCAAATTCTATGATTTTGTCATTTTTTAATGCACAGTAATACTCCATTGTGTATAAATGCCAAATTTTTTTTATTCATTCTTCTATTGAAGGGCATCTAGGTTGGTTCCACAGTCTTGCTATTGTGAATTGTGCTGCTATGAACATCGATGTAGCAGTGTCCCTGTAGCATGCTCTTTTTAGGTCTTTAGGTTTTAGACCGAGAAGGGGAATAACTGGGTCAAATGGTGGTTTCGTTCCCAGCTTTCCAAGAAATCTCCATACTGCTTTCCCATTTGGCTGCACCAATTTGCAGTCCCACCAGCAATGTACAAGAGTACCTGTTTCCCCAGATCCTCGCCAGCACTTGTTGTTGTTTGACTTCATAATGGCTGCCAAACTTACTGGAGTGAGATGGTATCTTAGGGTGGTTTTGATTCACATTTCTCTGACTGCTGGAGATGGTGAGAATTTTTTCATGTACTTGTTGATTGATTGTATGTCCTCCTCTGAGAAGTGTCTGTTCAGGTTCTTGGCCCATTTGTTGATTGGGTTATTTGTTATCTTATTGACAAATTTTTTGAGTTCTTTGTATACTCTGGATATTAGTGCTCTATCTGAAGTGTGAGGAGGAAAGATTTGTTCCAAGGATGTAGGCTCCCTATTTACCCCTCTTACTGTTTCTTCTGCTGAGAAAAAACTTTTTAGTTTGAGTAAGTCCCATGTGTTGATTCTAGTTATTAACGCTTGTGCTATGGGTGTCCTATTGAGGAATTTGGAGGCGACCCCACAGTATGTAGATCGTAGACAACTTTGTCTTCTATCAAACACCATGTCTTGATTTGATATCAAGCTCCTTGTTCCATTTTGATTTAACTTTTGTGCATGGCAAGAGAAAGGGATTCAGTTTCTTTTTGTTACATATGGATTTCCAGTTTTCCCAGCACCATTTGTTGAAGATGCTATCATTCATCCATTGCATGCTTTTAGCCCCTTCATCAAATATAAGATAGTTGTATTTTTTTGGATTGGTTTCTGTGTCCTTTATTCTTTACCATTGGTCCACCCACCTGTTTTGGTACCAGTACCATGCTATTTTTTTTACTATTGTTCTGTAGTATAGTTTGAAGTCTGGTATCGCTATACGACCTGATTCTCACTTCCTGCTTAGTGTTGTTTTTGCTATTCTGGGTCTTTTATTTTTCCATATGAATTTCATGATTGCTTTCTCTATTTCTACAAGAACTGCCGTTGGGATTTTGAATTGCATTGCATTACACATATAGAGAACTTTTGGTAATATCGCCATTTTGATGATGTTAGTTCTGTCTATCTATGAACAGGGTACATTTTTACATCTTCTAAGATCTTCCTCTATTTTTCTCTTTAGGGTTCTGTAGTTTTCCTTGTATAAAACTTGCACCTCTTTTGTTAGGTTGATTCCCAATTATTTTTTTTTTTTTAGTATATTGTGAATGGAGTGGTTGTCCTCATTTCCGTTTCAGAGGATTTGTCACTGATATTCAGGAATGTCTTTGATTTATGAGTGTTGATTTTATATCCTGCCACTTTGCTGAATTCATTTATTAGCTCTATTAGTTTCTTTGTAGACCCTTTTGGGTCTGCTAGGTATAGAATCATGTCATCTGCAATAGTGATAATATAAGTTCTTCTTTTCCTATTTATATTCCTTAATTTCTTTTGTCTGTCTAATTGCTCTGGCCAGTGTTTCGAGAACTATGTTGAAAAGAAGTGGTGAAAGAGGGCATCCCTGTCTTGTTCCATATTTTAGGGGGAATGCCTTCAATTTTTCTCCATTCAGAATGATGCTAGCCTGAGACTTAGCATAGATTGCTTTTACAATATTGAGGTATGTTCCTGTTATCCCTAGTTTTTCTAGAGTTTTGAACATAAAGGAATGCTGTACTTTGTCGAATGCTTTTTCTGCATCAATCGAGATGATTATATGGTTCTTATTTTTAAGTCTATTGATGTGATGAATAACATTTATTGATTTCCGTATATTGAACCAGCCTTGCATCCCACGGATGAATCCTACTTGATCATGATGCACAATTTTTTTGATATGCTTTTGTATCTGATTTGCCAGAATTTAATTGAGGATTTTTGCCTCTAGGTTCATTAGAGATATTGGTCTGTAGTTTTCTTTCTTTGAAGTGTCTTTGTCTGGTGTAGGAATCAGAGTGATGTTGACCTCATAGAATGAATTTGGAAGAATTCCCTCTTTTCAATTTCCTGAAATAACTTGAAAAGTATTGGTATTAGTTCCTCTTTAAATGTTTTGTAAAACTCTGCTATATACCCATCAGGTCCTGGGCTTTTCTTACTTGGTAGTGTTTTGATGGTTTTTTCTATTTCCTCAATTGATATTGGTCTGTTTAGGTTGTCTATATCCTCCTGACTCAATCTGGGCAGATCATATGACTTAAGAAATTTATCGATGCCTTCACCGTCTTCTATTTTATTAGAGTACAAAGATTCAAAATAATTTCGGATTATCTTCTGTATATCTGAAATATCTGTTATGATGTTGTCTTTTTCATCCCATATGCTAGTAATTTGAGTTCTCTCTCTTCTTGTCTTCGTTAGCATGGCTAATGTTCTGTCGATTTTTTTTATTTTTTCAAAGAACCAAATGGGTTGACGTGTCTGCCGCGCTTGCAGGCCGCTGGGCCTGTTCCGCCTGTCGGTTGAAGGTCTGCCTACCTTGCGGGAGTGGGTGGTGGCTCTGCTCTGGCCCTACTGCCATTGGGGTGTCGTGACTACCATGCTGGCAGATCGCTGGGCCTTTTCTGGGTGCGGGCAAAGGCTCTGCTCTGCCCCTACTCCAATTGGGTTGACGTGACTACCATGCCGGTGGGCCGTTGTGCTTGTACTGGGCACAGGAGAAAGCTCTGCTCTGCCACTACTCCAATTGGGGTGTCATGTCTACCATGGTGGCAGGCCGCTGTGCCTGTTCCGCAGGTCAGTCACAGGTCTGCTTTTGTTGCGGGTGTGGGCGGAGGCCTGCTTGGCCCCTACTACAATTTGGGTGACGTGACTACCGCACCAGCTGGTGACTGGGCCTTATCCGGGCACGGGCAGCGGCACTGCTGTTTCCCTACTCCATTTGGGGTGACGTGGCTACCACGCCTGCGGGCCTGATGAATCGTCCTCTATGTTTCTAGAGAGAATTACGGAGGCATATAGGAGATATACTCCTTTCGATCCTCATCCAGAGGATCAAAAGGCATCTGTCACAATGGCCTTTATTGGGCATGCTGCCTTGGATATTTAAAGAAAGTTACAATGCTTAGATGGATTACAAGATATGACTTTGAGAGATTTAGTCAGAGAAGCCGAGAAAGTATACTATAAGAGAGAAACTGAGGAAGAGAAGGGAGCAAAAGGATGATAAAAGAAACAAAAGACAGACTAAGGAGTTGACTAAGGTCCCGGTCACAACAACAAAAGGGCCAGAAATTAAGAAACAGGGAGACAGGAAGGGATACCTGGTCCCACGCCAGAGGCCACCCCTGACCTCAGATCAATGTGCCTACTGTAAAGAAAGAGGACACTGGGTTCAAGAGTGCCCTAGAAAGAGGCAGCCACGCCAGCCAGCCATTCTGACTCTTCAGCATGACTACGAAAGTCGGGGCTCAGATCCCCTCCCTGAGCTCAGCGTATCTTTTGAAGTGGAGGAGACCCCAGTAAACTTTGAAGGGGATACAGGGGCAATAAACTCAGCGCTTAAGGCCCCATTGGGCCCTCTATCAAATAAAAGGTCTCTAGTTCAAGGGGCTAATGGCAGTAAATATCGGACTTGTACAACTAAGAGGATCATGGACCTGGGGAAAGGAAAAATCCATCACTCCTTTTTAGTAATTCCAGAATGCCTGGCCGACTTTTTCTGTATGTCATGGGGATGTGAGCATACAGGGGCTGCCTGATGGAACACAAACTCCTCATCAAATTCAGTACACAGCATTGGCCATATTACCAATTAGATAACCAAAACCGATGGCCCCCAGAGGGGTCTCTAGATCCTCAAATTCTGCGTGACCATTTTTTTTAAAGAGAGAGGCGAGAGACAGAGAGACAGAGAGAATTTTTAATATTTATTTTTTAGTTTTTGGCGGACACGACATCTTTGTTTGTATGTGGTGCTGAGGATCAAACCCGGGCCGCACGCATGCCAAGCGAGCGTGCTACAATTGAGCCACATCCCCAGCCCTGTGTGACCTTTTTAACTTCTACAAGTGCTCAAAAGGGTGAAAGGAGATTCCCCTATGGGCAGGCCTTTTCCATCCTTCACTCATATCCTGAACTATGCTTATTCAATAGATCCTCACCTTCAGCCTTGTGCTCCAGAGTCTCTGCTGTCACTCTCACCTCAGCAACCTGATTTCTCCCCTTCAATTATTAGATCAAAAACCAAAACCTCTCCCGGTTCTCAGACCATCGCCCCCTTGCTGAGTTAGCAGGTACTCAGGTTCTCATCCACCGACTCACTCCTCTCTTCTCCTGTCCGTGCCCACACCGGGTCCCACCAGGTCCTCTTACCAGCTAACACAAAGCTGAAACTAGCAGAGGAGAGCCCTCAGACTCCTATCAAAGATGTAATGAAAATGGCCTTTAAAGTTGCTTTGTCATCACTGAAAACAGTTTACTAAAAATTTAAAGTCCCTCACATGCATTTTGGGATACTCACTCTTGTCTTCCCCTCTGTTCTACCTGTTCTGCAGCTCAAGTTTTTGTTACTAGGAAAATACCAAACCCCTTTCCCATTATTCTTTTACATCTCTCCTTCCTTATTCTCAGATCCTCGGAGCTGCTGTCAGCCCCACCTTCCCTGTCTTCCCCTTCTGTACCAGGCCTACAGAAAATTCTTAACTGACTTTCTACAGAAGTCTTCACCATGGCTGACTTTAGGACTTTCAGCAAAAGAGTCCCTATAAAAGAGTTCAATGTAGATAAACTTCCTCTTTTAGTGTTGCCTTGTTCTACTTGGCCACTGGCTAAAAAAAATAAGCACTTCTATGCTAGACACCCCATTACTTGTTTTCCACAAAATATATGAACAAGGCCTCTGGCCGTGAGCTGGGGCTTTACAGAGATGGCTATATTTCTAAGATAAAGAAGTTACCATCAGGGCTCCATGGTAACAGCTGTCAGGGGCGAAAAATGAGAAAGGTAGGAAAAAGCTCTTTCCCTCCCAGGTGTCCTTGAAAAGTTAACTTGCCCAGAAGCGAGGAAAAAACAGAAACAACAACGGATTTTTGAACTTCTGCAGACTGTGAACTTCTGAGCCCCTTCCCTTACATGTTGGGTACAAAATTCTGAAACTACCTATACTTGAGTTTCAGGAGAATAATTGATTACAACAGAAGCAATGCCCTCTGAATCTGGTTGCAACCAAATAGGAAGGTTTCGCTGTCTTCGTTGCTATCTTAGGTGCCTTGCCTTGTCCGTCCCTACAACAGCATAATTGTATATAATTAAACATTGTTTATGTTTTCATGAAATGGTCAACAGATGTGATTAATTGTGTAATGGTGCAGATGTTTCCCAGAGTGTTCTATCATGATGCAGTTTCATTTGAAGATCAAATAGGGGGGCATACAACCCGTTTCAACTGGGAACATATATCCCTCACTTTAGCCATCTTATTCGGAATAGGAGTTGCTGCAGGGGTGGGCACAGGAACCACTGCCCTCGTCCATGGGACACAACAAATGACCCAATTAGAAGAAGCAATAGACCAAAACTAAGATATTAGATACCTCCATCAGAGCTTTGCATGAATTTTTAACCTCTCTCTCTGAAGTTGTTTTACAGAACAGGCGAGTGACACAAAACACACACACACACAGAAAAAAAATGGCAACATATATGTCAATCAAAATTCATCATAAAATATATATCATCCACAGATCCAAAAATATTCATTTTACTGAACATGGAAGCTCACCCATTGGTTGAATATTCAGTTCCAACACGGTTTAGTAGGAGTGATCTCTTCTCACAATTTATATCTGCCAACTCATCCACCTCACAAGAATGTATGTGTGGTACCAGGTATGATTCTATATATCCATATAAAAATATATGTGCTGAATGGGCTACAGAGAAAGGGAGACAGGAATTCACAATTTGTTAACTTTAAAAACACATGGAGAACTATTTCAACAAAAAATTGACTAGATTTAACTCCTACTCTGTATCATGCAAAAGGCAAGTCCAAATATACACCATGACTCCTCTAAACTGCTTGTATTTCTATTCTGTTTGGGTTATTTTTCTCCATCGTATTAGAAATAGTATTCAGAGTCTGATAGGGTATGTGTTAGTGTCAGGGATTCAGTATTTCAAATAGAAAATAGGAAATTGATTCCAATGTGTATGCAAATATATGCTACACAAAAATCTTCCCACTCTCATCCAGAACAATGCTTTAACATTACTTTCGCCTCAAGTAAGACACAATTATAGGAGAAGAGTTAGAAAATCTGTGAATACCTATCTGGAATGGAAAATGCTCCAGATTTCACATCTTTGGTGGAGGTAGAGGACTTTCTAAAAGTAAGGGACAGGGTAAACACTCCACAAACATGGAGCTCTTCTGGCCTAAGGACTTTTTGAGAATCTCACTCTGAGGTTGGGCACTTGAAATTTAGGTTGTTTTCAGGAGCTTTATCTTCTTTTGTAGTGAGAACATCAAAGGTGGGTCTCCATCACTTTGACCTGAAGGACATGGGTTCTTATTTTCCAATTAACATGAAGCAGGAGGCCTGAATCCTCTCTTTGTTGGTAAACAGTGACCACTGGTGACTAAATGTCTCCCCATGTGAACTGTGAAGCCATTTTGTCCTCCTCCACTTTTTGTGGTGTTTTTCCTGCTGCACTGAGAGTTTAGTATTTGCTTCATGAAATACAAGGAGCCCAACTGAGACACAGTGCTGGAGGGAGTTATGTCACGTGTGGTGGGTCAGGGTGTGCAGGAGAACGCACCAACCAGGCTTCTATCCCTCATAGCTTACCCCATTGCCCCCTTGTCCATATGACCCTTATTCTGAACATTGCCCTGAAACCTCTCCATATAAAAAGATGACTTTACAAATAAGGATCTGCTGGCTGCACCATGTCAGTCACAAGCCATTTGGAATCCAATGGTAGATCCTCATGGCCCTACTAATGATGTTTTTTCACACACCTGCCCACCAGTGCTCTAGGCCCACTACTCAGCAGACTCAAACGTACTGGTATCTCTTTTCTACAACATTTTCATGAAATCCAGTCAATCAAGGCACTGTCTGGAATACTCATGATCAGCAACAGGACATTCAAAGGTTCTCCAGTGCCACCTGGTCATGGAAATTTTAATAACTACATGGTATTCATCTAGCCATTGTTAAGGATGAAGTTGGAGGCACTGTGGGTTTCAATTCATTCAGAAACCATTAAATAATGAGGAAGCTCATTTTCAATGAAAGCTCTGGAGAACTCTCACAGGCAAGGCTTCCCAAAGAGTGGCCAAAAGGTCACATGAAGCCAGGTAAATTGAGGTCTACAATGTGAGGTCCATGTGTGTTTTGACACTCAACTATGGCTGCCAAGTCTTTCAGAATAAAATCATGTGTTATCCTGGCTGAGATTCTCAGTGCTCTGTGGAAAGCCACCCTGGGCCTAGATCTCAGTTTCCAAGGGCGACTCTCATGCGTGGCCTCCTAATATCCCAACACAATTCATGGCAATACTTCTCTGAGTTCAGTTCCAGAACGCAGTCTCTAAGGGGAATCCAACCAGAGTTCAAACCTAGGTGGACCAAGATATCTCTTACAACCACCACACAAATGACCACAATTAAAACCAAAACACTCAAACAAGGTCCTCATCTTCTTCCATATAGTCACTCATCATAACCTCTGGCTGAAGGTTTCCATGAATGGCTCACCCAAAGACAGTGTCCAAATAAACTCCCTTGCCCCTCATTTGCCTAAAGTCATGTTGGCCTGGACACCCTTCCTGTGAACCAGGAGTGATCAAATAAGCCTCGCGTTAATACTGCTCTGTTTCTCCAATTTGTGGCCTACTGACTTTCAATTATAGATTCTTTATGTGATTTGGAGTCATGCAAAAACCTAAGCACCTCTTCAGTGATTTGAAGAACTCATTTGACCCAAGGAATACCAATTCTCACTTGATGGAAGTCAGGAACCTAACAGAGGAAGACGAGAGACTTCATCCACAATGACTGATCTTTTGGCAATTATGGTTTTGGATGCACACATGGGATCATTCTTTAGATTCATCAGCTGCTGAGAATCAAAGTCACAGCCACATACAAGGCCAAGAGGCTAATTCAGACACATCCCTTTCCAAAGCAATTAAGAAAGAGCCACAAGTGATGCCCATTCATTTCCATTTGAAAACTGTTTTCTTCAGGCTTCACAAATGGGTGGCCTGAGGCAAAGACCTTCCTGATATTCAGGGCAACAGAACAATAGGTAAGCAAAAGGCCAAAAGCAGGGTATATCCACTGAGACTTTCCTGGACACATTGATATCTGAGTTTTCTGAGATGCTGGCCATTACCTTCAGCTATCCTGTACATGGCCATGTCACAGACCTTGGAGTTGTTACATATCTTGGACACAAAACCATGAGCCTATTCTGGAGAGTGGCCAGAATTCAGAAGAAAACAGAGACTTAGGAAGGTAGTAGGTATTGCCCATCCATAAGGCAAGCTGCACTCTATTCATAAATTAGGCAGGATGCATAATGGGAAGCTTTCTACTAGACAGGACACATCCATTCTTGCATTCTCTTTTCTCATGTCTACAACCGCGGACACAGTGGGATACACAGACATAGAAACACTCATCTTGTCAAACGACTTACTAGAAACAGTTCACTTCAAATCAAACAAACCGCCTTTCGTACCTATTCTCTGAACATGAGACAAAACAACAAACCCACACTCACAAATGCACCTCCTTCCCTCAAGTAGGTCTGTGACTCTCCGGAGTTAACTATGACTGGTGGGCCATATTATGTTCCCCCAAAATGGCGTGTCCTCTATCAGATCTGGTTTCCTTGACCAACTCTGTGAAGTTGTCAGGAAAAAGTGGCCAGCCACTACCTGCTTTCGCAGGAAAAGTATCTCTTCAGAGCTCTCCTGGTATTTGGCTATACTCACATCAGGAGGTATCAAGAAAGACTGACTCTGTCCTTGGAAAATCCAATCAAGTGAGCCCACAGGGACATGGACTGGGATTGCCTCTCGGTGTCTTGGTTCTTGGATAGCAAGTTCAGAGAGTTCCATCACCAAGGAAATGAGGTATGTCACTTTCTTTGGAACTGAATGAGGCCACTGCCTTGGCAACCACTTTGTCCTAACACTTGCTTCCAAGGGTCCCATGAGATGGAGGCTGCTCCTACTTCCTGGAACACTTTCACAAGTTAGAATGGTATATCAACCATAGACACCTGGGAACAGCTCTCCACACAGGTCTGGTTTAGTCCATCTTCTCTAAAATAAGTAGAGAGATTCTGATTCGGACACATCCCTTTATCCTGACCAGGTTGTTTGAATTGGAATAGGACTTTTGCTCTCTCAGGTCTTTCATACCTCCCTACAATTTCTCCAGGTATCATTTCTGCATGGACCTTTGAGGTTTTCAGTAGGTGGAAGGTCCCCTAATTCTTTGTATTTTAAGAACAACTCTGTTGCTGCTCTTCTGTAAAATGAGATTTAGGGAACAGTGTATGTTTAGGGTTAATAACAGGTTCAATTTGGGTTAGGAATCATTCTGGGCGATGAATAATGGTATTGAGAACGTGCGATAATTACAAGAATATAGAGGTGAAATATCAGTATGGAAACAGAAATCTAGGTATGATTTGAAGCACAGGACCTTGTACCTTGGTAGATTTAATGTAGAAGAGAACATCCAGTCAAAATGGATAGTCGGTAGGATTAGGAAGATAGTCGGTAGGTTTAGGAAGAAGAGTGAGTATAGGATTTGGACCAAAAGTTCTTTAGCAATAGGGTTTCTGTTAGAGAAGGAATGAAAATTTCAGCACATGTGAAGAGTCAGTCACAACGATGAACTGGGGAAAATAAGTAGGAAAGCAGGTATCAATAGAGACATTATGAAATCAGGCAAAGTATAAAGTGAGTTATAGGATTAGACATTTTCAACAGGGTTTAGTTTGAATGTATAATCATTGGAAGAAACAAATATGTTGTCACCAATAGGATTGACATTTGAGAGCATTAGGCAACCTTCACATGGATGTTTTTAGTTATCCATGTTCACTTTCCTTTTAGACTTCGGTACAATCATAAGTGTGACCTTTACATTTTTTTTTCAGGATTTTACTGTGATAAAATATATATGTGGATCAGGTGACATGAGTATTTCTTCCACCATTTCTGGGAGCAATATTTTGAAGACATATACATTAGTGTTAGGGGTACACAGAGGTGAACCCTGTGTCTATGAATATAGAGATAATGCATGAATAGACCATCCTGTGAATAAATAATTTAACTGGTTCCACTTTAAATAATGAATTGAATTGATATCTAAAAATATATAAGAAATCTTATATTGATATATAATCATTCATTCCAACCAGTTATACATCTAATGGTAATTTTAGGATTATGGTTTATCATGAAGGGTGTTTGAGTTTTGCTTCATAAGAGATAATGAAAAATGAAAATATTGTGATTGGAAAAAGTCTTATGAAAAGACCAGTCAAGAAACATGGAGGAATACATGTGTTCTGAAGCAGGAAGTGACTGATAATTAAACAAATGCCTATAAGTTTTCTAACTTGTGGATGAAATATATATCCTATGATGTGCATAAACTGAAGAAATAGTAATGTACCAGTGTTGAATAGAAATGAACGTCAAAATACACATCATGTCCCCTAGGAATCTACTTGCATTGATGTTACACTGGGTAAGTATCTGTAGAAATATTAGAGTTTGTATGCACCATTCTATGAAGTTACTTTTCAGTACTAGGAAAGAAATATGTATTTCAGGTGGATGATTATTTCTGAGTATAATCTTGTGGAAAGTTTGTTATAAATCCACATATATGAATATGAATGAATTTAGGGAGCATATAATAAGACACATATATTTCATATTTTGAAAAATCTGGAGAGTATATATATATATATATATATATATATATATATATATATATATATGCACGCACACGCACAGACATTAAAAAGTAGCAATATAGGAGATCCAACATGGTGGCGAACATGGAGAAATCAAGTCTCTGACCTCTTAAGCTGCGCAGGCATAGGGAGTCATAAACTGTCTAAATGCTGTTTGTTCAGAATCACTAGGCAATGCTGACCTGACATGGATCTGGTGCGAACAGTCTGGGGCCCTCAGAAAACACACAGAGCCCGGATCAGCTGCATAGAAGCTCAGATTTGCCTGCTTCTTGTGTCTCAGAACTAACATTCCCTCTGAAATAACTGGTCGGCCCTTCTGAATTTACAGAGGTAAAAGGCCACTGAATTGAAATGGGGCTTCAGAGACACAGTCAGGACCCATCCGTTGCATTGGTCACCTGGCAAAAGGAATGAACGGTCACCATTTGCATGGGATACCACCATGGAAGAGAACTGACGTCATGGGCAGAGGAGATAACTTCATTGAAACCAGTACGACAGGTGTGTAATTCCCTATGCATCTCTCTCCACACAGCGGGGAAACATTAAGGGCCCCTTCCAGCTCTCCTTTAAGGGGCCCTCCCAGGTCTCCCGTGAGAAAGATGGCCAGACCGAGGGAATCATGTGTGCTGTGGGACTCGTGGCATGGAATTCCCGGCTACCGCTCCCACCAGTGCTGACAACTGAGGTCTCTTACACCAGCTAATGTGGGCATGGATACCAGGGAGCAAGCAAATTCGCTGGGGGTTCCCAGCCCCAAGCTCTACAAACTTAGGGTCTGAGGGAGGCAAACAGGGAGAGAGTGGCAGGCGTTGATGAAAACAGGACTACCAGGACCAGAGACCTGACGTGTAGCAAGTATTGTGGTGAGTGTCACAGTTGAGCTGAGCCTGGCTTGAGGAAACACTAGAGAAGGTCCTAGGCACTCAGGATTGGAGACCCGCCCAGTCTGGGAGAAAGAGCTGCTGCACAGTGATTGGTTCCCACCTATTGAGAGGAGAAGCTTGGCCCAGTGAGCACAGCTCCACCTACTGGAAGAGAAGTTAATTGAACTCTATGACTGCATGTATTATTATTATTATTTTTTTATTTTTACTTTTTTTCTTTCATTTTCATTTTTTGTTGTTGTTCTTTAACTTATTTTAATGTTTTTATTTTTTAAATTTTACTATTATTATTATTATTTTAAATTTTAATTTTCATTTTTAATTATCATTATTATTTTAAAAAAAATTATTTCTTTCTTTATTTTCTATTTTTTTCTTTTGTCTTTTCATTTCTTTTCAATTTTCTTATTCCCTCATCCTTGAATTCTACCTGCCTATTCTCATTCTCTTTAGTGACTTCTTCCCATCCCTTCTAATATCTTTCCTCCCAAGCTTCAAATAAATTTATAAGAATAAGCAGTAACTCAGCACTCAAACAAACAAGAAGTAACATGAGCAGCATAAAAAAGCAAGAAAGAAAAGGAGTACAAACAATGAAGGATAACCTAAATATTCAGGAGGACCTAGAATCATCAGAAAAATGGTCATATAAAAAACTCAAGGAATACCTTAGACAGATGGAATGAAACCTTAAAGAGGATACGAGAGAGCAAATAAATACAGTGAAAGAACACATTGAAAATGAATTACATAAACAGATAAAAGAAGAAGTTAATCTTCTTTATCAGGAGATAGAGATTATAAAAATTCAAAGAATAATTCTAGAAATGAAGAAAACGATAAACCAAATTAAAAACTCAATTGAGAGTATCACTAACAGAGTGGAGGAAGTAGAAGACAGAATGTCACATAATGAAGACAAAATATATCATCTTGAAAAGAGTCTAGCCAACACAGAAAGGCTGGTAAAAAATCACGAGAAAAACATCCAAGAGATGTGGGATAACATAAAAAAACCAAACTTATGAGTCATCTGGATAGAGGAAGGTACAGAGATTCAAACCATGGGAATGAGTAACCTGTTGAATGAAATAATTACAGAAAATTTTCCAGAAATAAAAAAGGAAACGGATATACAAATTGAAGATGCTTACAGGACACAGAGCACACAAAATCACAGTAGACCAACGCCAAGACACATTGTTATGAAGATATCCAATATACAGAACAAAGGGAAAACATTAAAAGCTTCAAGAGAAAGGAGGAAGATTACATTCAGGGGTAAACCAATATGGTTAACAACCTATTTTTCATCACAGACACTGAAAGTGAGAGGATCCTGGAACAACGTATTTCAAACATTGAAAGACAATGGATGCCAAACAAGAATTCTGTATCCAGCAAAATTCAGCTTCAGGTACGACAACGAAATAAAAATCTTTCATGATAAAGAAAAGCTAAAAGAATTTGCAGCAAGAAAACCACCATTGCAAAGTGTCTTGAGCAAAACACTACACGAGGAAGAAATGAAAAACAACAACCAAAACCATCAGTGGGATGTGCCTCAGTAATGACAGAGGGCGGGGGAAAAGCTAATCATGGAGAAACAAAGTAAATTTAAAAAAACGATAAATATTCAAACATGGATGGCAGTAGAAACCATATATCAATAGTAGCTCTAAACACTAATGGCTTAAACTCTCCAATAAAGCAACATAGGCTTGTAACTTGGATTCAAAAAACAAATCCAACAATATGTTGCCTCCAGGAGACATATCTGAATGGAAAAGACATACACAGGCTGAAGGTGAAAGGTTGGGAAAAAATATACCATGCACACGGTCCTCATAAGCAAGCAGGGGTGGCCATCCTCAAATCGAATTAAATCGACTTCATGACTAATTTAATCAAAAGGGATAATGAAGGAAATTATATACTGTTAAAAGGAACCATTCACCAACAAGACATAAAAATTATCAATATTTACGCACCATTAAATGGTGCTGCAACGTTCATAAAACAAATTCTCCTCAAGTTCAAGAATCAAATAGACCACAACACAATAATTATGGGTGACTTCAACACACCTCTCTCACCATTGGACAGATCCTCCAAATAAAAGTTGAATAAAGAAACTATAGAACTCAATATCACAATCAATAACCTAGACTTAACTAACATATATATAATATATCAACCATCATCAAGTGGATATACTTTTTTTTAAGCAGCACATGGATCCTTCTCAAAAATAGACCATATATTATGCCATAGAGCAACCCTCAATAAATATAAAGTGGTGGACATAATACCATGAATTTTATCTGATTATAATGGAATGAAACTGGAAACCAATGAAAAAGAAGGAAGGAAAAATCCTACATCACATTGAAAATGAACAACATTTTACTGAATGATTAATGTGTTACAGAAGACATAAATGAGAAAATCAAAAAATTCTTCGAGATAAATGAAAATACAGACACAACATATCGGAATCTATGGGACACAATGAAAGGAGTTTTAAGAGGGAAATTCACCACCTTGACGTCATTCCTCAAAAATAGGAAAGAACAACAAATAAATGAGCTCACACTTCATCTCAAAGCCATAGAAAAGGAAGAGCAAAACAACAGCAAATGTAGCAGAAGGCAAGAAATAACTAAAATCAGAGCGGAAAACAACAAAATTGAAACAAAAGAAACTATTGAAAAAATTACAAAACTAAAGCTTGGTTCTGCGAAAAATAAATAAGAACAATATACCCTTAGCATCCCTTTATGTTCAAAACATTAGAAAAATTAGAGATAACAGGAACTTACCTCGACATTGTAAAAGCTATCTATGTTAAGCCTCAGGCTAGCATTATTCTGAATGGAGAAAAATTGAAGCATTCCCTCTAAAATCTGGAATAAGACAGAGATGTCCTCTACCACCACTTCTATTCAATATAGTTCTCGAAACACTGGCCAGAGCAATTAGACAGATGAAAGAAATTAAAGGCATGAAAATAGGAAAAGAATAACTTAAATTATCACTACTTGCAGCTGACATAATTCTATATATAGAAGACCCAAAAGGGTCTACAAAAAAAAAAAAAAAAAACTACTAGAACTAAGAAATGATTTCAGCAATGTGGCAGGATATAAAATCAACATTCATAAGTCAAAGGCATTTCTGTATATCAGTGACAAAACTTCTGAAACGGAAATGAGAAAAAAAAAACACTCCATTCACAATATCCTCAAAAAATAAAAATAAAATCCTTGGGAATCAACCTAACAAAAGAGGTGAAAGATTTATACAATGCAAACTACAGAACCCTAAAAAGAGAAGTAGAATAAGATCTTAGAAGATGGAAAAATATACACTGTTCATGGATAAGGAGAACTAACATCATCAAAATGGTGATATTCCCAAAAGTTCTCTATAGGTTTAATGCAATGCCAATCAAAATCCTAACGGCATTTCTTGTAGAAATAGAGAAAGCAATCATGAAATTCATTTGGAAAAATAAAATATCCAGAATATCAAAAGCAATTCTAACCAGGAAGTGTGAATCAGGCGGTATAGCGATACCAGATTTCAAACTAAATTTCAGAGCAATAGTAACAATGACAGCATGGTACTGGTACCAAAACAGGGTGGGTGGACCAAAGGTACAGAATGGAGGACACAGAGATTAATCCACAATGCTACAACAATCTTCTATTTGATAAAGGAGCTAAAAGCATCAATGGAGGAAGGATAGCATCTTCAACAAATGGTTCTGGGAAAACTGGAAATCCATATGTAACAAAATGAAACTGAATCCCTTTCACTTGCATGCACAAAAGTTCACTCAAAATGGATCAAGGACCTTGATATCAAATCAGAGACATGGCGTCTGATAGAAGAAAAAGTTGGCTACGATCTACATACTGTGGGGTCGGGCTTCAAATTCCTCAATAGGACATCCATAGCACAAGAGTTAATAACTAGAATCAACACATGGGACTTACTCAAAGTAAAAAGTTGTTTCTCAGCAAAAGAAACAATAAGAGAGGTAAATAGGGAGCCTAAATTCTGGGAACAAATCTTTACTCCTCACACTTCAGATAGAGCCCTAATATCCAGAGTTTACAAAGAACTCAAAAAATTAAACAATAAGATAACAAATAACCCAATCAACAAATGGGCCGAGGACCTCAACAGACATCTCAGAGGAGGACATATAATCAACAAGTACATGAAAAAATGCTCACCATCTCCAGTAGTCAGAGAAAGGTGAATCAAAACCACCCTAAGATACCATCTCACTCCAGTAAGATTGGCAGCCATTATGAAGTCAAACAACAAGTGTTAGTGAGAATGTGGGGAAACAGGTACACTTGTACATTGCTGGTGGGACTGCAAATTGGTGCATCCAATTTGGAAAGCAGTATGGAGATTTCTTGGAAAGCTGGGAATGAAACCACCATTTGACCCAGCTATTCCCCTTCTCGGTCAATTCCCTAAAGACCTAAAAAGAGCATGCTGCAGGGACACTGCTACATCGATGTACATAGCAGCACAATTCACAATAGCAAGACTGTGAAACCAACCTATATGCCCTTCAATAGATGAATGGATAAAAAAAAATGTGGCTTTTATACAGAATGGAGTATTGCTCTGCATTAAAAAATGACAAAAAATCATAGATTTGCAGGGAAATGGATGGCACTAGAGCAGATTATGCTAAATGAAGCTACCCAATCCCTTAAAAACAAATGCCAAATGTCTTCTTTGATATATGGAGATTCACTAAGAACAGAATAGGTATGAAGAGGATGAGAAGAAGATTAACATTAAAACAGGGATGAGAGGTGGGAGGGAAAGGGAGAGAGAAGGGATATTGCATGGAAATGGAAGGAGACCCTCAGGGTTATACAAAATTACATACAAGAGGAAGAGAGAAGAAAGGGAAAAATAATACATGGGGAGAAATTTATTAAGGTAGAGGGGGTAGAGAGAGAAGATGGTGGGAGAGGGGAGGGGAGGGGGGATAGTAGAGGATAGGTAAGGCAGCAGAATACAACAGACACTAGTATGGCAATATGTGAATCAATGCATGTGTAACTGATGTGATTCTGCAATCTGTATACGGGGTACAAATGGGAGTTCATAACCCACTTGAATCAAAGTGACAAATATGATGTATCAAGAACTATGTAATGTTTTGAACAAGCATAAATAAAAATTTAAAAAAAAAGAAAACTAACTTCGGTGAATGATGCACGCGAATCCTAATATTTGTACAGTAACTGACCCAGTTTAACATCAATGCAAGTAGATTCCTATGGTACATGATGTGTATTTTGACGTTCATTTTTATTCAACACTGGTACATACTATTTCATCAGTTTATGCACATCACAGGATATATATTTCATCCACAATTTAGCAAATTTATAGGCATTTGTTTCACTTTCAATCACGTCCTGCTTCAGAACACATGGATTCCTCCATATTTCTTGATTGGTAATTTCATGAGACTTCTTTCCAAACACATTATTTTCGATCCATAATCACTTTTGAAGCAAAACTCACACACACTTCATGATAAAAAATAACCCTAAGATTACAATTAGATATATAACTGGTTGGAATTAATGATTGTATGTCAATATATGATTTCTTATATATTTTCAGATAACAATTCAATCCATTATTTAAAGTGTAACCAGTTATATTATTTATTTACAGTATGTTCTATTCATGCATTATCTCTATATTCATAGACACAGGGTACACCACTTTGTACCCCCAATACTAATTTATATGTCTTCAAATATTGCTCACAGAAATGGTGTAAAAAATACTCATGTCACATGAACTACATATATATTTTATCACAATAATTTTCTGGGCACAAAATGCAAAGGTCACACTTATGATTGTACCAAATCCTAAATGGAAGTTGAATATGGATTACTAAAAACTTCCATTTCCAGTTTGCCTAATGCTTTCAAATGTCATTTCTATTGGTGACTACATATTTGTTTCTTCCTAAAATTATGTATTCAATCTCGATCCTGTTGAAAATGTCTAAACCTATCACTCACTTTACAATTGCCTGATTTTGTAATGTCTCTATTGATATCTTCTTTCCTATATTTTCCGCAGTTCATCATTGTGACTTACTCTTCGCATGTGCTGACATTTACATTCACTGTATAAATGAAACCCTATTGCTAAAGAACATTTGATCCAAATTTTATACTCACTCTTCTTCCTAAACCTACCGACTCTCTTCCTTATCCTACCCACTATCCCAATTTGAGTGGATGTTCTCTTCTACAATCAATCTTCCAAGGTACAAGGTCCTATGCCATTGATTATCAATTTATCTGAGACAACCGTGCAGAACATAATTAAAACCTAAGTATCCCAATCAAGGGCCTCATTCCCTTCTGGGCTACAAATCTTACCTAGATTTCTGTTTTCATACTTATATTTCACCTCTATAGTTTTATAAATATCACAGGTTCCCAATACCATTATTCATCCATCAGAATGATTCCGAACCCAAATTGAACATGTTATTAACCCTAACCATACACTGTTCCCTCAATCTAACTTTACAAAAGAGAAGGGACAGGGTTCGTCTTGCAATACAGCAATGTAGGGGATCTGCCACCTACTGAGAACCTCAAAGGTCCATGCATATTTGATCCCTGGAGAAGATGTAGGCAGCTATGAAAGACCTGAAAGACCAAAAGTCATCTTCTATGGCAAACAACCTGTTCAGGATGAAGGGTTGTGTCTGAGTAAGCCTCTCTCTTCTTAATGTAGAGAAGATGGACCAAACCAGGCCTATGAGGAGAGCTGTTCCCGCAATCTGGTGTGGCCAATTTGGAAAGCAGTATGGAGATTCCTGGGAAAGCTTGGAATGGAACCACAATTTGACCCAGCTATTGCCCTTCTCGGACTATTTCCTGAAGACCTTAAAATAGTGTATACCTCTGGGATACTGCCACATCGATGTTCTTAGCAGTACAATTCACAATTGCTGCACTGTGGGCCCAACCTAGATGTCCTTCAATAGATGAATGGATAACAAAAATGTGGCATTTATACACCATGGAGTATTACGCAGCACTAAAATATGACAAAATCATGGAATTTTAAGGGAAATGGATGGTAATAGAGCAGATTATGCTTAGTGAAACTAGCCAATCCCTAAAAAACAAATACCAAATGTCTTCTTGGATATAATGAGAGCAACTAAGAATAGAGCAGGGAGGAAGAGCAGGAAGAAAAGATTTACATTAACAGAGACATGAGGTGGGAGGGAAAGGGAGAGAAAAGGGAAATTGCATGTTAATGGAGGGAGACCCTCATTGTTATACAAAATTACATATAACAGGTTGTGAAGGGAATGGGAAAATAAACAAGGAGAAAAAATAATTACAGTAGATGGGGTAGAGAGAGAAGATGGGAGGGGAAAAGAGGGGGATCGCAGAGTATAGGAAAGGTAGCAGAATGCAACAGTAACTAATAGGGCATTATGTAAAAATGTGGATATGTAACCAATGTGATTCTGCAATCTTTATTTGGGGTAAAAATGGGAGTTCATAACCCACTTGAATCTAATGTATCAAATATGATATGTCAAGAGCTTTGTAACGTTTTGAACAACCACAAAAAGAAAAAAAAGTAGCCATGTATATGCCAATCAAAATTCATCATGATATATATATATATATATATATATATATATATATATATATATATATATATGTAATCCACAGATGCAAAAATATTCATTTTACTGAACATGGATTTATGTATAATGTTATTGAACTAGGAAGCTCACCCATAGGTTGAATTTTCAGTTCAAACAGCGTTTAGGAGTAGTGATCTCTTCTCACAATTTGTATCTGCCAATTCAGCCACCTCACAAGTATGTACGTGTGATACCAGGTAGGATTCTCTATGTGCATATAAAAATACGTGTGCTACAGAGAAAGGGAGACAGGATTCCCATATTTGTTAACTTTAAAAACACATGTAGAATTATTTCAACAAAAAATTGACTAGATTTATAGCTCCTATACTATATAATGCAAAAGGCAATTCCAACTACACACCATGCCTCCTCTGAACGGCTTGTATTTCTATTCTGCTTGGGTTATGTTTCACCATCATATTAGGATTATTAGTCAGAGTCTAGTAGGGTATGGGTTAATGTCAAGAATTCAGTATTTCAAATGGAAAATTGGAAAATGAATCCAATGTGTATGCAAATATGTGATATACAATAATCTTCCCACTCTCATCCAGAACAATGCTTTGACATTACCTTTGCCCCAAGTAAGACACAATTAGAGGATAAGAGTTAGAAATTCTGTGAATACTTATCTGGAATGGAAAATGATCAGGAGTTCACAACCTTGGAGGTGGTAGAGGAGTTTCCAAAAGGAAGGGACAGGGGTGATCACTCAACCTGATCTTTCATTAATATTGGGAGCCATCTTGCCTTAAAGCCATGGAAAGATAATTTTTGCTTTACTATAAATTACTGCAAATTCTGAACCTGCTTGGAATGCCTGCCCATGCCTTGAACTCTCCCATGCCTGTCTTACTGACCAGATCACAGCCCTCTCTGAAACCTTACTGACACCTCATAAATATTGGCCTTCCCTGGCCAGACAACGACCCTCTCTGAGGCTCTAATGGTCCTCATAATTTCTGATGCTGGGGCCAGCAAATAAAAAATGTTAACTACAGTTAGTGTGATGCTTGTCAAAGTTCTGTTTTCTGATACTCCCTCTTTGTGTAACTTTTTGGGCTATAAAGCTGGGGTGTAGGAAAGGTGGGGATGCTGTCTTTTTCCCGCCGTTTTGAGAAGGAGAGTCAGCCTAGCCGGTTGAACTAATAAGCTTGCCTTAATTTGATTTTAATTGGAGTCAGTGGTCTTTTCTTGCATCCTGGTCTAACATTTTGGAGTTCCCCAGCGAGATGACGTGACCAGATCACAAGACCAGACTGCTGGAAATTCTGACACTGGCCTTTCCTCCAGGGCTCAGGGCTGGAGAGCCAAGTTCCAAAGCCTTGGAGTGAGCCTTCGGTCCAGGGAGCACTGCAGTGAACCATCACACTAAAACTATTAGCAAGCACCTGGTGGAGGAGGCCTCCATTGGTAGGTGGTGCCTTTATAACATCTGATATCTGGTTAAGGGAGATGTCTTCTGATTACAGAGAGGTGGCCTGGGGAGGCTCACATGTACTCCTGTCCAGGACAGTAACAAGAATTGTTCTGTCCTCTGTTCTGTTCTGTATGGAATTTCTCTGAAAGGGTAGAAAGGTGCAGCCGGGCACGCAGGAGCTCCTACCCCGGAGCTTCAGCAAGACATTTCATTGCTCCTCAGTTTTTCTGTATCTTCACCAGGTTTCTGTTTCTTTGTGTTTTGTTTTGTGTTCTATATGTTTTTTGTTTGTTTGTTTTTGTGCATTTTGTTGTTTGATTTCTGTGGTAAAAACTTAAGGATATTGGACATAAAAATGGGTAATAAAGCAAGTAAGCCTTACACCCTTTGGACTGTGTTCTAAAAAACTGTGATGAAGTTTACCCCCCTTTGTTAAGCAGGATGAGAAAAGCCCCTAGCTGACAGCCTGGAACTCACCCACTGCAGAGGGCAATGCCTGCTGGCCCCCAAGGAACAGAGTATCTCCCAGGTTAACAATGGAAACTCCTTTAAAACCCCTTATTGCTCCAGTTCAAGAGAGTCACAACCTTTGGGCAGAGTCCCCTGTGTTTCTGCTTTGTTAGCAAAGCAGCAAACCTCCCTTTTTATTTTTCTCAAACCCTGTCCTCATTATTAAATAGGTATTAATTCGCTTCAAGGTCAGAAACCGAAATTTAAGTTACAAATTTTGATAACCCCCCGACCCTGGAACTTTTTGAGAGCTGACTACTGAAATGTTAGGAGATGGAGCGAGATTGGGGTGGGACCAAACCAGAGGAGCTAGTCCCATAAGTAAAAGGAGGGACTGACGGACTCCCAGCATCTACCAAAGCCCTGCTGCTTCAAGGAATTCCTTCCTTCGTTCCCTGCACTGTAAGGATTATGCCACCTCTGTCTTCTTAAAAAAAAGAAAAAGAAAAAGGGGACACTAAATGAAGTAAAGTCACCATGGAAACCCTTGATATTACATTTCAGGTTGCCCTCTGTGAAAACATCTGATCCCCTTGTGAGGACATCTATCCTGCCACTGGTGTAGGAAATTTTTCTCTTATCTACTCTGTTTTTAAGGCTTCTGTCTGTCAGCCATAGTCTGGAGCTCCTTTCTGTCTGTCTTGTGTCTTTGTTTCTGGCCCTTTAAGACATGTGCAATAATGTGCTGATATTATAAATTGTTTCTTGGGAATGATATTAGTTCAATGTGTGTCTAAATGATGATGTTTTATTGTAACAATCTGGTATCTGGATGGGTTTTTGTAGCATTGCTCAATCTTGCAGTTAAAAGTCGGGTTTAGGTAATTGTTTAGTTTATGATTTCAGATAATTCATGCCAGATAACTTAAATACTTAGGATGGAAAACTAAAGCACTCTACTTCCAAGTTGGCAAGTAACTTCCCAAATATTCAGTTTTATTTGTCACTAATTTTGAATTGGGTAGACTGAGAAAATATCACAGTGTGTACCAGTGCATTAATTTGGACAAGGATAGTAAATCATAGTATGGTATCTGTTGACAAAACAAGATGTAAAGATATAAAATTTTGTGAATTTCATCTTAAAATTGTATCATAATTTTCAACATCCGAACCTCAAAATTATGGTTAAAATGCCTTAGGCCTGAGGTGTCTGCTCAGAATAGCAGTTTTTCCCTGCTCCTTTCAGACCTCAGCCAGGACTTTTGTTGAAATGCAAATGAAAGAAGCCTGCAAGCTCAGTAGGAGACTGATCTGAGGCCTAAGGCAGGAAAAAAGGTAAATTGTATGGTATTTATTAATTACTGGGCAGTCATTTTTTCTAGGACTCTTATTTTTTTCCTTAGATTCTGTATTCTTTTTTTGAGCTCATGAATTTGATCCTACAGACCTAGGTTAATGTTTTTCTGATCAGCTCTATCTTTGACCAACAGTGGAGTTTTTGAAACATTGCAATGGAGATTTCAACTGCAAAAAGCTACAAGGCCTTTACTATTATTATGTGTGCACACTTTTGTTATGTGTTGTATGTCTATATATACATATATCCCTATATCATATATATGTTATACAAATTAACACATATAAGGAGCACTCATAAAAAAAGCACTCATAAAAACAAATTTTAAAACGTGGATCCAAAGATCTTTAATTCAAGTGATTTAATTGGTACAATTTAAATTGGATAAACAGATAAAAATAAATGTCTTTAAATTTAACCTTACAAGTTTTTCTAGGTGTTCAAAAATCTAATAAAATATTAATGCCGACAAAAGGTCTAATATGCCTTGGTTCTAGGACTTTTTCTTCAACAAAAAATGGTACACTGTTCAATACATTTGTCTAATATTTTGATAAATAAGTAAAGTAAATTTGATATGGGATTACTCATTCATGAGTACTTTTGTTAGATATCTGATTGATTTACTAAGGTCTGTATAAGTTTGTCCTAAAGTCTGTATAAGATTGTAAAAATCAGTCATGTGTTAAAGAGACAAAAATTTCTTAAAACATAAGTTTACCCATAACATTGTGGTTATTAAGTTTTATTTTTCTAGAGCAAGCAACCATAAAAATTAAACAACTGATTAAATAAGAACTGTTATTTTAGAGCACTGTACTGCCATTTCTTTAAAAGCTAAACTTGGTTAATGTAGAAAAATCAATGCAATTGTGATGCTATTAATGTGCTCATATCTTCCAGGTATACAAGTCTGTAAGGTAGAAACTTTAAAAGAGCATTATATCAAGCTGGTGTTCTGAAGTTGTATGGTAAATATATATATATATATATATATTGGGATTTATTTACCTGTTGTCAATAAGATATGTAAACTTTTATGTTACTTTTTATATTGGGGAACAATTTAAATGTATTTTAAGTTAATGAGAGCCTAATCTATGTAAAGGTTAAAAACTTTCAGCCTTTTTTTAATTCATGTTTTAAATGCTATATCATATGGTGTTAGCTAATGTTCATGTGACCTCAAACAATTTATGTAAACTTTGTAAAATGATATTTAAAAAACAAAGATTAGCTTTAGAATTAAAACACTTAAGATTAATAAAGAGCCCTTCCTTACCTGAGATAAGGCTCTGTGTCCCATCTTATTATGTGAGAATGACTAAGAAAGCAGTAGGTCAGATGTTATTTCATTTAAAGATATTTTCAAAAGTTTTTTTTTTCCTGTCAACATTACTAGCATCTCAAACAGAGGATATAATGTATAACTCAGCCAAAAATTTTAGGGTAGCTATTACACGAACTAAGTTTGTTTACTGTTGTTAATTTTATTTTGTAATTTCCTTATGGGTGATATAAAGATTCCCTGTTAGTGTTTTACAGAAGTGTTGCTTTAAGAACACAACATTGGTTAATTTAAGATAATTAGCCATCACCTACAAGACAGACAGAATAATACAGATCCCAAATAATAAAAAGATAAATAATTTTAAATTATAGACATTAAAGCCCAGTACTCTTAATATAAGTCTGTTAAAATTTATTTGATGGATGTTTAAGATTAGGATTTAAAATTAAAGTTATATGAAAAGGGACAAGAAAACCAATATTTGGCTCTTGCCCTCTGAGTCAGTCTGTATCCAGGGAACAGCGGACTTCTCTAAAGAGCTTTGCAACTCTGAACCACATAACTTCCTGATCAGGGAGATTAATGAGACCACTGGAGAACAGAAAGCCAATCAGTGCATTTGCTACGAAGAGGAGAGTCATCAGAGAAGGGAGACATCCCTGATGCTTCCGAGGGAAGCCACCTGGTCAAACAAGACCTGGACCCACCTAGCGCAAATGGCACTAGCAGAACTGAGAAGCTGCTCTCAAGTTTCCCCAGGAATGACTCCCATAAAATCTCAGCTGACTGTTCAGAATAGATAGAAACAAAAGTCAGTTTGACTGCTTCATCTTAAACACTTAGAAAAGACAGTTAAAAACAAATTACAGCCATTCCTGGGCATTTTATATAATAATAGTAATAATAATATTTTAAGGTATACACTTTATGTTAGCCTCCCAAAATAAGTAAGACTAAAGGCTACAAAGAAGGATTCTCAGACAGGAATGCCTGATAACTATAAAAAGAGGCTATCAAGATTATCTGCCAGAGGCAGAAGTTTTTAGTTAAAGGCCTACAGATATTCTTAACCTAAACACATAGTCTTGGTATTTGTTAGTATGACTATGCAGCAATGAGTAAGAGAATTAAAGGTTTCTCTATTAGACACAGAGGTCATACTAGTAAAAGTATTTTGCAAGATCAGATGACATTAAATTATTAAACTGAATCTTATGGGGAGGGACAAATGTAACACTAAAAGTTAAATATTAAGTTGACAGTCCTGATAACTGGGGATATTTAAGACTGGTGAGGAAACTTCTATACAGTGACATGTTCCAGCTGCTGCAACATTTATTAAGTACTCATGTTTTTTTGTTTCTCTCATAGAAGAACCCATCCCCAGATGACTTTACTACCTGTTCTTCCCAATCCAGACTTCAAACCTAACTGACTTCTAAAAGGCGACTAATGTCCCTCAGGCGGTGCCCCCTCACGTCACCCTCTCTCAGCTCAGAAGAAGTTTAAATGAGTGACGCCTCTCTTCTTACAACAATGGAGACAAAAATAAATAGAATATCAATATAAGTAATTAATTAAGTCAGGTAAAATTAGGGAGACGTGTTTTTGGGTGAGTTCAAAAAATCAGGAGACTATTACCTGAGGGATTAAAATTCCCACAGTGCTCTTCCTACCCAATCAAATATATGAAAGGAACACATTAGAAAAGGGGGG